>NC_042615.1:236247587-236601087 GCF_901001135.1 Rhinatrema bivittatum | reverse complement strand
CTTCTGGTCCTAAATCTAGAAAAGTCTACGTTTACTATTACTTATCACTACTATATCACTACTCACTATATGCAGGACTGTACAAATACACCTAAGAAACTCTCCCTACTCGATAGAACTTACAATGTAATGAAGACAAATAAACAGGCAAAAAGTGACTTTTGGAATTTTGATTATTAAGAAAATTGTTAAAAATGCCTACGAGTGGGAAAGTGACAAAACAAGAATTTTAATTGTTAGTATTATTTTTCTGCACTGCAAAAGTCCTTTAACTTTGAGAACATTTTTTTTTTCTGACTGACTTTACCTAGACAACAGGGTGGCCATATAACAATGCAGTATTCCATAAGCACCAGCACCTAGAGCTGATGAGGTTAATCCCAAGGTCAGAACAAGGTAATTACTATGATGTACTATTTCAACATCTCTATTTGTAACATGCTTTGAACTGACTGGCTGGAAAAGGCATGCCATAAATAAATGAGAATGATGATGATAATTGTCCCAATATCAATGTCCTAATATAAGTCATTCTGCCTTTGAGGCACTGTGAGAGTTAGCTCAGAGAGTGACAGTTGGAAATTAGCTGAGAGAGAGAGAACCATTTCAACTGGGAGATACAGCTGTGTGTTGACAACAAAATGTTACTCAGAATCCTGACTGATAGACACAATATTTCATTCTGTAGATAAACTGATGTACGTATAGTAGTTAGTTTTACTGTGAAAATTCCTTTCTTTTTGCTGTTTGCAGTTTTTCAAGCCTTTTTTGAATTCACTGTAAATCCTTTTTAATTATAAATGTATTAGTTTATTAGTACCGTACTTTTGTGACTAAGTAGTTACCCGGGTAAGTGAGTTGTTCTAGGATTCCAATATTTTTAGTAAACATGTGAATGCCTTTCTAAGAGCTCTGTGGGCTCAGATTATTGCGAGGTCGCTGTGTCCCCAGATATACTGAGGGAGTAGCTTGCATTTGTGAACCGTTCTGGCCAGAGCTGGCATCTGTTGTGCAGTACATAAGAAATAATAATAAATAAATAAAGATACTTGCCCATAGGCAAGTGGAAACCCGCTTGGTGGGTGGGAAATTGCCGGGAGAGAGGCACATGCACAGGTGCAAGTGAGGCCTGTGCAGTGCTTGTTGGGACCCTCCAATGGCCACGGGTTTAAATCCTTTTGGGTGGTAGCGATAGCACAAGGCCATTGTGTGACAGGGAGAAACTGAGGTTAAGATTTAAAACAGCTTCACAGAATTTTTTTATTTTTTTTTTTATTGGATTTGAATAAAGAGAGGGAACATGATGTACAAACTCACAAGGGTCCACAAGTGTTGCACCCTTAGGCCAAGGTGGGGTTGGCATAACCTGCAGGGAGAAGCCCTGCAGGACCCATCCATTGGAAAAGGTAGAGGCCCAATTTGAGCTTCACCTTTATCAGCCCATGGTGGCCAAGGCTGGCAGATCTTAGGTGGGGGCCTCTGATAAAGTTGGTGAGGTCCATCGAGGTAGCTGGGTTGGACCAGGCCTACATGAGGCATTTCTGGAGAAGGGTAGAGGTTCATGGCAGGCGGCAATCAAGAATATCCAGGAGTCAGGCTGCATTCAGGGGTAAGTGGCAAGCGGCGATCAAGAATGTCCAGGAGTTAGCAGAGGTCAGTGGCAGGCAGTGATCAAGAGTATCCAGGAGTCAGGCTCAGGTCAGTGGCAAGCGATGATCAAGAATGTCCAGGAGCCAAGCAGAGGTCAGTGTCAGAAGGGAAGGTGGGACGGATAGGCAGGGAATGGAGGCACAGAGAAGAACAGGAGGGCAGAGACATACTGAAGAACTGAAACTAAAGAACTGAAGCGGAGTGACTGAAGCGGAGTGACTGAAGCAGAGGAACTGAAGCTGGAGAACTGAAGCTGGAGTTAAAGAACCAATGGACTGAAGATGAAGACAAGGATCACTGGAACTGAAGACAAAGAACGCTGGAGCAACACGCACTACTGGAACATAGAGAGACCTGTTGCTGAGGCAAGGAGATGGAGTTCTGGAGAGACTTTTATAGGCCAGCTTGTATAAGGTCATCAGACTGTGCCACAGCTCTTTTCCCACTGCGAGCTCTTTAAATGCGGTAATGTCAGCTGCACGTGCACCTTGGGGGAAGTGCAGTGGCAGGGAGTTGGCAGCATCTGACCACAAAGCGAGACAGCATCATGCTGTTTCGAAGATGAGTGGGACCCAACCTGGAGGAGAGCAACGTCCTGCCATGAGGATAGAGAGCTGTGACAGTGGCCTGGCCTGGAATGTGAGGAAGGTAGTTCACAGGGTTAGCCTACAGACTGCCGAATGCAACAATATTCCCCCTTAAGGTCCCTCCTTAAGGCTCTGGGCTTCCTTAGATGAGATTGATGAAATTCCTTTAAGAGATTATGGACCAAGATGTTGGAGGCTGGTTCCCAGGAGTGTTCTTCTGGACCATAATCTTTCCAAATGATGAGATATTCAATTTTTTGCCCCTATGGTGGGAGCCTAAGATTTTCTTTTACTTCATATACTGTCTCTCCATCAATGGTTACATTCTGAGTTCAGGTAATGCCCTAGAGGGCTATGAGAGTACCCTTGATTTGAGTAGAGAAACATGAAATACTTTATGTTTCTTGAGATTTGATGGCAATGTTAACTGATAAGTGACAGGGCCCAATTGTCGAAGTACGGAGAAAGGTCCAATGTAGTACAAAGCTAGATGAATGGAAGGGACACACAGGTGCAAATAGTGTGTGCTTAGCCACACTTTCTCTCCAACCTTGAACTGAGGAGCTGGTCTTCTGTGGACATCTGCTGTTCTCTTGGCTTTCTCAGCGGCTTTTTGGATTAGATGGTTGGTCTGTTTTCATAGATTGTGTAATTCCTGGGTGGAATATTGTACTGCTAGAGAGGGTACTGCCACTGATAGTGGCAGAGGATGCAATGGTTGCTTTCCATAGAACAATTGGAAAGGAGAGGATCTGGTGGCCAAGTTAATATGGGTATTTTAAGAGAACTCAACCCAGAGTAAGAGAGTGGCCCAATGGTCCTGCTACAAATTGACATATGAGCAGAGAAATGTCTTGAGAGTGCGATTGGTGTGCTCTGCTTGTCTGTTCCCTTGTAGATGGTAAGTGGTAGTGAAATCCAGCTTGATGCTGAACTTTCTATAGAGGAAGCATTAGTATCATGTGGTGAATTGCACACCTCTGTCCGACAATATGTATTTTGGCAGGCCATGCAGATGGAAGAGTAAAGAGGCATGTCAGTTCAGTTGCGGAAGGGAGGCCCGGTAGTAGGATGGAGTGTGCCATCTTTGAGAAACAATCTATGACCCACCTAAATCACGGTGGCACCATCTGAGATTAGGATGTCCATGACAAAGTCAATGAACAGATGAGTCCAGGGCTTCCTGACAATGACTGTAACAGCCCCCAGGGTTGACCATGCAGCATTTTTTGCTGTGTGTAGATAGGGCATGAATCAACGAAGGCCTTGACTTCTTGCTTCATTTGGGGCCACCAGTAGTGTCGCTGAAGAAATTCAAGGGTTCATGCCCATCCAGGGCAACCTGCAAAATGAGAGTCATGGGCCCATTTCAACACTTTCTCATGTAGTCCAGAAGATTCAACCATCTTTCCTAGAGGGACAGTCACCGTGATAACCAAACGTATTTTAGTGTGATCAATGATGTGTCTGGGAGGTTCTGGGACATCCTCAGTCTGGAAAGAATAAGAAAGGGCATCTGCTCATTGGTTCTTGAGTGCAGGACGATATCGCAGTTTGAAGTCGAAGTGAGCAAAGAACAGTGACCAATGAACTTGCCTTGCATTCAGCTGTTGAGCTTGGAGAAGATGTTCTAGGTTCTTGTAATCTGTATATATATTGTGATATGGTGTTGAGCTCCATTGAGCAGGTGGTGCTACTCTTCTAGAGCTAGTTTAAGAGCCATGAGCTCTCGATCTCTGATGCCATAGTTACCCTCCGAGGGTGAGAAATTCTTTGAAAAGAAGGAACATGGGTGAAGTACTCCTTCTAGGGAATGTTGGCTTAAAACCATCCCTATGCCCAGAGTAGAAGCATCAACTTCTAGGACAAAGGCCACGTAGGGTCTGGATGTCGCAGACAGGGCCCACCCACAAAAACAGCTTCTGAAATGCTTCTACGGATTCAGGTGGCCAGTCCTTCATGTTGGCACTATTGTGGGTAAGGGCAGTAAGGGGTGCTGCCATGGAAGAGTAGTTTGGAATAAACTGACAATATTAATTAGCAAATCCCAGGAATCTCTGTAGAGGCTGAAGTCCCACCGGATGAGGCCAGTCTGTGATGACCTTCACTTTGGCAGAGTCCATATGGAATCCATCACGAGAGACAATGTACCCCAGGAAGGGGAGTTCCTGTTGTTCAAAGAGGTATTTTTTTAGCTTGGCATATAAATTGTTCTCTCTTAGGCATTGCATGACTGTGCAAACTTCTCGGCAGTGGGTGCTAAGAGTTTAAGAAAAGATTAATATGTCATCTAGATACATGACCTCACAAGAGCAGAATAAATCACAAAAAATCTCATTAATCATCTTTTGTAACACTGCTGGTACATTGCAAAGTCCAAAGGGCATAACCTGATACTTGAAGTGTCTGTCATGAGTGTTAATAGCTGTTTTCCTCTTATCACTGGTCTTGGTCCGGATGAGATTGTATGCCCCCTGGAAGTTCAGCTTGGTGAAAATCTTTGCACCTTGTAGCTAGCCAATGGAAGAGCTCCAATATCAGTGGTAAGGGACAATGGTCTTTTTTTGTGATGGTATTCAAGCCCTGGTAACTGATATATGGTCTGAGGAAACCATCCTTTTCTGCCACAAAGAAGAATCGGGCCTCTAGCCAGAGAAGAAGAGGGATGGATGAAGCCATGCCCTAGTTTTCCTGGATATATTCGGACAAGGCTTGAGTCTTGGGAAACAACAAGGGGTAGACCCTTCCATGCAGTGGTGTGGTATTTGGGAGGAGCTCGATCCCGCAATCATATTTGCAGTAAGGAGGCAGGATTTCAGTTTTTTTCTTTGACAAGACATCTTCAAAGTCTGCATCCTGTAGAGGAAGTCCCAGAAGGGTTGTAGCCACAGTAAGGGGGTCCATGTGCTCCAAGCAGTGATAGATACACTGTTGAACTCACCGGATAAGTTATAGGGTAGCCCAGTAAAATTGTGGGTGGTGCTATTGGAGTCAAGGTAATCCCTGGACAATGGGATGGATGGCCCTGGAAATTATATGTAGGCTGAGTTCTTCCCAGTGAAGGAGACCAATAGGGATGTAAATCGTTTTTCTGACGATTGAAAATATCATACGATATTTTCAAACTTGTCAGAAATCGGGGGCTCCCCGAAACTGATAGGAAAACCCCACGAAATTGTTTGTGGGGTTCTCTTCTCATTTTGGGGGAGGGCGGGAAAAATGGCACACAAAAACAACCCCTAAACCCACCCTGACCCTTTCAAACACATCCTTTAGCTTGCCTCACCCTCCCAACCCCTCCCCCAAAACTTTCTAAAAGTACCTGGTAGTCCAGTGGGGGTCCCAGGAGCGATCTCTCGCTCTCGGGCCGTCGGCTGCCACTAATCAAAATGGCGCCGATGGCCCTTTGCCCTTACCGTGTGACAGGGTATCCATGCCATTGGCCGGCCCCTGTCACATGGTAGGAGCACTGGATGGCCCCGGCCATCCATTGCCAAAAAAAACAATCGGACCCCACAAAAAAAATTCCCCGATTCTCCCCAAACTCGGAATCGGAACCGATTCTGGTTCCGATTTACATCTCTAGAGACCAGTGCATAAAGTCACCAGCGTTGTAGTCGGGGTGACCTGGCCAGGAAGAGGATCCCCATAGATGATATAAATTATCAAGGGGGAGGTTCATTGGATTATGGGAATGAGGAGTTGATCCACAAGTTCTTTCATGATAAAATTTCCACCAAAACCTGAGTCCATAAATGCCTGTGGGCGAAGCCGATGTGACCCAACTTCAAGGTCTCAGGAAGTAGTAATTGGGGAGCTGGAATGGTAAGGCCTAGGATCATGTCCCCACTGGAACCTAGATGCAGGAGTTTCCTGGCTTCAGCGGGTACTGGGCTAGCAGGTATTTCCGACAGGTGCAATACAAATATAGGCCCTGTTGTTTATGATGGCTTGGGGGCCAAGCGGCTATGACCAATTTGCCTCGGTTCTTCAGGAGCGGTAAAGTTCAGAGGGGCTGAAGCCAGAGGTGAAAATAGCTGTTGGAACTGGGGTGACAGCATAATGTTTCTTTGAAGTGGGTGAACCTCACATACCCTTTGCTGGAGTTGATGATCATTCTTGTTGGTTAGCTCAATGAGTCCTTCTAAGGAGGCTGGGAGGCCCCGCGAGGCAAGCTCATCTTTAATATTAGAGGAAACACCCTCAAGGAAGATTATGATGAGACAGTCCTCCCACCAGTTGAGCTCTGTTGCCAGAGTCCTAAATTCAATGGCATATTCTGTCAGGGTTTGGGTGCCTTGGCGAAGGTAAAGTAAATCAGAACCGTGTTGTCAATTCTTCAAAGACCATCTTGAACAGGTCCATAAATTGTTGCAGTTTGTACAGAGATGGGCCTCAAACTCCAGGAGTGGAGAGACCTATGCTAGGACTGTTCCATCCAATAGAGAGAGAATGTAGATGGTCTTGGTTTAGCTATCCAGGAACAATGGTGCTTGTAATGAAAAGTGCATGTGGCACTGATTCAGAAACCCCCAGCATTGCCTGGGATCCCCAGCATACCGGGGTAGAGCTGGTAGTTGTGGTATGAGATGGCTGGAGGCTATGGGTGGTAGTGCTTCTGATGCAGGAGGTGGTGGAGCTGCTGAGGAAATAAGTGCGTCCAGTCATATGGACGGCTGGTCAATTGAAGCTGCCAGGATCTCCAGGGTCTTCTGCTGGTCTTGCAGCTTATGAAGGAGACCTGGGATAGCCTGCAGGGATGTCATGTCCACCGGCTCCATGGCCTCGGCAACCTAGACACAATCTGCTGGGAGGAGACCTGCAAGTCCCTTCCAATGGCAGGAAGACCCAGAAGAGGCATAGGACCAACTGGAGCTTCGCCTTTACCAGCCCACGTTCCCCTTGGGTTGAACCTTTTAGTGCCGAGGCCAGCCTGTCATAGGTGGGGACCTCTGCTTATGATGGTGAGGTCCATCAAGGTAGTTGGGTAGGAGTAGGTGTAGGTGAGGTGTGTCTAGAGATGGGCAGAGGTCTGTGGCAGGCAGCAGCTAAGAATATACAGGAGTCAGGCTGAGGCAGGGCAGGAAGGCAAAGAGAAGAACAGGAGGGCAGAGACATACTGAAGATCTGAAGCTGAAGAACTGAAGCTGAAGACAAGGAACAACTGGATCTGAAGATGAAGACAAGGATCACTGGAACTGAAGACAAAGAAAGCTGGAGCAACAGGCACTACTGGAATGTAGGAAGACCTGCTGCCAAGGCAAGGAAGTGAAGTTCTGGAGAGCCTTTTATAGGCCAGCTTATATGAGTTCATCAGTTTGCGCCATGGGACTTTTCCCACCACAGGCTCTTTAAATGCAGCAATATCAGCCACGTGTACATCTAGGTGGAGGCACAGCAGCAGGGATTCAGTGGGGTCCAGCCATGAAGTGAGTCAGCGGCATGCTGCTTCAAAGATGAGCAGGGCTTGATGCAGAAGTGAGCGGCATCCCACCGTAAGGATAGTGAGCAGCAACCAGGCCTAAAAGGTGAGGGTAGCGGTTTGCAGACTTAGCCTGCAGACTACTAAATGCAACAGTCAGAAAGTCTATTTAAAGTGGGGGGAGTGAGGAAGGAGAGAGGAGGAGGTCCACTCACCCTGCCGTTTCGCTGCTTGCCGGCTTGAGGAACACCTGGGACTCGTGAGTAGCTCTGTCGCAGAGCTGTGACATCACGGAAACCCCTCCCCCACTGACTATTAAATCCGCGGTGGGGCGGTGCCCCGTTGCCGCCGGCGCCACGTCTAAGCCGCGCACGTCGAAGGGGTGCACGGCTTGGACCGGCTTAGACCGGTTAGGCCGTTGGCCGGCAGGATATTTTGAGTTCTGTGTTTGAAAAAGTTCTTATGGGCAGGAAAAGGAAGGCGAGGATGTTTACATCATCACCCTCGCAACAACAACATCTAGGACCGATGGACCATCACGTTATTAGAGTGGTGGAAGAGCCAAAAGAGGACAGTTTGGGGGCTACATCCTTCGCCTCCATTAGTCCTGGCAGCGGCCCAAAGTCTCCCCAACAGCCGACTGGATTTACATCGCCAGATGCGGCAAGGAACTTGGTAGGAGAAGCCCATGGAGACTTAGATCTGCAAAAACAGACTGAATCTCAATGGACTGAGAAACCTTATATATCAATCTTGGAGGATATACAACCACTAGGGGACAAAGGTGCATGTAGTACTGTAGCAATACAGCCCGACTTCACCTTAAGTGATCTTGGGAAAATGATTTTGAAACTTGATAGAAATATATTGAAAATGAATGAATCATTGTTAACAGTTATTAAGTCAAATAGAAATATGATTGAAGAGCAAGGGAAAAAAATTGAGAAATGTGAAAAAGATCTAATAGCTGTGACAAATAGAGTACATTTAGTACAGAATTCAGAAAATGCATTTATTCGAGATAGCTTGGGTATACATAAAGATATGGAATACATTGAGAACTTGTTTAGGGCAAGGAACCTGAGAATTATAAATTTTCCTCAAACCAGACTTCTCTCATCCTGGGAGTTATTTAAGAAATTTTTGAAGGAAAATTTATCATATGAAGAGGAAGAGATACCTAATCTTTCTAAGATATATTATCTACCTAAAAAACCCTCTAGAATAGTAGGGAATTTAAATGATCAGGAAAACCCTTCCTCTCCTGGTATATCGACATTCTTAGAAGAGTCAATGGACCAGATTAATAGTAGAGCAACTTTAATTATTTCTTGTGTTTCAGAACAGGATAAAGATAAATTGTTTAAGAAGTTCTTTGCTGTTAAGGATTTACTATTTTGTGGACACAAAGTACAAATCTTTCCTGATGTGGCTAGGTCCACTCAGGTAAGGAGGAGAAGCTTTTTGTCCCTGAAAAGTAAAGTTCTAGCATTGGGCGCAACCTTTTTCTTGAAGTTCCCTTGTCTCTGTTTAATTAATTATCAAGGAAAAAAATTTGGTTTTATTGATCCTTTACAGTTAGAAACTTTTCTTTTAGATAAAAATCAAGTATCAAGATCAGAGACAGAAGCCTAAAAAAAAAAGAAAATAATAACTCCTCCTCCTATATTATATTCAGAATGTTAAATATCTGAGTAATCTTTATATTTCTAGTGTTCTCCCCCTCATTATGGGTTATGAAGAGACATACATATGAATAATAGCAGTTTATTATCTTTTTATGTAATAAGTGTTGTATTTTCTTATTATTATTCATTGTATGATATCATTTATTTTCCTGTTTCATGATGTGTAACATCATTGAAAATCAATAAAAAAATTTAAATAAAAAAAAAAGAAAGTCTATTTAAAGTGTATGATGCAACAAGATGGAAAGCATAGAGTCAAGAGTTGGCAGTGGATGAGAAGGGATTAGATAATAGTGACTTGCCTGATAAGCGGAGTTCATGCGGAGGGGTGTAGGGAGAGATAAGAGAGAAGAGGTAGTAAGGAGCTTTTTAAATTATCTGAGGCCAAGTACAAAATGTGTATACTGTATATTTGCTTTATTGTGTGCCTTTTTTGAAGGGTGTGCTGCTTTAATTTATTTTATCTGTCTATCTATTTATTTATTTAAAATGTATTGATTGCCTACCACAAAAAGGCCTAAGCGATTTACAGTAAATACATACATAATTAAAATAAATGAATAAAAGAAAAATCTAAAATTTGAAAAAGAAATATAAAACAATAAATATATAAAATAGACAAACACTTCAATAAACATTAAAAGAAAATCATAAAACAAATACAAAGTTAGAGAAAAGCCTGCTGCAGTAAAAAGCCTTTTAGGAGAAGTCTGAATTTTTTTTTTATTTTTATTTATCATCTTTCAATAATTTACAAATTAAACTTTGCATGGTAATACAAGATTTTCAATTTAGAACTAAGAACAAATTTGCTCTTTAACTAATCCTAATAAAGCATATTAACAAAAACATCTTTTATCTTTAGTCATAAGAAACTTGGAGAGAAAAGAAACATTTTTCAGAGGAGTACAGGCTTCCAAATACACATCCCTTTTCTCTTAAGTGTCCTCTCTTGTATTCCCTGTGGGTTGCCTCCTCCCATCCAAAAAGGCCCTCAACTGGTCTGGAACAAAGAAAATATATGTGTTCCTAGACAGTTTTACAATGCATTTACAGGGATAGCGCAGCATAAAGCTACCTCCTAATGCTAAGGTTTCGGAACGCATCTGTATAAATGACTTTCTACGTTGTTGAGTAGATTTAGATACATCGGGATATACTCGGACTAGACCCCCATTAAACAACTTATCTATATTTTTAAAGTAATTTTTCATGATTTTACTGACTCCTAATTCATCATGAAAAGAAACAAATAGAACAGCTCTGTCCACAATTTCAATATTAGAGTCTTCTAAGTATTTGGTAAGATTTTGAAAATTCATTCCTTGTCTATTCAAAGGCACAGAGACAGTGCTGCTCCATTTTGGAAGAAAGAAAAGTTTCTTTACCGGTGGAATCTCATCCAATGGGATTTTTTAGAACTTCTTGAGCATATTTCTTGAAAGAAAGTAATGGCAGTTTGCCCATTATGATGGGAAAATTGAGGAATCCTAAATTTAGATGCCTCAAGTGATTTTCAATCGCTTTGAGTCTTCAAATTGAGGAGACCCTTTCATTAATAATAGTGGCATTAACACTTTGGAGATTCTTTATACTTTCATTAGCATTATGTAAGGCAATATCATGTTTATTAAACTTCCTTTGTTGATCTAGTTCGAGTGCCTTGACTGTTTTAGAAATATCGTCCAGTCATCCGGCCTGATCATTTAGGTTAGGCGCCAAACCCACTATGAGGTCCCAGATCACGTCTATGGTCACAACCGCAGGTTTGACAAATTGCAGTGGGGACAAACGTCTTACCCCAAGTCTAGTAGACAAACTACCGACCTCTGATGATATTAGGTTGCTGGTTTCCTCACCTCCTACTATCCCCTTTGAAGCTGCAGCCTGGGATGTCAACGCTTCCCCAGTTTTTAGGACCAGCTTGTGCCATCTCCACTCTACATTAAAGATTCATTACATACAGCCCCAATGTGGGGACGAAACTCAGCCTGTGTTGGGCTTACCTTACAAAGAATACATCTCCATTAATAAAATTTCTAATCAGACATTCTTTGGCGTGTAATCCATTTTGTTGCCCTCACGGCTTTTTTAGATAGCCTACCCTTCTGCTTTGTTGGTCCATAACTAGAAATAGATAAATGAGCTAAAATATTTGTGATCATTTGGCATGTAGGAGAGCATGTCATAAGAACATACGAAGTTGCCATATTGGGTCAGATCAAGAGTCCAACAAGCCCAGCATCCTGTTTCCAACAGTGTCAAAAATGCTTTTCATAGACATGGCTGGAGCAATGTGTTGACCACAGTTGTTCAAGCTTCAATTTTGCCTGTTGGAGGTAGCAGTGGTGGATTTATACTCCTGGCCAACATTAGACATGGTGATAATTGGCTACCACTCCCCCACCCATGCTTGAAGTTGTAGCTTGGCCCATGAAGTAGAGAGGTGACCCCTTTAATGATATGCTGGCTGGTTCCCCTCTGCAAGGACAAACACATTCCACTCCTGCTGATAGCTCTGCAGAGTGGCCATTCCTCTGGGATGACTGCCTATAGGCACCTGTGGACTTGGTCTAGTGGTAAATCCACTCTTAGTAGATAGTAGTAAACAAACTCAGCGGGCTTCTGGACATGTAGTCAAATGTATAAATCAGTCCCAGGATGCAGGTCTGTAAGTGGAGTTGAGGTTACTAATGGACTGTGGAAGCCCCACCTTCTCTATAATCTGATTATCTTTATGAGATGCTGGCTCAAATTGTTTTCTGGAATCACCTAAGTCTGATTTTTAGAAAAATACCAATCTCTTCCTATTCAGTTTGAGAATCAGACATACATTTGGTTGAATCTAGTCATATGCCCTGAAGGGCAATGGAAACTATGCATAATTTTAGGAGAAGAATTAAAAAAAATTGAAGTAAAGCAACAAAATAGGATAACGTCCTAGAAGTCCATCTGAGATATTTTACATGGTACAGTACTTGAAAGCTAATAAAAAAATGCATTAAGTTAGACAAATAAAAAGGTATCACAATTTGTTTGTTGGCATTTATTTCTTCATACGAAAGTACGATGCCAGAATCTGAGCGTAATGCTTGGAAATGCAGTAGGCTCTGCAGTAGTATATCAGGAATGGGCAGACTGGTTGGTACTTATAGTCTTTGCTGTCATGTTCTCTGTTTTCTCTGTTTCTAAGAGGCTTAGGATAGGATAACATAAGGGGTTAGGCCAGACTAAAGCACTTTTTAAATGGTAAGATCCATTATCACTTGGGGGCAGGAGGGGGGAGTTATACTGGCCCTTTTATATAATCTTTTTTTTTTTTTTTTTGCATAGGAAAGTTCTGCTAGACTGTAAAAATGTCGATAAGAGGATTTGTTCCAGCTACCTTTCTATTTTTCTCCAAGCAAAAATATGTTTCAAAAGTTTTAAAATTACTTCAGTAGGAAGTAGTGGGGGATGCCCAGAAACAGCAGTACTTTGGCCCGGACCTATACCTGCCTCATGCAGAATTAAATATATTGGTGTCTGGGGGCTGTTAGAGAAGAATAATAGACGCACGTATTTGGGCAAATAGTTGTTTGTAGGCATATTTATGGGAAGAGTAGGGGAAGTTAATGGAGCATGTATGAGTCATTCTGTGTTCTCAGAATATTTTTTCAGGCAATGATGAACATTTTCTTTTTTAGTCTAATATGATTTAACCTGTACGATCTCGCTTTCTCCAGTTCAAACAGTCCTAAGAACAAATGAACTGCTTGAAATGGAGAAAGCGAGATCATTTCTAGATACAAACATGTTTTCACACTTGGGTCAATTCATCCATATCCAGCTAAATAGCAAGCCTTATAAAAAAAATAGACGTACATGTTATTATTTAAATACTGACATGAAAGAAAAACTAGCAGCAAACAAGTAGACATATGCAAAGATGGAACATTTGGCCAGGCATGGAATGTATCTGCGACTTGCAGCACTTACCCCCCAACACCTACGTGGCATTGATGCCACCATCTTCTCCTTGGGTCCACTTAGGTGCACGTGCATGGCATGTGCTGAACTAAAAGGACCCCATAGCAGGAAAACAGCAGCAGCACTATGAGAACAGGACAATCCCCTGATGAGAAATCTGGACAACTTCCTCTGCCAGTTCCGATGGGTTTTTCATGAGCCTGGCTGGGTCTCATCTGCAGCTAAGGAGCTGCTTCTCATCAGGCAGGGTAGTTGCAGAGTGGGTGACTATGCCATTTAATTCCACATCCTGGCTTCAGAATTCAGTTGGGTTGAAGACAGCTTAATCGCCATCTTCTGGCAAGGTCTGGTGGAGCATATAAAAGATGAGCTGGTGGGTCAGGACTTGCTGCCTGCATTAGTGGACCTCACTGCCCTCACTGCTTGGAACTAAAGTTCCAGGAGCAAGCCCATGAGAGGGAGGCAACTTGTTGGCATTTCAGACTGGTAGCCAAATAACAGCGGCCCCTGGTCACCACAACAGATGCGCCAGCTGCCTCTTCCTCAGAAAAGTCCATGCAACTTGGGAGATCCTGCTTCTCTGAAGAAGAGAAACTGAGGCGTAGGAGGCTCAACTTCAGCCTCTATCACACAACCCAGGGGCATTTTGTCAGCCTTTGCTCAGAAAAGGCAGGAAACCTCAGAGCCTAGGGTTAGTCAGAGGGTTAACGGTAAGCTGGAATTTGTACTCTTCATAGCTACTGGTGCTAGTTTGCCTAATCTTCCAGGATACCGAGGTGCAAACTGAAGCCTTTTTGGACTCTGGAACTGGAGGCAACTTTATAAATGCAGCTTTGGTCCACCCTCACAATCTTCTTATGGTGCCCTTGGACAAAACAGAGACTATCTCTTCAGTAAATGGCAATTTGAACCTCTTCCTGGCCATCTATCAGTGGCTACCATTCCGATTACACTCCAGATGGGACTCCTGCTCCAGAAGAATATTTCCTTTTACGTCTTATCCAAGTTGGTCAATCCAATCATCTTGGGATTGCCCTGGCTCATGCTTCACAACCTATCTGTAGATTGAGAAACCCTACAGATCGTCCTTTGGGGGAGCTCCTGTCAACAACAGTGCATCTTCTGGGTTGTACCTCTGTTAACCCTAGCCCGGTCCCAGATCTCTGACCTTCTGGGACTTCCTGCTCCATACATGGAGTTTGCTGATGTTTTCAGCAAACAGCAAGCAGAGACCATGCTGCCTCACAGGTCTTAAAACTATCCAATTACTATTTAGTCATTCGGGCTGGTAAATGATATGTATATGTCATGAATTATGAACATTTAATAAAGATTAAAAAAAAAAAAAAAACAACTGTCCAATTGACCTGCTCCTAGGTAAAATGCCTCCTGGGCAGGGTCTACCCATATTCAGCCCCAAAACTGGTCTGCGCATGGACCTAAAGAAAGTAAAGGCTGTTCAAGACTGGCCTCAACCCGTTGGGCTCAAAGCTCTGCAAAGATTTCTCAGCTTCACCAATTATTATTGGCAGTTCATTCACAGATACTCCTCCCTGTCAGCCCCTCTCACCGCTTTTACCCATAGGCTCGGCGGTGCACGCAAGCCCCGGGATGCTCGTATGTCCCGGGGCTTTCAAAAATGGGCAGACCGAGGGCTGGGTCGGGGGCGTGTCGAAGGTCTAGGGGTGGGGCTGGGGGCATTCCTGAGTCCTCCAGCACAGGGGCCGTGCCGGAGGTTTGCGCGCCGGCAGCTGGCCGGTGCGTGCAAGTTACTCCTGCTTCGGGCAGGCGTGACTTTTGAAACAAAGGTGGGGGGGTATTTAGTAAGGGCTGGGGGGTGGGTTAGATAGGGGAAGAGAGGGGAAGGTGGGGGGGGGGGCCGAAAAAAAAGTTCCCTCCAAGGTCGCTCCAATTTCGGAGCGGCCTTGAAGGGAATGGGAAAAGCCATCGGGGCTCCCCTTGGGCTCGGTGCACACAAGGTGCATATGTGTGCACCACCTTGTGTGCGCCAACCCCAGATTTTATAACATGTGTGCGGCAGCGCGTGCATGTTATAAAATCGGGTGTACATTTGTGCGCGCCGGGTAGCGCGCACAAATGTACCCCAGGCACGTAATATTTAAAATCTCAGTGGAAGGGTGTGGGCAGTGGAGTGCCTCAGGGATCTGTATTGGGACCCTTACTTTTCAATATATTTATAAATGATCTGGAAAGAAATAAGGTGAGTGAGGTAATCAAATTTGCAGATGATACAAAATTGTTTAGAGTAGTTAAATCACAAGCAGATCGTGATAAATTGCGGGAAGACCTTGTGAGGCTGGAAAATTGGGCATCAAAATGGCAGATGAAATTTAATGTGGACAAGTGCAAGGTGATGCATATAGGGAAAAATAACCCATGCTATAGTTACACAATGTTAGGTTCCATATTAGGTGCTATTACCCAAGAAAGAGATCTAGGCGTCATAGTGGATAACACATTGAAATCGTCGATTCAGTGTGCTGCGGCAGTCAAAAAAGTAAACAGAATGCTGGGAATTATTAGAAAGGGAATGGTGAATAAAACGGAAAATGTCATAATGCCTCTGTATCGCTCCATGGTGAGACCGCACCTTGAATACTGTGTACAATACTGGTGGCCGCATCTCAAAAAAGATATAATTGCAATGGAGAAGGTACAGAGAAGGGCTACCAAAATGATAAGGGGAATGGAACAGCTCCCCTATGAGGAAAGACTAAAGAGTTTAGGACTTTTCAGCTTGGAGAAGAGACGGCTGAGGGGGGATATGATAGAGATGTTTAAAATAATGAGAGGTCTAGAACGGGTAGATGTGAATCGGTTTTTTACTCTTTCGGATAATAGAAAGACTAGGGGGCACTCCATGAAGTTAGCATGTGGCACATTTAAAACTAATCAGAGAAAGTTCTTTTTTACTCAACGCACAATTAAACTCTGGAATTTGTTGCCAGAAGATGTGGTTAGTGCAGTTAGTATAGCTATGTATAAAAAAGGATTGGGTAAGTTCTTGAAAGAGAAGTCCATTACCTGCTATTAATTAAGTTAACTTAGTCTATTCCATGTTACCGTTGCTAGTAATAACGGTGGTTATTATCTTAGTTTTGGGGTACTTGCCAGGTTCTTATGGCCTGGATTGGCCACTGTTGGAAACAGGATGTTGGGCTTTATGGACCCTTGGTCTGACCCAGTATGGCAAGTTCTTATGTTCTTATGCAGGAGGACCTTGCAAAACTGGAAGATTTGGCATCGAAATGGCAGATAAAATTTAATGTGGACACGTGCAAGGTGATGCATATCACTGGCTGGCCCCGTGTTATGGAACACCATGCCACGCAAAATAAGGCTGCAAAGAAACTTCAAAATATTCAAATCCAATCTGAAAACCTGGCTATTTAAACAAGCTTTTTATAAAGATAAAGAGAAGGAAAAAAACAGTTGATTGATTAGGATGCACCAAACTAGAAATTGTTATTTGTAACCTACAAATGCACATTAAAGTTACATTCTTTCCGTCTAATATGCTCCCTACAGAGAAACTTAATGTACACACATAGTTTATTGAAGTGAATTGTTACCGCACTATGATGGCACATGATTAATTGTAATCTATACCACTTACTTTATTCATTATCGTGCTTGCTGTAAACCGTTGTGATGGTTATCTAACTTAACAACGGTATAGAAGAGCTTTTAAATAAATAAATGCATATAGGGAAAAATAACCCATACTTGAGTTGCACAATGTTAGGTTTCATGTTAGGAGTTACAACCCAGGAAAAGATCTAGGCCAGGTGTTTGTATCCTGGATTGGCCACTGTTGGAAACAGGATGCTGGGCTTGATGGACTCTTGATCTGACCCAGTATGGCAACTTCGTATGTTCTTATGTTCTTATGAAATACTCTCCTACATGCCAGATGATCTCAAATGTTTTAGCTCATTTATCTATTTCTAGTTATGCCATCTTGTGATCCTGCGCTGATTGTAAACTAAGATTCAACTACACTTGTCATTAACTTTGCTTGTTATTTGCCTTATGATCATTTTTCAGTTAAAAGGCAGAATGTCAAATGTAAATAAATAAAAATAAATAAAGGCAAGGCAGGGACAAATTTGGTTACTATTGTTTTTAATATGTCCTCATCTTTGCAAAAAACCTAAATGTTGTGGATTACTATACAATACCATATACACTGCAATTATTATGGAGGCTTCCTTTTGGGTGACAGGTTTGTGGGGAAAGGCTATGATCCCAGCAACCTGAATCCTGTGAGGCTGGGTCCAATGTTGGTGCTATTTTATAACATTTGGCTTCAGACCTAGCTCTTTTTAATGTATAGATCATGTGCTGTATACAATTAATGAGTCCTATCTTATACATTTCCCAGGTGCTAAATTTAGTGGTTGGCAACAGAGCAACACTATTCTGTGCTGTACCTGGCACTTTTAGAGCTAGAGTTCATAAATGAGCCTCATGTTTCTATATTTCTATGTATTAACACATGTCAGATGCACTTGAGATTGAAGGAGAAATGCCCTGGAGAAGTATTGACCTTAAAATGGTGACATGCCTTGCTGAGATTTAAAAAATATGTTCAGACCATTTTACAGTGTACGCTGAAGTTTGAAAGCCATGCACAGATATAAAACCCTGTTTTATGCATGCACATGTCTGTTATTAAGTTGCCCTGGGCTCAGTGCACGTAAAAGCTTACACGTAACTCGATGAAGTTGGAGCAGAGCTGGAACATAAGTTCACCCATTCAAGCTATGCCCTCACCAGAGCAGGCATAACTTTGTGCTGGTGAGTTTTTATGCCTGTCAGCAATTTTCAAAGCGAACTTATATGCATAAGTTTGTGTAAAAGCCAGTACACATGGAATTTACTCTTCCCCACACAGTTATAAAATTACCTTCCCAGTGGATCCAAGTCATACTATGATGATGGGTTATTAGAAAGAATCAGAACTGATAGATATCTGCGGAGCAGGGATGCATCCCAGCACTTTGTAATTTTGTTTTCATTTCACAAGAGCTTTCTTCTTTACAAGGGTAATCTTCAGTAGTGTGTGTAAATTGTCACATATGTCTGTGAGTTGGTGCGTCAAAAGTTACTGCAAGATTTTATAAAAAGTGTGGTAGGAGCCGTACAGTTTATAAAATGCCGCATCTCTCTGTCCTGAAAGTACGCAGGTATGTTTGTTTCAGCACATGTGCATGCAGTTATTTGTAATGCAATAAAACTGATTCTGTCTCTACCCATTCTATAAAAGTATGTACATGTATTTTACACGTGTAATGCTTGTGACATGTGTGCCTAATAACATTGAGCTACGTGCAGAGGCACGTATTTTATAAAGAATGCACATACTCCACTCAGGAAAATATGTACTTGGTACTTGTAAATCACCAGTTCGCAGACCACTCCACTCCAGTTCACCCAGACCTATAACCCAAGATTCTTCAGCAATTACACCCTGACCCCCCACTGCTAGACCCCAAAACTGCAGACAAGACTTCTGTGACTTAATTAGCAGGTATAAAAGCGGACACATATGCCACTTATGACATACTAGCTCGTGCGTGAATTTTGGAACCCCTATCCTGGAATGCCCTCAAACCCCCTGCCCTTTTTTTTCCCTTTCCCGTCTATGTGTGACATTGCTATCGCACACATACTTTGGGCTGTTGCAAAATACTGCTTACATGTGTACACGCCATAGCCCGGAGTTTAAAAGGCCCGCGCGCGTAAGACAGGGGGCTTACACTCGCGGCTGGGCCTTGCGCACGCTGTGCACATTTTAAAATGGGCCCGGCCACGCGTGTGAACCCCGGCACGCGCACAAGTGCCGGGCCTCTCCAAAGGGACAGGCCGGGGGCTGGGTCCGGGCAGGGCAGGGGATGGGCCGGGACAGCGCCATTGTACGCTGTCCCGATGACTCATGTGCCGGCAGCCAGCCGGCGCATGCAACTTACTTTGGCTCTGGCCCTGAAGTAAGTTCAAAAACAAAAAAAAAAGGATAGATAGGAAGGGTTTAGGGGGTGGGGAGGAGAGGAGAGGGGAAATGGGAGAGAGTTTAGGTAGAGGGTTAGGGAAGTTCCCTCCTAGTCCTCTCCTTAATTGAATGGACTGAGAGGGAACTGGGGAAGGCCTGACTGCGTCGCCGCACGGAATTTGCAAAAATTCACCCCCCTTGCACATGCCGGCACGCGCATGTTATAACCTCAGCACGCACATGGATGCATGTGCGCATCTTTTAAAATCTACCTCTATTTGCGCATGTAAATATTTAAAAAACTTATCCCCTCTAAGAACAAACTTCCCAAAATGTTCCCCCACTGAAAATTTATTCCTGTCACAAAAGGATAGTGAAGAAATTTGCTTTCTTGGTCCCAAAGATGTTTTGAAAGCAGTGTTGTTATTATTATTATTGTCTGAGCACATTTTCTCTGCCCCCACATTCAAGGCCTTTGTTTAATGCTCCTTGAAAGCCTATTGTACTTTCTGGCAAAGCACAAAGAAATCTTGGGGCTGTAATTATTTCCACACGGTAGAATTAACAGAACAAACGTTTTTCAGAGGTTTATAATCAGCACAAAGCAAGTGCATGTCAAGAAAGCTCATGTTACACATAGGAGCAGGATGTCTGCAATTTAAATCTGCATAATAAGTTGTATATTACCTATGCATAATTAGATATATTTTGTAAAAGATAATCATGAGTAGTACTCTTTTTTTTTTTCTGTTTCCTGACTGGAAAAAGAAATAGGAACTGTGATAACTGATATGATGGATCGTTTCTTTAGTTCCCTTTTATTAAACTCCATGCGCTCTGCTTCCCTTGGGTTGTAGCTGAGCAAGTTTGTCATAGCTTGGCTTTTTCCAGTCAACAAATGTAAATGGACTTTTTATTTTTCATCAGGCTTCAACTCAACTGAGGTGAAAGTCATCCAGTGGTGAAAGCGTTTCATTTTAAAGTTGGGAATCGAGTTCCCAAATGTTA
Organism: Rhinatrema bivittatum; assembly: GCF_901001135.1. NCBI lineage: Eukaryota > Metazoa > Chordata > Amphibia > Gymnophiona > Rhinatrematidae > Rhinatrema > Rhinatrema bivittatum. The sequence continues at coordinate 236,580,750 of NC_042615.1, read as the reverse complement.
TCCTGTAATCTTGCTTTATATGGAAAGTAGGAATCATCTCTCTTGTTATGAGTCAGTGGCTCCTGAAGAATTTTCGTTAGCACTGCTCAGACATTCTGTGTTCCAGGAGAATGCCCTTCCAACACAAAAGGAGATTCTTCATGTTAATCTAACACAAGTTAGAAAGAGAGCACTATCTTTGGCTGGTCCAACATTATTGAACACATTGCCACTAGAGACAAGATTGCAGAGTGATCCAAAAATCTTCAAAAAAAAGTTTAAAAACCTGGCTATTCAGAAAAGCATTTCACAATGAGAACAGAGAATGAAAAACACAGAACAAGGTTACCTAGATGCGTGGTCCCACATTTTTTCATTTTATACTCAATAATTATGTTAGAGAACTCCAGTTTAAGCACAACTCTTGTATGATTACCCTATTAATCATATACATGGACTAGATCCATGCCACCTATCTTATTCCTTATTTTATATAAGCATGTACCGACATTGTAATGGCACTTTTGTAGATACCTTTGTAACCAAACTAAATATATGTGCCTATATGTAAACCGTTGAGATGGTGCATTACTAAATGATGGTATATAAAAGATTTTAAAAAAATAAATAAATCATAGGAATCAACACACACCTCTTCACTAGCGTGGCAAATCTTTAAGCACAGATTTATTTATTTATTTTATATTCTGGTTTTTGGCACTTCAAAACATACATCAAAGCAGATTACATTCTCGTACTATAGGTATTTCCCTATCCCCACATGGCTTACAAATCCAATTTTGTACCTGAGACAACAGAGGGTAAAGTGACTTGCCCAAGGTCACAAGGTGTGACAGTGGGATATGAACCCTGGTTTCCTTGGGTTGTAGCCTGCTGCTGTAACCACTAAGCTACTCCTGCAGGAGCATTAATGGCACTTGAATCCAAATGATACCAGGTAGGCGGAGGGATTGCGTAATTGGAAGAAGGAAAAGAAGGTCCCTGGTATTAAGAACTGGACTGAGCATGAGGAGTGACGTCAAGGGCAGAAGGATAAAAGGTGCACCACTGCTGGGTATGTCTCCAGGTAAGAGGGTTTTGATGATCCATGTCACAATTAGGGGGAACAGAGGAGGGGAAGGAAGAGCCTGAAGAAGGGGGAAGCTGGGGGAGAGGGAGGAGCCCTCCCGCTTTCAGAACCTAAAATGCAAGACCTACTGAGAGCAATTTCACTACTTAAATATCGGGCTGATACAGTAAAGTGCACTCTGGCGGAGAGCACTGTTAGCCCACGGTTGGCCGCGCGTTTTTGACGCTCTGTTTTAACCCCTTATACAGTAAGGGGTAATAATACATCAAAAACACGCTGCCAACCCCCCCCCCCTGAAACTAATCGTGCCCACAATATGCAAATGCATGTTGATGGGCCTATTAGTCATTCCCATGTGATACAGAAAGCAAAATGTGCAGCAAAGCCGCACATTTTAAATTCGGCCAGCACCGGGAAAGTGTACAGAAAAGCAGAAAATCTGCTTTTCTGTACACCCTCCGACTTAATATCATAGCGATATTAAGTAGGAGGCCCCAAAAATAAAAAATTAAAAAAATTAAAATTAAAAATCTGCCCGCGGCCCACGGGGTTGGAAGACACTCATTTTAGCCGGCGTCGTTTTCCGAACCCGTGGCTGTCAGCGGGTTCGAGAACAGATGCCACGGTTCTCGAAAAATTGAGCGTCGCCTGTCAAACCCGCTGACAGCCGCCACGTCTGTCAAAAAGGAGGCGCTAGGGGCGCGCGCTAGTGTCCCTAGCGCCTCCTTTTACTACGGGCCCTCATTTGCATGCGGGCCGATACTGAATCGCGCGCCCAGGACACTGGCCTGGGCACGTGTCGGGAGAGCAGTCGCTCGCCGGCTCTCCCGTGCTTCTTTCTGTATCGGCCTGATAGTAACATAGGTGGTAGATAAAGGCCAACCACACTATCCAGTCTACTCAGTTATTTATTTACAGTATATTTGATTTCTCACTGTTCCTGCCCACATTGCTAAAGATACATCCCAGATGCCAGTCATGGAGCGTGCCTGCATGCAAGCAGGCGCAGTCCTTATTCAGGACAATTTACTTTTGTCTTCCTCCTTGAAACTCTGCTATTTTGTCTAGATGAGCATACAAAAATCCCACTGAATTCCCTCCAGCACCCCATCTTTCCCCTGTGTTTTTCATGTCACTTTTCCCAGCTCTGTAATAAGCTAAATACTAGCATAGTTGTTCATCAAACATCTGATCCCTTAAGTCTGGTGTATAATAAAAATGGAATCAAACTTGAATTTTTAATTGTGTATTTATTTCCCCTTTAAGTTCAGCGATCAGGGAAGGAGTCAGATAAACTGGTGAGTTTATTCCTGTTGCCCTTGTTGGTTATATAAGGGTATTGTTTTACAGTACTGGAACTTCAAAGGTTCTTCCACAGCATCCTAACAAGGGTTACAAATGGCAAGCCGGAAAATATGAACTTTTGATATAATCCAGCAGTTTGTTAAATTGCTGTGAATCGTCTGGATTGTTTTTTTGCAAACCATGATTGCGGACAAGGAAATGTTATAGGCTTATGGATTGAATTTCACATAGCAGTCATGGATCACAAAATTTTTCGCTTATCTCTCTTTACTTACATTAAGGCTGTAGTTAAACCTATTTCCTTAAAATACCTACCTACCTACCTATTTATTTATTTATGAATTGCTTACGCCAAGGCCCTAAGCAATGTATAAGCCAGCATTCGCTATAAAATACATAACAGCATACATAACTGTTTATCTGCCATGTTTCTCCCTATTCCAGTCTTTTAGTGCTGGTTCTCCCTTATTTCATTTTTTATTTACACAAAATTATTGACTTCAAATTATTATATTGACTTTAATTCTGCCTTCTTCAGTGCGCTAGGCAACTCTTCAGTTGTTCAGGTTACACTCACCTTTGAATGTAACATAATAGTATTTCTTGCATAGATTGCTTTGAAGATCAGTGCCAGGGCACCACAACTGAATCCAGGCATGGAAAAGGCGGAGGAACTTACAAGAGCGAACACTGATTTCAATGACGATCAGAACTGATAGGAGCAATACTCGTGTTCCCCTGACAGCTGATTGGATTTTTTTTCAATGGCACTGCTATTGTGTTAATATTTTGTCATAGGAATTATATTTCATTTGCATGAGTACTTTTCTAAACTGAGCTTCCAGTTTTCCTGAATTTCTGAAGTACAAGTACAGCTCTCTTCTTTTGTAGTCTATTATTTTGATAATCAGAAGGCCGCTGAGCCCTGTCCCAGCAGCCACAATTAACATGGTGCCGAGCCTGGCCCATACACCACTCATCCACGACTTGAGAACAGAGTAAAAGGTGACAGAGAAGGAAGGATGAGTTGTGCATGCCTCATGGAGGTTTGGCTATGGCCCGAAATGGGTGGACACTACTGTTTAACCAAGAGGCTCTGAAGGGCGGGGTTCAAGTTTGAATACTCTAGCTTTAAAAACAGGTGGCTCATTGGGATTTTTCCTGTTTGCCAAGACCATCTGGCACAAGGCAAGCATGCTTACCAGCAGGGTTGTGGCTTCTGAGGTAGGAGCAGTTCAAGAGAGTCTTTCTATTAGTTGATGAGTCATGACTGTTTGCTGGTGGCCAGTTGACAGCAAAGTACGCACTTGTTCTTCTAGCAGAGTTCGTTTTATGGGCCCAAAGTTAGGGATCACTGCTCTGAGGGGTGCGGGGACAATGCAGGGACTTGTCTTTCATAACATTGTTGTGGGGTGGGGGAAGTGTAGCTTTGTTTCTGTGGGTCATGGGGGAGGGGGAGAGCCGGGAGTTATTGGGTGTGCAGCAGCCGGCGGGTGCAGGGGGGTGGGTGGTAGGTTTAGATTTATTGTATGGGGGAGTCATAGACTAACTGGCCTGTGACGGGAAACTTGAGCCAATTTTGCTGTAGTTGTGGGGGAACTGCCTAAATTGGAGGGTAATCTTGCAATTTTGGAGCTGGAGGATGTTGGTGGTGTGCTGGGAGCAAAACGCCGGATATATGGCCAGGGAATTGCTATTGGTGGCTATTTTCCCCCAAAGAGCCTTTCAATTAATGACAGTGGTACACTAGAAGGAGACTGAGGCACAGGTGGATTGTAGATGATGTAGTGATGGGGCACCCACGCTTTGGGGTAAGAGTGAAACAGGTGATCCTTGTTATGGCTAAGGTTATATATTTCATATTAAAGCTGTGGCTTTACTTACCCAAAAATATTGTCAGTGTTTTTGTTAACAAGATTCTGAGGGGAGAGGAGCATGTGGATGGGCCAAGTGGTCTCAGCAACCCTGTTATTGATATGAGGTTGTAAAGCTTTGAGCATGGCTCACAGTTATATTCATTAACCAGTTTAAAATGTTTTACTGTTCACTGATTTCATTTTTCTTGTTTCGCTGTAGTTCTCTTGACATTCAGAAAAATCATTCAAGTGCCGTGATTGTTGTTGCATTCCAAAATGGTAATTGCATCTATTTTTGCAGAGCATGAAAGAACATCTCAAGCTGCCATTTCATTGTAAAGGAATGCAAGGATCTGATTGGTGATTTCACATCACGTGACTGCAGATAAACTACAAAATTCAATGCAGACTGTGTTAATCCTAGTGCAAAAAACCAATACATTTTACAAATTCTGCAGGTCAAGAAATCAGGCTATAATAATGTGATCAGATACTTCCATGAATTCCGGACCAATACTGGGTTTTTAATTCTCTTTCCAACACATGGAATTTCAAAGTGAACTATTTATTATCAAATAAGAAAATATCCTTATATATTCAACAAAAATTGCTATGGTGTAGTCAAATATATCTCCGATTTCAAAGAATTATATGGCTACCCTATATCATGGACTCATCATAGCTATTATAGTTTTTAAAAATATTTTTAATAATATTTTTCATTAATCTAATCTGAGTCAGAATCAGTACAATACACAATGTAAACAATTTTCAATGCAAAATATGCATATATAAAATTTCAGATCTTATTAAATTACAGCAATTTCAACAATTACTGGCTCTGTTTCCTTTTTTTACTTTTAATTATCAAAGTTTTTCATTCTGCTCCATATTCAACCACATTCCTTCCTCTTTCATCCTTCTACTGATCACAGTAGGACATTATCGTTTCATGTTATATAATATAACTCAGCTATATTTTGACATTAAATTTATTCCAGAGTTCTATATATATTCTGTATCTTTTCCTTATTTTCTAACCAATATACAGAATGTTCACAGCTTGCATATTGTTTCATACTAGACTCCCAAGTTTTATATTCTATAGGGGTTTATTTATTTATTTTCCTCTTTCACTCTGAAAGAATACATTGATTTAGCTGTAAGCTTTGCAACAAAGAAAAATCTTTTCAGCTCTTTCAGAATTCCTCTCAAATATTCTATATTATCTAGTATTATTGAATAGTTCAACCGCTCAGAACATTTTCCCAGTGTTTTTTCCACATGCCATAAGAACATAAGAACATGCCATACTGGATCAGACCAAGGGTCCATCAAGCCCAGCATCCTGTTTCCAACAGTAGCCAATCAGGCTACAAGTACCTGGCAAGTACCCAAAATCTAAATTTATCCCATGCTATTGATGCTAGTAATAGCAGTGGCTATTTTCTAAGTCAACTTGATTAATAGCAGGTAATGGACTTCTCCTCCAAGAACGTAACCAAACCTTTTTTAAACCCAGTTACACTAACTGCACTAACCACATCCCCTGGCAACAAATTCCAGAGTTTAATTGTGCGTTGAGTGAAAAAAAAACTTTCTCAGATTCGTTTTAAATGTGCTACATGCTAATTTCATGGAGTGCCCCCTAGTCCTTCTATTGTCCAAATGAATAAATAATTGATTCATATTTACCCCTTCTAGACCTCTCATGATTTTAAACACCTCTATCATAACCCCCCCTCAGCTGTATCTTCTCCAAACTGAACAGTCTTAACCTCTTTAGTCTATCCTCACAGGGGAGCTGTTCCATTCCCTTTATCATTTTGGTTGCCCTTCTCTGTACCTTATCCATTGCAACTATATCTTTTTTGAGATGTGGCGACCAGAATTGTACACAGTATTCAAGGTGTGGTCTCACCATGGAGCGATACAGAGGCATTATGACATTTTCCATTTTTAGTCACCATTCCCTTCCTAATAATTCCTAACATTCTATTTGTTTTTCTTGACTGCTGCAGCATACTGAACCGATGATTTCAATGTCATGTCCACTATGCCACCTAAATCTCTTTCCTGGATGGTAACTCCTAATATGAAACTATAGCATGGGTTATTTTTCCCTATATGCATTACCTTGCACATATCCACATTAAATTTCATCTGCTATTTGGATGCCCAATTTTCCAGTCTTGCAAGACCTCCTGCAATTTATCACAATCCACCTGTGGTTTAATGACTGAATAATAGAGATGTGAATCGTGTGATCGATCGTCTTAACGATCGATTTCGGCTGGTAGGGGGAGGGAATCGGATCGTCGCAGTTTGGGTTTTTTAAATATCGTGTAAATCGTGTAAATCGAAAACCGGCACACTAAAACATCCCTAAAACCCACCCGACCCTTTAAAATAAATCCCCCACCCTCCCGAACCCCCCCAAAATGCCTTAAATTACCTGGGGTCCAGAGGAAGGGTCCCGGTGTGATCTTTTACTCTCGGACCTCCGTGCGTTGTAGAAATGGCGCCGGCGCTACCTTTGACCTGTCATATGACAGGTCAAAGGTAGCGCCGGTGCCATTTTGTTTTTTTGTACCCCGACGTCAGGAGCGTAGGAGATCGCTCCCGGACGCCCGCTGGACTCCCAGGGACTTTTGGCCAGCTTGGGGGGGCCTCCTGACCCCCACAAGACTTGCCAAAAGTCCAGCAGGGGTCCGGGAACGACTTCCTGCACGCGAATCGTTTTTCCGTACGGAAAAACAATTCACGGTAGGAGATCGCTCCCGGACCCCCGCTGGACCCCCAGGGACTTTTGGCCAGCTTGGGGGGGCCTCCTGACCCCCACAAGACTTGCCAAAAGTCCAGCGGGGGTCCGGAACGACCTCCTGCAGTTGAATCGTGTTGCCATACGGCCGGCGCCATTTTGTGCAAACTTGCCCTAATTGGAAGGTGGAGTCCACAGGGAGGAGCCATGACAATTTCCTGCCATGGCCCCTTTAAATGTACAGTCTCTGCTGTGCATGCAGCTCTAGGAAGGCCAGAGGGGGAGGAGTCAGCCCGGCCGAGCAGGGAGCCATATGGCTGGGCCCAGCAGCGGCAGTGGCCACGAAAACCACCCTAAAGGGACCTGTCTGCTTCAGCGCGATCCCCAGAGGCGACCCGACGCCTCGGGTAAGTCTTCAGCCCCGGTCGCGGACCACCGCGGCCGACGGCCATGACACCTGTCCCCAGTCGCGGCCCGCCACAGCCGGCAACCATAACATCTATGAGTTCATTGCGGCACATATTTTTTCAACTCTTAGATAATGCATAGGGATTCTCTCTATATATCAACTTAAAAACTGTCATGACTATTTTATATTGGAATGGATTCTCCAATTTATTGGGAGTCAATGCAAATTTACTAGGACAGGTGATATATGTTCAGCTGGACTTGTTCCTGTTAAAATACACGCTGCTGCATGCTATAATAGCTACCTAGCTCAGAAATGTTTTTTATGGGAGCCCAATGTACAAAGTATTGCAGTAGTCAAGTTAAACTGAATAATAATGATTTCAACACTGATTGAAATAATCCTACAGTTAAAAGTGGCTTCAAGTGCATCAACATCTTTAACTTATAAAAAGCCTTTCTCACTACCTTCTGACCTAAGGAACAAAGATTAATTTTGACTTAGTTAGTATCCCCAAATCTTTTGTTTCAGTATTAATCTGCAGCAATAACATTTGGTGGTAACATCTCTCCTATCCATAAAAGTGAAGACTGTTTACATTTAATGCTAAATAATTGGAAGACAACCAACTCTTTATTTTTGTCACAAGGAAGGAGCCATTCACACAGGGATTATAATGCTATGTATATATCATCTGCGCAGACATAGTGCACCACTCCTAGAAGTGTACATAATGGAGCAAGTTATATATTAAACAGAAAAGAAGATAATGAAGAACCCTGTGGGCACACCCAACAGCATTTGTTTCCAGGAAGAATAGTTGTCTCCTAGTTGATCTCTTTGCTCTCTGTTTTACAGAACAGGTTTAAACCACAATAATTTTTTTTGTTGGACCCATGTCCATTTTATTTAATCCCGGGACTTCCAAATTTAATATTGAAAGGATTATGGAATTTGGTAAATTCTTCTGTATCTGAAGGAAAAGTTCCAATATTTAAAAAAAAAAAAAATTGCAGTAATCTCCCCTACTTCAAAAATCCTGAGTTAGATCCTAGGAGCTTTTGTAAATTACAGACCAGTGGCTAACCTTCCGTTTGCTGCTAAGGTAATAGAAAAAGTAGTTCTGACACAGATTGTGGACTTCTTGTAGGAAAAAAGAGAAACTGGATATATCACAAGCCAGATTTAGAAGAGGTTCCAGAACCGAAACCATTATAATTGATTTAATGAAATTGGTGCTGCAGCATCTTGATAGAGGATTTCCATCTTTAATTATATTCCCTTGATTTGTCAAGAGCTTTTGATATGGTGGAGCATAGGTTACTGCTTTCTTGTAGTTCAGAGCTAGGGTTGAAGGGTATGGTATTGCAGTGGCTAACATCGTTTCTACAAGATTTTCAAGACATTTGTTCAGCAGCTCAAAAGAGGCATTTTGGAGTTCCCTGGGGATTTTCTCTATCCCCAACACTTTTTAATATTTATTTGACTCCGTTGAGGTTATTGATTCGCTCATTTGGATTTATTCCATTTTTATATACAGATGATATACAGACTTTGAGCTTCACTTAGAAGCAGTTCCAGCACTGCTCAGTGCTCTCTACATTAATGGCAGGGGTGGAAGGGAAATAGAACCAAAGGTTACATTAATGGTGGGGGTGGAAGGGAAACAGAACCAAAAGGTTACTAAAGGCCAAGAGTAACAGATAAGTATGAGAAAAAAAAGTGTGAAAGCTTGCTGGGCAGACTGGATGGGCCATTTGGTCTTCTTCTGCCGTCATTTCTATGTTTCTATGTTTAGGCTCATATATGGAAATTGATTTAAAAAGAGGAGGGAATGTACGGCAGGAGAGGGTAAGTGGTTGAATAATAATGGTTTTATTTTAAATTCTAAAAAACTGAAATATTATGGATTGGAGGGGGCATGGAGAAATACCATCCAAAGAAAGATGACAAGGTATTGTCAGTTACAGAGGAGATAAAAACTTTAGGGTAATATTAGATGGTAATTGGAGTTTAGAAAAGCATATCTCCATGGAAGTCTGCACTGCTTTTATTCATCTGAAAATGGTTCAACTAAGACCATTTTTAAATACACAAGCTTTGAAATCAGTGGTCTATGCATTAGTTATGGCAGTGATAGATTAATGTAATGCCATCTATTGAGGCCTACCAGGAATTTCTGTGCAGCGTTTTACATAATGTTCAAAATATGGTGGGCAATGGTCATTATGGAGCATTCAAGGCATGATTCTGCAGCATCACCTTTACGGAAACTTCATTGCCTCCCTATAAGAACTTGATGTAAGTTTAAAAAATTTGTACTGGCTTTTAAGATACTGAAAGGTAATTGTCCTCCACCTATGAAAAATAGGTTGCAATGGAAACAATCTGGCAGGTCGTGTAGATTGCAACATCAATTTCAGCTACAATATTTATCTGTTAAGGCTTTCATCATATAAGATTCCAGAATAGAGCTTTCTCCATGGTGGTTACACAATTGTGGAATGGGTTGCCGTTGGTGATCAGGGAGCAGCAGAACCTAATGAAGTTCTGGAAGAAATTAAAGACCTGGTTTGTGATTAATGACATGAACTAAGAGACTTAGAAGTAGGGTTATTGTAGGAGCTCTGAGCTACTGTAATTATGTATGATGTATTACACAGGTCATGATTATTTTACTTTATTTTATTGTTTGGTTGCTTTAAATATATTTTATTTTTGTTCTACACCACTTTGAGAGATTTAATTTTAAATCAAGAAAGCAGCTTATAAATTTTACTAAATAAATAAAATACTAAGCCACCCCAGTCCTATTTGTGTCAATCGAGTCAGCAAGTGGTCATGGCGTACAGTATCAAATGCAAAGGTTAAGATCAATTGGACTAAGATTCCTGACCTTTCCTGATCCAATTCTTGATGTAAAAAAATCAACCAGGGAAAACAATAAATCACAAGATGGGGTAAGGTCCAGTAATCAGGGGGTGGGGGGCTATTCTGTTTCAGTGGAGCCTTTTGATCTTGTAGGGGGAGAGAGAAAGGGCCGTTGTGGCATTTCTTATATTTGAAGGGTGGTGGGTGGGGGTCGATATCGACCCCTGGGGTGACTTTTATTACTTTTAGGGGAGGGCCATTTTTCAGGCCATTTAAGTAATGGCAGCTCCAGCTGTGGTGGGTTGCATTGTGTAAGAAGGAGTTTTACAGCGATGTAAATTTTTGTCATGATAAAAAAAAATCGTACCACACTTTGAAATGTTTGTAAGCTAATGCCAGATGTCTAAAAAGTAAGATGGGAGAATTAGAATGTATAGCAGTGAATGATGACATAGACTTAATTGGCATCTCAGAGACATGGTGGAAAGAGGATAACCAATGGGACAGTGCTATACCGGGGTACAAATTATATCGCAATGACAGAGAGGAGCAGTCGGGAGGAGGTGTGGCTCTTTATGTTCGGGATGCCATAGAGTCCAACAGGATAAAGATCCTGCAAGAGACTAAGGGGAAGATTTTAAAAGGTGTGTGCGCATGTCCATGTGCACGCGCTTCCCAGTACGCACAAATAGACGCACCGATTATATAATCTGCGGGTGGTGCGCAGGGGGGGGGGTGTGTGTCTAATTTTATAAAGGTACGCGCAGTGATGAGATCGGGCCTCTCCCAGTTCCCTAACCCCCTGCCTGACTTTCCTTCCCCTTCCCCTTTCCTCCCCACCTCCTAAATCTAACCTACCTTACCTTTTTTTTTATTTTGTAAGTTGCTGCTCCTCCAGAGCAGAAGCATCTTGCGTGCGCCGGCCAACTGCTGGCTTGTACTTCCCTGGCACAGCAGCAAATGGCCACTGTACCAGCTGCCTGCAGCCTTGCACCTCCCTGCCCCCCTGGACTGACCCTTTCTCTGGGCCTGGACCTTATTTGCCTACCGGGATTTATGCGTGTGGTCGGGCCCATTTGAAAATTCACCCGGCACGCATAAGGCCTGACCATGCACGTAAACCCCGGGATTGATGTGCCCTAGGCATTTAAAATCTGTCCATATATGCACAATCAAATCTTTATGGGTAGAAATCCCTTGTATTTTGAGGAAAAGTATAGTGATAGGAGTATACTACCATCCACCTGGCCAAAATGGTGAGACAGACAGTGAAATGCTAAGAGAAATTAGGGAAGCTAACTAAATTGGTTGTGCAGTAATAATGAGAGATTTCAATTACCCCAATAATGACTGGGTAATTGTAACATCGAGGCATGCTAGAGAGATAAAGTTTCTGGATGGAATAAATGATAGTTTTATGGAAAAATTGGTTCAGGAACTGACGAGAGAGGGAACAATTTTAGATCTAATTCTCAGTTGAGTGCAGGATTTGGTGAGCGAGGTAATGATGGTGGGGCCGCTTGGCAATTTGAATTAATGACTGGAAGGGGGACAGTAAGAAAATCCATTGGTTCTAGCGCTAAATTTTCAAAAGGGAAACTTTGACAAATTGAATAAAATAGTTAAAAAAAAGCCTGAAAGGTGCAGCTACAAAGGTAAAAAATATGCAACAAGTGTGGGCATTGTTAAAAACTACTATCCTAGAAGAACAGTCTAGATGTATTTTACGCATTAAGAAATGTGGAAGGAAAGCAAAACGATTACCAGCATGGTTAAAAGGTGAGGTGAAAGAGACTATTTTAGCCAAAAGATCTTCATTCAAAAATTGGAAGAAGGATCAATCAGAAGAAAATAGGATAAAGCATAAGCATTGGCAAGTTAAATGTAGGACATTGATAAGACAGGCTAAGAGAGAATTTGAAAAGAAGTTAGCCATAGAGGCAAATCTCACAATAAAAACTTTTTAAAATATATCAGAAGCAATAAGCCTACGAGGGAGTCAGTTGGACCATTAGATGATTGAGGGGTTAAAGGGGAACTTGGGGAAGATAAGGCCATAGCGGAAAGATTAAATGATTTCTTTGCTTCAGAGTTTACTGAAGAGGATGTTGGGGAGATACCCGTTCCAGAGAAGGTTTTCATGGGTAGAGGATGTTGGGGAGATACCCATTCCAGAGAAGGTTTTCATGGGTAATGATTCAGATGACCTGAACCAAATCACAGTTAACCTGGAAGATGCAGTAGGACTGATTGACAAACTGAAGAGTAGTAAATCACCTGGACTGAATGGTATACACTCCAGGGTTCTGAAAGAAATAAAACATGAAATTTCAGACCTATTTGTTACGATTCAGCCTATGGCGGGAGCCACAGGCTGCCTCTCTACCTCCCTTCCCCCGTGGCAGGAGCCTGTCTTCGTGCCGGAGTGGCAGGAGCTGCGCCAGAGATCTCCCTCACAGCATGGTGCCGTGTTATTGTTCCTCAAAGTGGCATGACGCCACCGACAGTCTTCACACGTGGCAGGAGCCGTGCTTCTGCTCTTCAAGTGGTCCGGAGACCACCGATGCCAGTCCTGCATGGCAGGAACTGTGCCTCCACCTCCCTTGTGGCCCGGAGGCCGTCCTTGTGTTTATCTTGCGGCATGGAGCCACCGACAGCATTCCCATGTGGCCTGGAAGCCACCAACCTACCTCGGGCCCTCTATGGGGAGAGGACCTGCATCCTCAACCTTGCCCAGAGCCTGGAGCCACTAGTGGGTCTCCTTCAGTGGCAGGGAGCCGACCCTGATGCCAGGGCCTGCCCTGAGGCCTATCTTCAGCTTCTGCTTCAGCTCTGGCTTCTCTTTGACGTCAGCATCTGCAGGGCTGCTGTCCAGGGTCCTGCAGACTTCCTCTTCCTGCCTTTCCTAAGGCGCGGGGCCGCCTCTCTCTGCCCTTCTTGTAGGGCCAGTGAGGGAGTGGGCCCTGGATGATGTCATCTCCTGGATCTGCCTCTTCAGCCTACAAAAGGCTCCTCAGTTGATTCTTTCCTCACTTTCGCAAGGAGTAAGTTTCTCCCTGGGACTTGTGCTCTTGGAGCTGGTCTCCTGAGGATCCCTCGTCTCTTCTCCTGCCTGGCATCCTTGTTCTTGGACCCCATTCCTTCTTCCTGATTACTTTGATGTTCTACATTCCTGGTCTCTTGTCTTTGTGATGTCTCCGTTCCAGCTTTATCCTGATGTCTCCATTCCAGCTTTAGCCTGATGTCTCCATTCCAGCTTTATCTTGATGTTCCGTTCCAGTCCAGAGGTTCCTGAGGTTCTGTCTTCCCATCCCTCGTGGTCCGCAACCAGTCCGGCTGTGCTGGCAGGGCACGTAGTGGTCCAGTGGTCCGCGACCACCTCAGCTGGGGTGTGTAGGGCACTGGTGGGATTCTTCCGTCTCTGGAGCCGAGGGTACCCATGTTCCTGTCTGTCCCTCCTGGGTCTGGAGTCTTCTAGATGTCTGCTTCATCTGTCCCAGCTGCTTCTCATTGAGTGTCTGGGGAGTCTGTTCTGGATGTCCTAGATCCTTGCCTTGGAGACTCATCTTCCTCCTTTGATGCTCTGGAATCTGGCTATGCCTAGCCCCCGGTGGGCAGTGCTCCAGTGGATAGCCTGAGGGCCGGTCTGGCCACCGCAGCCTCCTTCCTGGCTGTAGGTGTTAGTGCTCTATCTGGAGTCTCCTTCATCTAGGATCGAAGATTTACCTTGTCCATCTGAGTTCCGTCTCAGATCTTCATTCTCGTCTAATCTTCTTCATGTTCAGAGTTCTGGAGCTCCTCTCCTATGGTCCATCTTCAAGTCCAACTTCGGGATACCTTCATGATGCATCTTCCATGCCGGGTCGGAGGGGTTGTCCTCCTACTGTTGACCTTCTTGATACGTCGATCATGCTGGGTTCCCGAAGCTCATGTTCAGGACGGGGCCACCTGGAGTTTTGGTCGGTTACCTTCATTGAGTCCTGATGTTCTTCTCTTCAGTACCTATTGCCATCTTGAACTCTAATGTAATTGAGTTGATGCCAGTCTTGCTGCTTTGCCTCCAACGTGGTCCTTGACCATCCTGGCTGGGGTGTGTAGAGCGTCGCAGCACTCCTTTCAAGTTTACCTCAACACCTGAGTCTTCGTCTGCTCCAATGTCTGAGTCTGCCTTGAGTCATCATCTGAATCCTCGTCCTGTGTCTTGTCCTTGTCTGCCTTGTCCTCTGTCCGACCTGCTGCTTCCCGCCCTCCCTAGCAGCAGTACGAAAGGGCTTGGAACAGTCGGAGGACCATTCAGAGACCACCATTGTGTTGGTGGTCTCAAGGAAGCTCACAGGTTTGGTCGAGGCTCAGGGTAAGGACGTTTCACCGCAAGGGCACACATTTTGTCCCATGCTGGAGAGCACCCCATGGTGCTCTCGTCTATCACAGCGCAACACTATTTCAATTAATTTGTAACCTATCATTAAAATCATCCATTCTACTTGAAGATTGGAAGATGGCTAATGTAACCCCGATATTTAAAAAGGGATGCTGGCAAGATCCGGAAAATATAGCCCGGTGAGCTTGACTTCAGTGCCGGGAAAAATAATGGAAACTGTTATAAAGTATAAAATCACACAACATTTAGATAGTCATGGTTTGATGGGACATAGCCAACATAGATTTACCCAAGGAAAGTCTTGCCTCATAAATCTCCTACATTTTTTTGAAGGGGTGAATAAACATGTGGACAAAGGTGAACCAGTAGATGTGGGTTTTCAGAAGGCATTCGACAAAGTCCCGCATGAGAGGCTTCTAAGAAAACTAAAAAGTCATGGGATATGAGGCATGTCCTTTTGTGGATTGCAAGCTGGTTAAAAGACAGGAAACAGAGTAGGATTACATGGTCTGTTTTCATAGTGGAAAAAGGTAAACAGGGATCTGTCCTTGGACTGGTGTTTTTTAATATATTTATAAATATTCTGGAAAGGAGTATGATGAGTGAGATGATCAAATTTGTGGATGACACAAAATTATGCACAGTAGTTAAATCTGAAGTGGATTGTGATGAATTGTGGATTGTGATGAATTGTGAGAGTAGAAGATTGGGCTTTCAAATGGCAGATGAAATTTAATGTGGACAACTGCAAAGTGATGCATATAGGGAAAAATAACCCTTGCTGAAGTTACACAATGTTAGGTTCTATCTTAGGAGTTAACACCCCTGATAGAGATCTAGGCGTCATAGTGGATAATAAATTGAAATAATCAGCTCAGTGTGCTATGGTGATCAAAAATGCAAACAGAATGTTAGGAATTATTAGGAAGGGAATGGCAAATAAAAGGATGGATGTCATAATGCCTCTATATTGCTCCATGGTGAGACTGCATATTGAATACTGTGTGCAATTCTGGTCACCACATCTAAAAAAAGATATAGTTGAACTGGAGAAAGTGCAGAGAAGGGTGATCAAATTGATAAGGGGCATGGAATGGCTGCCCTATAAGGAAATGCTGAAGAAGTTAGGCTGTTCAGTTTGGAAAAGAGATGACTGA
The DNA here is from genome assembly GCF_901001135.1 of Rhinatrema bivittatum. Classification (NCBI taxonomy): domain Eukaryota; kingdom Metazoa; phylum Chordata; class Amphibia; order Gymnophiona; family Rhinatrematidae; genus Rhinatrema; species Rhinatrema bivittatum. The sequence continues at coordinate 236,564,941 of NC_042615.1, read as the reverse complement.
GCGGGGATATGATAGAGGTCTACAAAATCTTGAAAGGACTTGAACAAGTTAATGAAGTTGGTTATTTACTCTCTCAGATAATAGAAGGACCAGGGGGCATTCCATGAAGTTAGCAAGTAGCTCATTTAAAACAAATCAAAGAAAATTATTTTTCACTCAGTGCATCGTTAAGCTCTGGAATTCATTGCCAGAGGATGTGGTTATGGCAGTTAGTGTAACTGGGTTTAAAAAAGGTTTGGATAATTTCCTAGAGGAAAAATCCATAAACTGCTATCAATTAATAAGCAACAGTAACTTGTGATTTATTTAATGTTTGGGTACTTGCCAGGTACTTGGATTGGCCACTGTTGGAAATAGGATACTGGGATTGATGGACCTTTGGTCTGACCCAGTATGGAATATCTTATGTTCTTATGTTCTTAATGCTGCTATAATTTGTCAGGGGGGCCAAATATCCTGGGGATCCCTTGTGATATTTGGCCCCTCCCACAATAACTTATTGCAGCTTAATAACTCACCCTCTTTATTTACTACAGTCTATATTATAGAAGGAACAATAGTGGGACAACTGAACATCCCTGCCTTGTACGTCTTCTAATCTGAAATTCTTCAGATATTTTTATTGACTAAAACACTTGTCCTTGACATCATATGCATATAATAATTTAACCATTCCAAGAAATTTTCTCCCAAACCAAATTGCCCCAAGATCCAGAATACATACTTCACTGCAATTCTACCAAAAGCCTTTTCAGCATCCAAGCTTACCAAGGTGGCATCAGCTTTTTTATTCTAGTGCGAATGAATTGATTAGAAAAAATGGTGGTGCTGGTGGTGGGTGAATATACAAACAAACAAAAGCAAGCATACTGAGGCTAGTATACACCACAAAAAGTATGCAGATGAATTATAAATATATAGATAAATAATAAATATTTAATAGCAACCCAATAAATAAAAACATAAAACTGGTATAAATTTCATTAAAATAAATGTATTAACATGGGAACAAATAAAAAAGGGCAAATAAATAGCTTCTATGATACATTCATAGACCCAATATGGCCATGTTTCGGCTTGTCATCTGCTTCAGGGTTAGGGACATATAAACAATTTATAGACAAAAGTCCTTTCAGTAATGCCTACAATAAAAAAAAACTTTTAGAAACAAAACCAATATTATAAACATAGTCAAAATGTGAAAACTGACAATAACATTTAAAAAAGGGAATACTATCTTAAGATTATTGAGAAGGAAAGGAAGGGGAGCCTATAAGATCAATCAATTTCACTGGTGAACTATCATCTAGTCCCCATGACAAACATATACTGCAGTATGTCTATAAACTAAAAAGGAAAACCGTACCTAATTTGAAATCAGCTTTCTCTAAAAGCTGAAAATATTAGTTTTATAATATTCATTTTATTTACATATTTTATTGTCGGCTTACCAAAAGGACTTTTGCACCCCTGATTGAGATCTAAAAACACCTTTTATGTTTTTTAGTATTTTGGTTATTATTATTATTTATATTTATTTTTTTTTATTTCTTAATGTATTTATAAATTCATCTGCATACCTGTTGTGGACTGTACCATCTTTGGTGTGGTATCTCTTAATTGTATATACAGCATTCCCTTCTTTTCTCTATTCTGAATTTTTTTATGGTGTTTGGCCTCTCCCTTGCTAAAAGAAGCATCATTCTGATTCTGCAGATGTTCCCCTCAAGTAGATGTCAGTTATTTGATATGGAAACTGATAGGGATGTGAATCGTTTTTTGACGATTTAAAATATCGTCCAATATATTTTAAATCGTCAAAAATCGTTAGGGCCACGATACAATACCAATTCCCCCGATTTATCGTCAAAAAATCGTAAATTGGGGGAAGGGGGAGGGCAGGAAAACCGGCACACTAAAACCCCCTAAAACCCACCCCCGACCCTTTAAATTAAATCCCCCACCCTCCCGAACCCCCCCCCCAAATGCCTTAAATTACCTGGGGGTCCAGCGGCACACTAAAACCCCCTAAAACCCACCCCGACCCTTTAAATTAAATCCCCCACCCCAAATGCCTTAAATTACCTGGGGGTCCGTAGCGGCGGTCCGTAGCTTAAATTACCCCCGGGTCCGTAGCTAAATCGGGGGAAGGGGGAGAGCAGGAAATCCGGCACACTAAATCGTGGTGTCTTCAGCCGGCGCCATTTTGCAAAATGGCCACCGCAAAATGGCGGCGGCCATAGACCAATACGATTCGACGCAGGAGGTCGTTCCGGACCCCCGCTGGACTTTTGGCAAGTCTTGTGGGGGTCAGGAGGCCCCTCCAAGCTGGCCAAAAGTTCCTGGGGGTCCAGCGGGGGCCCTGGAGCGATCTCCTGCCGCGAATCGTTTCTGTACGGAAAATGGCGCCGGCAGGAGATCGACTGCAGGAGGTCGTTCAGCGAGGGTTCCGACCCCCGCTGAACGACCTCCTGCAGTCGATCTCCTGCCAGCTTGTGGGGGCCTCCTGACCCCCACAAGACTTGCCAAAAGTCCAGCGGGGGTCCGGAACGACCTCCTGCATCGAATCGTATTGGTCTATGGCCGCCACCATTTTGCGGCGGCCAATTTGCAAAATGGTGCCGGCTGAAGACACCACGATTTAGTGTGCCGGATTTCCTGCTCTCCCCCTTCCCCCGATTTAGCTATGGACCGCCGCTACGGACCCCCAGGTAATTTAAGGCATTTGGGGTGGGGGATTTAATTTAAAGGGTCGGGGTGGGTTTTAGTGTGCCGGGGGTGGGTTTTAGGGGGTTTTAGTGTGCTGCTGGACCCCCAGGTAATTTAAGGCATTTGGGGAGGGTGGGGGATTTAATTTAAAGGGTCGGGGGTGGGTTTTAGGGGGTTTTAGTGTGCCGTTTCACGATTTTAACGATTTTAACGATACTCTAAACACCCAAACGGCGACGATACGATTCCCTCCCCCTCCCAGCCGAAATCGATCGTTAAGACGATCGAGGACACGATTCACATCTCTAGAAACTGATGGTACTTATGGAGAAATCATGCATCAGTTTATATTTTACACACAGTGCTTTTATTGCAGTTAATTAAGGAGGTTTAGCTTCATTATTAACTCAAAAAAGTCAAACAAAAGTGAATATTTCCAGATCTGTGTCTATTTCAATTAAGAAATCCCCTTCCCCACAAACACACAGACCTCTTTTCCTCTGAATATTTCCTTTTTTTCTCTGTTTGTAAAATGATCTCCTGGTAAACATTTAGACCTCATTTTGCTATAAATATAGCGAAAATAGTTCCTGTGATAAAAAAAAGGGTGTGATTAGGGTAATTTGCCTGATACCACATTGGACGTTACATTTATTGCACGCATATTGTTTTTATATCGCAAGCTGAGACATCCAATACACGCTGTGTTACAGACCAAAAAGATTTGTATTGTAATTGGTAGTTGAGAAAAAGAGAGAGAAACAGAGAATGATAATTGCTATAGAGAGTTGCACACAAGTTAACTATTTATACCACTGTAAGAAGGGACACTAGCAACTCGGGGTGAGGTGGGGGGGGGGTAGGTTTTGAAGGGCAGTTTTATTTGATTTGGAGTGATGAAAGCTAAAAGAAGAGTTGATTTGTACAATATTCTCTCTTCCTAGCTTGATGCACTCTCTACCTACCTGCAATCAAGCTAGGTAGAGAGTACAATGTCGAAATCTACTCTTCTTTTAGCTTTCATCACTCCAAATCAAATCAAATCTTCACTGATGTCAACTGTGCTCTTTGTACCTCTGACTGTGGACATCAAATTGCCCTCCAAAACCTAAACCCCCACCCCCCCCCACCCCCCAAACCTCACTCTGAGTCATTAGTGCCCTCTCTTACAGTGGTATAAATAGTTAACTTGTATTCATCTCTCTCTATCACTCTACTGGATTCTTTGGAGTTTGAAAACTTTGATTGGATCAATAAAATAATTAGCTAAGGATGATATGTTGTATGAGCTTTCAAGGCTACATCTGAAGAAGGAAGCTATGGGCCAGATTTTCAAAGGGGTATGCATGTAAAACCTGCCCGAAGTTTCCCTTGCATGCGCCGAGCCTATGTTGAGTAGGCTTGGCGGCGCGTGCAAGCCCCGGGACACGTGTAAGTCCCGGGGATTTCCTGGGGGGGGCGTGTCGGGGGTGTCGCGGTGGCGCATCATTTGGGGGTGGGGCCGCGGGTGTGGTTCCAGCCCGGGGGCGTATCGGGGGCATGGCTGAGGCCTCTGAAACAACTCCCGGGCCTGGGAATCACATGCCAGCGGCTGGCCCGTCACGCGCAAGTTAAGCCTGCCTCGGGCAGGCATAACTTGTGCAACAAAGGTAGGGGGGAGTTTAGGTAGGGCTGGGGGGTGGGTTAGGGAGGGGAAGGTGCAGGGGTTGGAAGGAAATTGAACGGAGGCAGGCTGTGCGGCTCGGCACGTGCAGGCTGCGATTTTGCACAGCCTTGCGCGCGCCGATACCGGATTTTAACAGATACGGGCGGCTACGCGCGTATCTATGAAAATCCCGCGTACTCTTGTGCGGGTAAAGTACGCGTGTGCACAAATTTGTAAAATCTACCCCTATGTGATCTTGAATCCTCATCTACAACTATATTCATGACTAATTCTTATTTTTATTTTTCTATACCGACATTCTATACCGACATTCTATACCGACAATATTCATGACTAATTCTTATTTTTATTTTTCTATACCGACGTTCTTGTAAAATATACAAATCATATCGGTTTACAGTGTAACGTTAACAGTCGCACAGAGGCGGTACATGGAACATAAGTTACAGAAAACAAAGAAAAACTAAGCGAACGTAAAACATAATGTAAGATTAAAAAAAACCCTAATAAATAAGATATAAATATATATATATATAAATCTCCTTGATATATCATAAGATATAATTAACTATAATAGAAATGCAGAGCAGACCTCAAGTATCATCTCTGAAATGGCAGAGATGGTAGTTAGAGGAAATAGGACAAAGTGAAGAGATTGAGGGTGGGCCAAGGAGTACGAATGAGAATATTAATATAGAGGGTGCAGATAAAGGGTGAGAAATTAGGTGTCCATAAAGGCTTGACTAAGCCATGTTTTCAGTCTCTTTTTGAAAGTGGCATGACAGGGTTCTTGTCTGAGGTCAGGAGGTAGTACATTCCAATGATGAGGTCCTGCTGTCGATATGGCGCGTTTACTAAGGGAGGTTTTAGCTTGGGGGACATACAAAGTGTCTTTATAGGCACTCCTGATAGGTCTGGAGGAGGTGTGCGGTTTTAGTTGCGTGGATGTGTGTAGGGTAGTGAGGTCGTGGATAGTTTTATGAATGATGGTGAGTACCTTGAAGAGGATCCTGTATTTGATGGGGAGCCAGTGTAGGTTCTGAAGAGTAGGGGTAATGTGTCCCTTTTCTTGGTGTTGGTGAGCAGTCTGGCCGCGGAGTTTTGAACCATCTGGAGGCGTTTTAGGGTGCTGGCTGGTAGGCCCAGTAGTAGAGAATTGCAATAATCAAGTTTCGACAGTATTAGCGATTGAAGTACCAGTCTGAAATCGTGGAAGTGAAGAAGCGGTTTATGGTTTCTGAGGACTTGGATTTTGAAGAAGCACTCCTTGGTGGTGTTGTTCACGAACTTCTTGAGTTTGAACTGGTTGTCAAGAGTGACGCATAAGTCTCTGATGACAGGGGAGTGTTTAAAGGATAAGTTGGCTGCTTGTGATAGAGAGCGGTTGGAGACGGTGTCCTCTCTCGATATAATAAGAATCTCCGTCTTGTTAGTATTCAATACCAGATTGAGGGTGGAGAGTAGGTGGTTAATTGATTGTAGGCAGTGGTTCCAGTAGTTTAAGGCTTTTTGTAAGGATTCTGTGATTGCAATGAGTATTTGTACATCGTCTGCGTACAAATAGTGAGATAGGTTTAGCTTTGAAAGGAGGTGGCAGAGCGGGAGAAGGTAAATATTGAAGAGGGTGGGTGATAGGGAGGATCCCTGTGGAACTCCTAGGTTGGAGAGGACAGCGAGGGATTCTTTATTGTTGATCCTAACTTTAAAGCGCCTGTTGAACAAAAAGGATCTGAACCAGCTGAGTGCAGCTCCAGTGATGCCAATTAAACACAAACTTGGTTATGATAAATACAATAAACATGTATATCTGTTTGAATTAACTAAATAACTCATAAATCATGAGAGGTCTAGAAGGAGTTAATGTGAATCAGTTATTTACTCCTTCGGATAATAGAAAGAATAGGAGGCTAGGGGTGTGCATTCGTTTTGAACTTAAATGGAAAACGCAACTTTTTTTTTTTTTTAACTTAAAAAAGTGATGAGGCGTAAACGATCGGATTTCCAACTTATTCAACATAGCTATGTTGAATACGTTGGAAATCGCGATTGTTGATCTAAATAAAAATTTAAACCCCTCACCCTCCTTAATCCCCCCCCCCAAGACTTACCAAAATTCCCCAAGCTGGCCAAAAGTTCCGTGAGGGTCCGGGAGTGGACGCGTGGGGAATCACGTGACGTCCGCGTCACTCCGACGTGACGCCGACGTCACGTGGTCCATCGCGGTTCCGCTCCCGGACCCATCATTGGGCCCAAAAGGCACTTTTGGCCAGCTTGGGGGGGCCTCCTGACCCCCCCAAGCTGGCCAAAAGTGCCTTTTGGGCCCAACGAGGGTTCCGGGAGCGGACCCGCGGGGAATCACGTGACGCCGCATCACTCCGACGTGGCGCCAACGTCACGTGATTCCCCTCGGGTCCGCTCCCGGGAACCGTCGTTGGGCCCAAAAGGAACTTTTGGCCAGCTTGGGGGGGCCTCCTGACCCCCCCAAGCTGGCCAAAAGTGCCTTTTGGGCCCAACGAGGGTTCCGGGAGTGGACCCGCGGGGAATCACGTGAAGCCTCGTCACTCCGACGTGGCGCCGACGTCACGTGATTCCCCTCGGGTTCGCTCCCGGAACCCTCGTTGGGCCCAAAAGGAACTTTTGGCCAGTTTGGGGGGGCCTCCTGACCCCCCCAAGCTGGCCAAAAGTGCCTTTTGGGCCCAATGAGGGTCCCGGGAGCGGACCCGCGGGGAATCACGTGATGCCGCGTCACTCCGACGTGGCGCCGACGTCACGTGATTCCCCTCGGGTTCACTCCCGGAACCCTCGTTGGGCCCAAAAGTGCCTTTTGGGCCCAACGAGGGTCCGGGAGCGGACCCGAGGGGAATCACGTGACGCCGCGTCACTCCGACGTGACGCCGACCTCACTTGCTCCTTGCAAAGGAGTTCAGAAATGGCGTCCTGACCCCGCTGGACCACCAGGGAGTTTTGGTAAGTCTTGGGGGGGGGGGGGATTAAGGCGAGTGAGGGGTTTAAATTTTTATTTGCACATATGGACATAGACTCAACTTATGGAATTCTCCATATGTCCATATTGACCGCAAATGACCCCCCCTTTCGACTTATGGACTTATGAACTTAAACTTTTGGTCTGCACATCCCTATAGGAGGCACTTCATGAAGTTAGCATATGGCACATTTAAAACTAATCGGAGAAAGTTCTTTTTCACTCAACGCACAATTAAATTCTGGAATTTGTTGCCAGGGGATGTGGTTAGTGCAGTTAGTGTAGCCCATTTTTTTCAGCAAACTTCTTCGGGTTTGGAGCATAGCCTTGACGTGGACCTTTAATTTTTGTGCCTTGTGAACTCTCCTGGTTGTGAACTCTCCTGGTTGGCGTTACAAAATCATTCCTGCCCCCATTCCACGGAACCTAGCTGTGCGTTTCTTTTCTCTGCCATGTTCGAGCAATCTAGAGCTTTATAGAAGTGAGAAGTTGGCTCCCTCCCCCGATGGAGGGGGGTGCAGCCGGCGGTGTAATATTTTCATCACATATTTTTGCACTTTATGATAACTTACCATATGTTTTCGGTCTGGGAAACAAACACATACAAAGAAACCTGATTCTTTCACAGGTATATTCCTGGAACAGGTATTCATTTTAAATCATACTGCACTGCCCTGCCATTTCTAATTCTCCTGATTCAATCCATTCATAAATGATTCCTGGTCTTTAACAAATACCAGACTCTCCAAAGTTTTATGTAATTTATAAAACAAAAAAAAATTTATTCTACATGTAATTCAAGCTCAAATACTAGAGCCAAGATTCTCCCACACCTTAATATTTTTGGTACTGGTGTTAAAATTATCATACTTCACAGATGTCAGGCAATTCCAGTAACAGGGGTTCTTGTAAAGATCATTGCACAGAAGGAATGAATGCAGGCATGCATGTGCTCATTGTCAGCTGGAACCTTTTGTGCACTTGACTCAGTTTTGGCAAGGAAGAGAGTCAATAAGCACCCACTTCTGATGTCAGTGTATGGAATCTGTGATTTTCTGGCAGCAATTTCCAGACCCCATTTTTCAAGCTCTTGGAATAGTCTGTTTCATTACTGTGGCTACCGTAGGCTTTAGAACTGATGTATTTAATCAAGAACTCAAACATCAGTTAGACTTATGATCTAAAACAGCTTAAGAAAAATGTATGTTAATGGTGCAGACTAAGAAAATAACATTGAGAAATGAATTTCTAGCTTTAAAAGAATCGAATGAAAGATCAAGCAGCCAGATTAAATAAGCATCTTACAGAGTTTTCATGTGGAATGTTTTTAGGTTGTATTGATTAAAAGTACACAAACATAAATGCTCTTAGTCATTTTGGCAACAGTTTACAAGAAAATTGCTGTTTGCATAGGCTGTAATCAGTAATGCAATATAAATGATATGTGTATATATATGTAATAAAATAAGACATTATTTTCCATTTTTCATACTGACAAGGCAGAAGTACTATTGCTAAGTAATGATGCTATCAGTGACAGTCATTATATTTATTTACATGAAAAAATAAACAGCGGAGCATTGGTTTGCTTAAGTTTCAACTTCCTAGGGTTCTGTTTCCAAAAATATGGCTTTTATCCTGTGAATTTGTCAAAGTAATTCAGAATAAAGGGAATTTATCACCTCACTTGTTTGCTGCATGCTTACAACTTTTAAATATCATAAATGTCACTATATTTATATCAGCTGTAGAGAAAATGAGACAAGAACACTACAGTAAGATCTTACCAGTATATAAGAAGATATTGATGCTCATTTACAACTTGCCTGTACTGGTGCTAAATGAATAATATAGGTGCAAAAATGGATGTTGAATTTACAAGTTAGCACTGTAGCGGTTATCACTTTCAATTAGATTTAATTTAGAAGAAGTCCACAAATAACGGCCAAAATGCATGCCATCTGGATGTAGGAATCAAGAGGTTTTCTATTCTGGAACACCTCTTGGCAGCTAAGTGTACACAATGGCAGTTATCTCTGCATTGTGTATATACATATATGTAACAGTCCTTAGTTCCCTTTCCCTTTGACCAGTATTATGTCTCAAAACATTCCCACCAGGCAAGTAATATCAATGGTTACTCTGCTGCATTTAGAACATTTTAAAGGTAGTAACTGCCTCTCCATGAAGGTTACCTCCAAGTATAGTAACTGATACTTAGTGCAGATTGGCTTAGAGCAGCAGTGGCAGCAGTGACAGCAGTGGCGCTGGCAATTATTAAAAACTGAAATGATAGGAACAGAGAAACACAGCAAGAAGAGTAACCATAAAACTTCCAAAGTATATCTCGAGAACTGAAATGGAGGAAGAATGCTATCAAAAACACAAGGAATAGTGCAGCAGGTGTTCAAAGCAATGGATAGCCAGGGCAAGACCAAGAGTTGGGAAGTATATGGGAAGAGGAATAAGATAGAAGCTCAAAGACAGTCAAAGTGGGGAATGCCTGACTCAGTAGGAAGAATGTGATTGATCCTATCAGTAGATTAGCATATGCTTCTGTCAAAATGTAAAGATCAAGCCATGCACATGTTATATACACATAACCAGTACAGTGAAATTATGAATGGCTCATTATATTAGTTATGGTTCCATCTGTTATTTCTATAACTGTGGTGATTGATTGTAAAACTAATATATGCCAATCAGTGTTTTCCTGCAAAACATAGTGTGGGAAATTGCAAACAGCATAAAGGTATCAAAGCCCCCCAGGCATATAGTGTGGGGAATTCCAAACAGCACAAATCATCAAAATCCCTTAGGCATACAATGTGGGGAATCACAGACAGCACAAAGGTATCAAAGCCACCAAAAGCAACAGTGCGGGGAATCGCAAACAGCACAAAAGGTATCTAAACCCCTAAGGTGGGTGTGGTCTATTGCAAACAGCATAAAGGTGTATAAATTCCCAAGGCATGAAGTATGCTCCATTGCAAACAACACAAAGATATCTAAACCCAGGCATGGAGAGCGGTCCATCACAAACTGACAAAGGTATATAAAACAACCAAGGCATGGAATATGATTAATGTCAAAAAGCACAAAGGTGTCTAAAACACCACAGCATGAAATACAGTCCATTATAAACAACACAAAGGTGTCTAAAACCCCAGACATAGAGTGTGGTCCATCACAAACAGCACAAAGTTATCCAAACCACCAAGGTGTGGAGTGTGATGAATTTCAAACAGCACAAAGGTCTATACAGGCCTTGACAGCAAGACAGAAAACTAGGTTGGAATTGTAGAGAGGTAGATCAAAATGCTGAACCAGAAAAGAGGTGGGTGGGAGAAGAAACTTGTATTTTGTTTCTTAATTCACATTTTTTCTGGGGATAAAACACAAACCAACAGGGTGGGAGAATTAGATTGAGATCCAAGCAGCAAACAACACAGAATCACCAAATCTTCCATTCTTGTATATCATAGGCATAGCAAGTAGGTATATTAACAGCATGATCATCAATGTGATATATTGGGTCAAGACAGGTAGGCAGAGTGGTAGCAAGACCCGTAGGGTGGTTCATTTGGGATATGGTAGGTAGACAGAGTGGCAGCAGAAACACCCTAAGGTGGTACATCTGGGGCATGGTAGGTAAGCAGAGTAGCAGAAAGACTCCTAAAGAGGTACATCTGGGGCATGACAGGCATGCAGAGCAGTAGCAGCATGTCAGCATGTCAGGTAGGCAGAGCATCAGTTAGACTCCCAAGGTGGGCATTGCAGGTAGGCATATTGGTAGCAGTGAGACCCCCAAAAAGAGGTACATCTGGGACTTGGCATATAGGCATGTGGCAGCAAGACCCCTAAGATGGTATATCAGGTGAATGGTAGGTAGTCAGAGTGGCAGCAAAACCTTCAAGGTGCTTTCAGCATGGAAATTCTGGAAAACAATCAAAGGCAAATTCATTTTCAAAAAGACCAATTTTCCATCAACTGTGGCACTGGTCTTGAGTGATAAGTGCTTAGGATGTCTCCTGCCATTGAGAAGATACATTTACTGTGCATGCTGGTTGGTGGGTAGAAAAGATTTTGTTGAGTTGCCTTGGCTACTGCTCGACAGACTTCAAGACTTGTGTGCCCAATATGCCAGTGCATATTTATCCACGTCTTCAATGGGCTTTTTGAGAGATAGCATGTCACAGAAATGTGTGCCAGGGAGGGACAAGGGTTTCTTTTACCAGATGTTTTAGCTATGGCTTGTGTCAGGAGAGATGTTTCTTTGTGGGCATCATGGCTTTGGTGTATTGAGATGGGGGAGGAAGTGGTAGCTGCACTTCTGTCTGAGGTGGCTACTCTTTCCCATGCTACATCCCCACTGTACCTCTGCCTCTGATACTCCTCTTCACACTCCCTAGTTACCAGCATCTACTTCATGAATGCAAGATGCTGGGACTGGAAGGTGAGACTCCCTTTTACCCGTGGATCACAAAGGGGTAGATTTTCAAAGGGTTACACGTGTAATATACGCGCGTAACCCCCGAAAACCTACCCTTGCATGCGCCGAGCCTATTTTGCATAGGCTCCGCGGCGCGCACAAGCCCCGGGACGCTCGTATGTCCCAGGGCTTGTGCGCGCCACTTGGGAAACAAAGGTGGTGGTGGTGGGGGGGGGGGGGGGATTTAGTTAGGGTGGGTTAGATAGGGGAAGGGAGGAGAAGGGGGGGACCAAAAAAAAAAGTTCCCTCCAAGGCCGCTCCGATTTCAGAGCGGCCTTGGCGGGAACAGGGAAAGCCATCGGGGCTCCCCTCGGGCTAGGCGTGCGCAAGGTGCACAAGTGTGCACCCCCTTGTGCGTGACGACCCCGGATTTTATAACATGTGTGATGCATGCTGGGTAGTGCGCATGCTGAGTAGTGCGCACAAATGTACCCCGCGCGCGCTCCTCTAAAAATCTGCCCCAAAGTGTAGCAAGCATGTATATAATGTTTTATATCAGAGGTTTTAGTCTCTCTTGTATCTGGTACTGCAAGCAGTCCACACAATGCGATACCTCTTCTTCTATTCAATCTTGCTCAAGGAAGCTAACTTTTCCTCCAGAATATTTACTATAGGAATGATCCCGTCCAGGGTGGCACTTCTTGAACTCAGGTCCTCTGTGGCATCCTTGAAGGGCTTCAAGATTTCTATCAGCTGCCTCATCACTACCCAATCATGATACCCCAGCCACTGCAGGAGGCCTCGGGGGAGGCTACAGCCGTTAATCCAGGTCCGGGAATGCGGCCTCCGTGCCGCGAAGATGTCAGCGATGTCAGCGGCAGCTTCCAGCCACGAAGAAGGCAGAAGTCCGCGGCTCCGGCAGCAGTGAAGAAGGCACAAGACGGGGCAGGCGTCCGCGGCTCCAGCCACGCAGGAAGGCCCGACTCCGACGGCATTCATGCCACGTCAGGAGAAGCATGGGGAAGGTGAGCAGTGCCTGCTTGCGGGGATTAGCTCCGTGGGCAGGGTTCCATAACAATTTATCCCATTCTCTGATGATGGCAGCTCCTCCAAGAACCATCCAGAGCTTTGCATGCCACTATATTTGGTTCTGACCTGAGAGGGCCATTTTAATTTCATATTAAAAATTACCCACATAAGGAACAATATGGTAATCGGCCCTGAAAGAGGGAAACTTCATTCAAAAGCTTTTTCAAAAGTACAAAATATCATATTTGAAAACAAAATTGTAAAATGGAATTATGAAGCTGAGCAATTTGTTGCTTTCTTATAGCTACATAACTACCCTATATTAAATTATAAAAAAATGTTTTAAAGTTGATCATCAATATACAGACAGAAAAAAGTAAAAGAAAATATTTTCATAACTCAGATTAATTTCATAATAGGGATATGCATTCAGGAGAAACAAAATAGGAAATAAGAGAAAATTTCCCATTTCATTTTAGATTGTTTTCAAAATGGCATGAATTAAATTCCAATGAAATTTCATTGGAATTTCATTGGGCCGGGACACTACGACCCGGCCCAGAGGATGGATCCCAATGCCAAGGCCTCAACCCAGACCAACTCCTGGGTCTCAGCCTAGGCCAGACCCTGGGCTAGGGCCCAATGCCAGGGTCCTGGGTCCTGCTGCCTGGGCTTCAGCCTAGACCAGGGCCCAGGCCCAGACCATAATCCATAGCCCAGCTTGGAGGCTGGGTCCTGACACCTGTGCCCTGATGCCTGTGCCTTGGCCTAGGCCCAGGCCCAGATCCAGGCCATATGCCACAGCCCAGCCTAGAGGTTGGGTCCCAATGACTGTGCCTCGGCCTAGGCCAGGACCTGGGCTCAGGTTGGATGCTGCAGCCTGGCCCAGAAGCTGGGTCCTAATGCTAGGGCTTTTGCCTAGACCCAGGCCAGATGCTGGGGCCAGGCCCTGAGGCCAAGTCCCAATGCCTGGACCTTGGCCCAGACCCACGACCGCGGGCCAGTTCTCGATGCCTGGGTCTCATCCCAGTGTCAGGCCTAGTCCTGGATCCCAGGCCTCAGATGTCCTTTTTGGCGTCTTCTTTCTTTGAATCTTCTTTGCAAACTGTCGCCATCCACTGGGATTGTTCAGTGGAATTAATGAACTCTGGTGCATCCTCCCCAGTGGAGTGCATCATTTTAATGTATAGCAGCTAATTCAACTGCCAAAGTCCGGTGCAACGACTCCAGTGGATGGCATCAGTTGGGAAAGAAAGAAGATGGCAAAGAGGAGCTTCAAGGCTTGGGCTTCAGGCCTGGGCCTGAACCTGGGATGAGGCCCAGAAGTTGGGACACAGCTTCCCGGTTGGGCCCTAGTGGCAGGCCTGAGTCCAGGCCGAGGCCCAGGCATCAGAACCCGGCCTCCGGGAGGGCCACAGAATCGGGCCTGATGTTGGGACCTGGCCTCCGCCTGGGCCCTGATGTCAGGCCTGGGTCTGGGCTGAGGTCCTGGTGTTGGGACCCAGCTTTCAGGACAGGCTGCAACAAGGCCAAGAAATTGGGTTCAGGCCTCCATGCCTGGGCCTTGCAAAATGCCCAGGCTGAGGTTGTGGTGACCTACCACAACTTAGGCCTATGCAAGGCCGAGACTTCGGTCTAAGGACAATAGCCTAGGCTTACACAAGGCCAAAGCCACGGTAGGTTGCTGTGACCTTGACCTATGCCCCACGCAAGGCCCCGGCTTAGGCTGGAGCCTAGGCCTTTTCTGCAGATCACCCCTGCACCAGGAAAGTTGGGGATGGGGAAGATCCCAGCCCTGGTATTTTTCCAGGTAGGAGAGATGTGTGATGGGCATGGGAGGCCCTGTTTTTTATTCCGTTTTTTGGTTTTGTTTTTCAATGTTTATTTCTTTTTTTTAAATTAAAGAAACAAAATAAACATTACACAAAATGAAATATTTGCGGAAAAAGCCTCTCAAAAATGGAACAAAAAATGAAACAAAATTTTCCTCCCTTCCCACCCCTATTTCATAACAATCTTTAGATACCTTAAGGTGTGCATCTTTGTTCCAGTATACCATCTCTGACAAAAATGACTCAACAGTCTTTTTGCCTAGCAGAACACCTGAATCAAGGACAATACAATACACTGTGTGGAAGCTTTTTCATTTTGAATGTAATTATCAAAAATTTCACCAAGATAATTAAATTGTTACCCATGTAAAATGAGGAACGAAAAATCACCTTTACCCCTGTGCAAGTAAAAGTATCCCATGCTGTTTCACTATATAGCTACTTATACCCACCACTAAAAAGAGGGAGGACTGGGGATGGACCCCGCAAAGAATACACAGAGATTTCATTTTGAAATCCCTATACATATTCTGCTCTACCGTATGGACTATGCACCTAAACAATCAGCAGATAGTAAAGTATACCCAGCTCTGCCAGCCTCCTGAATTTCAAAAGGAAACTCCATGAAGTAAGCAGAGCACCTTATTGCCATATAAATCAATAGTGCAGCACATATGTTAGTTCTGTGTTAGTTCTGGAAAGTTAGGTACACCCCAAGAGGTGGAACTAATTTTGCACCGGAAGTATCGGAATGCTAATGGACGTTCTTTTATTCCAGGGTTTGGAAATTAAAGGGGCTGTATGGCCCCATAATGGTTTCTATCCATCAACAGAATGTTCCCAATATCCTGGAGTCTAGTGAGACCCCCTCTCCCAAACCTCATACCTTCATCTTGACCCATTAAAAAAATAGTAGGCCCCACCTCCTGTTACGATGCCTTCCCAAAGCTTACTTGAAATGTGGAGTTTGGGAGAAGGTGTCCCACTAGACACCCAAGAATTTTGGGAACACTCTGGTCTGGCTTTTCTGGGGTCATGGGGCCCCTTTAAAACATAGCTGCCCCAGAATTGGGAGGAGGGGTCACCACAGCATGTTGCCGGGGTCAGAAGCTCATGGAAAACTGCAATGGGATTAACTAAAGTACAGTGCTTGGTACCGTAGTTTCCTAAATCCAGTTGTAATTTTTCCCCATGTTTAAAAAAAAAACAACTCTTTTTACTAAATAGGCTACTTACAAATTATCTCCTTAAAAACCTCTATTCTGTTCCGGGTAAGGCCTAAAAGGTTGTCTCGCTCATATTTTTTTGAATTCTTAGGGGATCATCCCTTTCTAGTTTTAGATTTAAATATCTAGTTTCTCAGCATGCTTTAAGAGTGATAGTTTTATTTTAGAAATTAGCACCTTTTTAGGACTTCTGAGTACATTGCAGTGTGTGTGAGCTAAGCACCTTAAATAGCTGTGTAACCATTTCTATGTCTGTGGTACACAGGCTACTCCCAGTAGACCTTTCTCAAAGGATTACATTAATACATCACAAACGTAAATCAAAAACTTGATGTCAACATAATTCAAGGGCAAAAGGGCTGGAGTGGATAGGACTATGTCACAAAACAAAAAAATAAGATCCTACAACAGCTGTGTGGTATCACTTTTGCTTGATGCTGAAAAGACCCAGAGCATTACTCAAGCTGACACGAAAAGATTTGATGCATTTGATAGCAGGTGTTTAAGGAGCCTATGTAATGTCAAGTGGCACCATTACACTGAGCACATTGAGTTTCAGGAGAGAAGAGGGCCAGAGCATATTACAATATATACTGTATTTCCTAATAAGAAAGGAACTCTGTTGATTCTAGTCCCCTACCAAGCATGAGGAGAACTTGGGTAGTAATACGGCATGTGAAATTATTATTATTATGCTAGCCTTTACATACTACCCCAAATCAGGGGACTTTGCCTCTAATTACATCCAAGTTGAAATTCCTGCTCAGGAGAGTTTGCAGTCTAAATAGGTACCTAAAGCACTGACAATTAAAGGGACTTGTACAAGGTGAAAATAAGCATCTGTCAGAGAAGCAGGATTTGAAGCTGAGTTTCTCAGCTCCCAGTCCATTATTCTAACTGCTAAGTCACTAGTTCCCAAGCTTGTTTGTGGGACCTACTCTGCCAATCTGGTTTGCAGGATATTCACAATAGGATAGATTTTCAAAAGGCTCTGGCCAGCTAACTTTAGGATATGGCTGGCTAGTGCCAAACTCTTGAAACCATACCACACTGAGTGGCTGAATATAGCTATGTATGTGCACTAGGCAGCTGTCTTTAACCACTCCAAATGTGGTGCTCCTGGAGATGCGATTAGGTCAGGGGAACTTAGCCAGCTAGCACAAATTTACCCATTCTGAGGGGATGCAATTTTCAAAAGCCTTTTTCTATGCAGGTAGATTTGTGTCAGCTTACGTGGACCCTTGGGCTCCAGCAGGAGGTGCTGCAGCAGGTGAATGTACCTGTTAGCTTTCATGGGCTCTAGGGCAGCAGTAGGAGGCACTGCAGGTGGTGAACATACCCTCCAGTGGGACAGGCAGGAACTTCACCTATACCAATCATCTCCTCCTCAGGTTGAACCCTTGGGTTCTGATGGTCGGCAGGTCTTAGGTGGTGATGTCATGGAGGAGCGCCTCCAGGGAATTTGTGCTGGGACACACGTTTCATGCATGTGCCTATGGCACTTGCTGCCCTGGCCCATTCATCAGGGTGCAATGGCATCTCCCCAATGCTGCAGTTGGGGGTCAGGTAAGTACACTACTTGGGTTGGGGACTAGGGGGTCTAACAGTACATCCCCCCCCTGCAAGGGCCCCTCCCCAGTTTCCTGGGTTTGGGTTTCAAAAGGAACTCATGATGAAATTCATGGACCAATCAGTGGGTTTGGATGTTAGCGGTGATCTCCCAAGAATTTTCTTCTGGCTTATACCCTTTCCAAGAGATGAGATATAGGTTCTTATGATTGGTAAAGATGGTCACCACTGTTACGCCTGTGACCACTAATGCTCACCTCAGTTTTTGCTACATTATTATCTTTTGGGAGAATGGTGGCCTCCGCCAATCACCGCCGACCAACCTGGCGTTCCCGGGATGGCGTGGGCGCTGCTGACTGCCATTTTGCGCCAAGAATTACTTAGGCGCATGCGCGCGCGCATGGGCCACCTTTGTACACTTCATGGCGGGAACCTCGGGGGTGTCCCCTCCGGATGACATCACCCATCCACTGGCCCTTCGCTTAGACGAGTTAGCAAGGATTTCCCCTCTTGCTGAATTCCGTTCCTTGGACTTCCGATTCCAGATTCAACGTTTGGCGTGAGACACTCTGGGTACCTGCTCCTCAGGGGCCCTCCTTTGTCTCTGGTCATCCACTCCTCGGAGGACCTTCTACCTTGGACTACTTCTGTCCCGCTCCCCGGGACCTCTACTGGAACTACCTACTGTGAGTACCTATTATACGGACTTCAACTTCCTAAACCTTGTTGTGGGATCCTCTACTGTGAACCCCGTGCCTCGGGCCACTACTGCTTCATCCCAGAAGGAACCACTCCAATATACCCTGCCTGCAGGTCATTACCACACCATTGCTACGGGAGCCTCATCAAGGTTCCTGAACCTCGGACAACCTTCTCTCTACCATCACTGAGAATTCATCTCCGGCGTACCCCGCTCCGCGGGCCACTACTGGATCTGCTCGTCTGAGGTATTGCTTCACTGCTGGAAGACTTCCTGGCATATCCCGCTCCATGGGCCACTACTGGGTCTTCACATCTGAGGTATCACCTGTGGGATACCCCTATGCTCAAGACTGCACTTCACTGCATTCCCCGCTCTGCGGCTTGTGCCTTTCTTTTCCTTCAATAAAGACTCTATGTACAGCTGTGTCTGATGTCGCTGAGGCTGTGCCTACTGACGGTGAAGCTCACAGGGCTCCTCCCTGTTGGCGGAGACACTTCTCATCTTGGCCCAGGGGTTCACACTTTACAAAACATAACAACCATATGAAATGTCCCATCCTGGAGATAGTGCCTCTCCTCATGGGCTAGTTTGATAGCAAGGAGTTTGTGGTTCCCAATGGTATAGTTTTTTTCTGATGAGGAGAACTTCTTGGAGAAATAGGTGCAAGTTATCAGTTTACCAACATCATCATGTTGCAACAGAATAGCCCCCACACCAAGGGTGGAGGCATTTACTTCAAGGATGAAAAGCGGAGTTGGATATGGGTGCCACAAACATGGACCTTTAGTGAATTTCTGCTTTAGTTGTTGAAAGGCCTGTATCGCTTCCAGTGACCAATTAAGGGTGTCCGCATCTGTCTTGGTTAGGGTTGTAAGTGGGGCCACCAGGGAAGAGTATCCGTGAACATATTGGCAATAGTAGTTTGCGAAGCCCAAGAATCATTGTAGGACCTTGAGCCCCTCCAGTTGTGGCCACTCCTGGATGGTCTTCAATTTATCAGGGTCCATCCACAGTCCTGTTTATGAAACAATGTACCATAAAAAGGATAGTACCTCTTGGTGAAAGGCGCATGTCTCCATCCTGGCATAAAGCCAATGTTCCCAAAGTTGTTGTAGAATCAGTCGTATATGTTTCCGATGTTGGTCCTGCATTTTGGAAAAACAAGGATGTTGAACAAGTATACAACGGCAAGTCTTGGTGGGGGGCCAAAAGTCCCTGGTGGTCCAGCGGGGGTCCTGGAGTGATCTCCTGCACTCGGCCATCGGCTGCTGGTATTCAAAATGGTGCCGATAGCCTTTGCCCTTACTATGTCACAGGGACTACCTGTGCTGTTGGTCGGCCCCTGTCACATGGTAGGAGCACAAGATGGTGCCGGTCGTCCATTGCTCCTACCATGTGACAGGGGCCGACCAATGGCACCAGTAGCCCCTGTGACATAGTAAGGGCAAAGGCTATCGGCGCCATTTTGAATACTGGCAGCCAACGGCCCGAGTGCATGAGATCACTCCAGGACCCCTTCTGGACCAGCAGGGACTTTTGGCAAGTCTTGGGGGGGTCAGGAGGGTGGGGGGTTGTAGTTAATTAAATTTAAAGGGTTGGGATGGGAGTTTTTTTGGGAAACGAATACATATGTACATATGTATGTCCCTACAAGGGTTGGACCTCGATTGTTTTGCCTGTTCGTCCAGGCCTTATGTTCCTACAAGAGTTTGACCTCGATTGCTGTGCCTGTCCGTCTAGGCCTTATGTCCCTACAAGGGTTTGACTTAGATTGTAAGCCCTCTGGGGACAGGGAAATATCTACAGTACCTGAATGTAATCCACTATGAGGTGCTGGAAAAGCGTGAAAAGCATAATATAAATAAAGAAAAATAAAGAAAATTGCTGTGCCTGTCCATCCAGGCCTTATGTCCCTAGGTGGGCTTGACCTCTGTCCTCGACTGCTGTGCCTGTTCGTCCAGGCCTTATGTCCCTAGATGGGATTCACCTCTGTCCTCGACTGCTGTACCTGTTCGTCTAGGCCTTATGTCCCTAGGTGGGCTTGACCTCTGTCCTCGACTGCTGTGCCTGTTCGTCCAGGCCTTATGTCCCTAGATGGGATTCACCTCTGTCCTCGACTGCTGTGCCTGTTCATTCAGGCCTTATGTCCCTAGGAGGGATTCACCTCTGTCCTTGAATGCTGTGCCTGTCCATCCAGGCCTTATGTACCTACAAGGGTTGGACCTCCATTGCTTTGCCTGTCTGTCCAGGCCTTATGTCCCTAGGTGGGCTTGACCTCTGTCCTCGACTGCTGTGTCTGTTCATCCAGGCCTTATGTCCCTAGGTGAGATTGCCCTCTGTCCTTGACTGCTGTGCCTGTCATCCAGGCCTTATGTCTCTACAAGGGTTGGACCTCAATTGCTTTGCCTGTTTGTCCAGGCCTTATGTCCCTACAAGGGTTTGACCTCGATTGCTTTCCCTGTTCATCCAGGCCTTATGTCCCTACAAGGGTTTGACTTAGATTGTAAGCCCTCTGGGGATAGGGAAATAACTACAGCACCTGAATGTAATCCACTATGAAGTGCTGGAAAAGCGTGAAAAGTGAAATATAAATAAATAAATAAATAAATAAAAAACAAATTCTGTGCCTGTCCATCCAGGCCTTATGTCCCTAGGTGGGCTTGACTTCTGTTCTCGATTGCTGTGCCTGTTCGTCCAGGCCTTATGTCCCTAGGTGGGATTCACCTCTATCCTCGATTGCTGTGCCTGTTCATCCAGGCCTTATGTCCCTACAAGGGTTTGACTTAGATTGTAAGCCCTCTGGGGATAGGGAAATACGTACAGTACCTGAATGTAGTCCACTATGAAGTGCTGGAAAAGCATGAAAAGCGGAATATAAATAAATAAATAAATAAACAAAATGCTGTGCCTGTCCATCCAGGCCTTATGTCCCTAGGTGGGCTTGACCTCTGTCCTCGACTGCTGTGCCTGTTCATCCAGGCCTTATGTCCCTAGGTGGGATTCACCTCTGTCCTCGACTGCTGTGCCTGTTCGTCTAGGCCTTATGTCCCTAGGTGGGATTCACCTCTGTCCTCGACTGCTGTGCCTGTTCGTCTAGGCCTTATGTCCCTATGTGGGATTGACCTCTGTCCTCGAATGCTGTGCCTGTCTGTCCAGGCCTTATGTCCCTATGTGGGCTTGACCTCTGTCCCCATATGCTGTGCCTTATGTCCAGTCCTAACAGCTGAACCCTCATTGCAAAGGGAAACCTCAGTCTCTGGCAATTCAAACTAGTAATCCTTCACAGCATGGATCCTTAAATAAAACAAACAGTTTTCTTTAGTTTCAGGGCAGAGAAGAGAACTTCCTCCATCTTGCTTATGAAGTCATGATCTGTTTGCAAATGCTTAAATTCTAACAATTTGTACCATTATACCCTCTAGGGGCCAACCCATTCCAGGGAGCCCTTTCCTGCTCAAAGGAAAGGGAACTCTCTCCCCGTTGTTGCAGCCTATCTCTTTGCACCTGTTGACCCATGTTCAGAACGAGAAAAGATCTCCAAGGTACTTTTAGACTGTGGCAAACACAACCCTGTGTGCTCACAGTGAGACCCTGCTCCAGGTCGCCACGCTTTGAAAGCTCGTGCTCCACTCTAGGGGCCAACCCATTCTGGGGAACCCTTCCCGGCTCAAAGGAAAAGAAACTCTCCCCGGGTGTAGCCAGCCTGTATCTATCCTCTGACCCATGTTGAACTGCTGTTTACATGGTAACCTCCTCTGCCTCTGCCTTCAAAATTCTCTTTTGTATATCTGCTAACTCTACCAGGTTTTAAAAGACCAGCGAGAGCTCACTAGATGCCAACAGAAACGCCCCACTCTAGGGGCGAACCCATTCTAGGGAGCCCTTTCCTGCACAAAGGAAAGGGAACTCTCCCCGGGAGTAGCCAGCCTGTATCTACCCTCTGCCTCTGTGCCTTGCTACCATACACCTGATGACTCAGTCAACTCCTTGTGGTGTTCTGGCCACTATCATGGTTGCTCAGTGTGTTGGTGCTAGTCTTTCTGCTTGCTATGTTCCTCCTTCATTGTGCTGAAGGATGTTGATGCCACTTGTCTTGCCACTTTGCCTGTCATGCTGCCTTCGAGGGTTCATGCATCTGTTATCGGTGCTCTCTTTTAAAGCCTTGGTGTGTTTTTGACACTCTCACTGCTGCTTTGCATCTCTATTAAAGCACTCTTCTTGCCACTCCTGGTACCCCTTTGCCCCTTTAAAGTACCTTAGGCTTTTCATGCCACTTTGGTGCCACTTTGCCACAGTCTAAGTACCTTGGAACTGTTTTGTTGTTCTGATGATTGCTTCCCAGAAGTTTCATCAAAATTGATAATAAAACCCCAATTCTGCAGCCAAAAATAGGTTGCAAATACTTCCCCCATTGACTTTAATGGGAACCGGAAAACGAATGCACGTATCAACGTATTGGGGGCACCATTGAACGAATGCAACGTATCTGGGCCCCGACGAATACGTATCCTGAATCCAACGAATACTTTCCGGCTGCACATCCCTATTGTTTACTCTTTCAAAGAGTAGAAAGACAAGGGGACGTACAATGAAGTTTCTAGGCAATACATTTAAAACTAATAAGACAATTTTATTTTTTAGTTAATTCATATTAAGCTCTGGAATTCATTGCCAGAAGATTTGGTGAATGCTATTAATGTAGCTGCATTTAAAAAAGGTTTGGACAGCTTTCTGGAGGAAAAGTTCATAAATCATTATTAAGCTGCAGTTGCAGAAATCCACTGCTTATCTCTTGGATAAGCAGCTTGAATCTTTCTTCCCCTTGGGATCCTGCCAGGTACTTATGACCTGGAATGGCCACTGTTGGAAACAGGATACTGGCCTTGATAGACCATTGATCTGACCCTGTATGGCAAGTCTTATTTTCTTATGTATCTATGCTTTACCCACATTAATAATGAAGCAATGTGCTTAGTTTTCATCTCATTAACTCATTATAATAAAATGTTGCATTAACATCAAGTTAGTTAATGTACTTCAGGAAATAGCCCCTTAATTTAGTCCACATTTGGAAATAATCTGAATATATTTCAATTGCAGACAATGCAAAAAAAAAAAAAAAGCATCACAGAAATATTTTCTTTAGTTATTTTCATAGAGTCTTATTTCAGGAAAGTCTTTTTTTTTGCCTTTAACATCTCCAACTTTTAACCTATTATTTTTGTTTCCCTTTTTAAAATGAGTGTGTATTCAGTCACCCCAATAAATCATGTAAAGTTAAGTTAATATATCTCTGTTGGGAACTGGCACTCACAGCCAGCTATATCCAAATAATTTTCTTTTTCTTTATTTTAACATGTAGTGCCAAACACCACTTTCCAAAGCAAATAAAATATCTCAGATAAATTCTGCGCCAGCAATAAAAACACCCTTTGCCTCATGTGCTGTTTAGTACCTCATAAAGGCCTTTGCTGGAAAGTGCATAGTGTCTATTGCACCATTTCATAGTAATAACTTTCAAATGCAATGTTTTATGAAAATAAAAAAAGCACTCATTAAATATTTTCTATTAAAAATTCTTGACTTTGAAAATATTTAGCAACATAAAGATTATAAAAATAGTAGCAAGATATGGACTGCCCCATTAAACGTGCTGTAACTTGGAGGACAGTTATGAGAACATATTCACCAGGAGAAAGCTCAAATGTATGTTTAAAAAATGATACGCAAAGGAATACTGCTCAGAACAGATTTCCCATTTCTGTGCTGCTGCACTCTAGAAAATGATTGTGAAGGCTGATTTTGCTAACAGTTTCCATGAACGTTAAATCAGTTTAACATACATGATAAATAACATGCTATTTACTAAAACTCATGACAGAAAGATCCTTTAACACTTTACTAGATTTAGATTTAGTTCACATCTTTTCATTGGAAGCTCAAAGCAAGTTAATTTAGGCACTGTAGATAATTTAGATATTTTAGACATGAGAATCGCCACCTTCTACATTTGAGAATGAGCAACAGGGAAGGGATCTTCCAGTTACTTCTAGATGACCCGTATTGGCCACTGTTATAGTCAGGATACTGGGCTTGATGGACCATTGGTCTGAACCAGCATGGCACTTCTTAGGTTCTTATAATTTTAATGTATACACTAAGGTAAATTTTAAAAGCTGGATGCATGCCAAAATTGGGAGATGGGTGTGCATCTAAACAAAATAAATATCTTGCATCTAGCATGAATGAGTGTCCACCCTATTTTATAAAGCAGGCAGATGTGTGCACGAGCGCCAATGCTAGCACATCTCGCATCGGTAGAAAAAGGGGCATGGTGCAGGCAGGGTATGTGTTTTGGGGTATGGCCAACAGATGTGCATGCAAGTACCTATGCACCGAGGTCCAGTGCCGAGTTACTTTAATTATGGAGAAGATGTAATTTTTTTTTTTTTAAAGGCATCCCACCTAGGGACATAAGGCCTGGATGAACAGGCACAGCAGTCAATGCAGTAAAGTGCGCTCAGGCCGAGTTAGTTTTCGACACGCTATTTTTACCCCTTATATAGTAAGGAGTAATAGCGTATGGAAAACGCGCGGCCAACCCCCCCCCCCCCTAAACTAATAGCGCCCACAACATGCAAATGCATGTTGATGGGCCTATTAGTTATTCCCACGTGATACAGAAAATAAAATGTGAAGCCAAGCCGCACATTTTACTTTCAGAAATTAACGCCTGCCAAAGGCGTTAATTTCGGCCGGCACTGGAAAAGTGTACAGAAAAGCAGAAAAAACTGCTTTTCTGTGCACCCTCCAACTTAATATCATAGCAATATTAAGTCAGAGGCCCCAAAAATAAAAAAAAAATAAAAATTTAAAATCTGCCCGTGGCCCGCGGGTTGGAAGATGGCCGCTCAATTTTGCCGGCATCCATTTTCCAAACCCATGGCTGTTAGCGGGTTTGACAACTGATGCCGGTAAAATTGAGCATCGGCTGTCAAACCCACTGACAGCTGCCGCTTCTTTTACCATGGGCCCTCATTTGCATATTTTTTCTTTCTGAATCGCGCGGCCAGGAGAGTGGCCTGGTCGCATGCCGAGAGAGCGGGCGCTCGCCGGCTCTCCCGTGGGTTTTTCTGTATCGGCCCACTTGTCAGTGCCTCTCTCACTGGTTTCTCCCTCCTAAGAAAATCTCTCTGTTTTGTGGTACAGGAATCCTGGACCTAGAATTACTATCATCAGTAGTGCTGATTTTGCTTCCCCTATGTCCCTGTGGCAGAAAATCTTTCCTCTTTCTCTTTTGTTGTTGTTACTAGTGCCATGTCTACCAGTTGCTCCCAATGGTATGATGGAATTTGAAACACTCAATCATTAGTAGTGACTAGGGTTTCCAATGTTACAATCCAGTATTAGTATGGACACACACAGACAGAAGAAAAGACAGTCACTTTTGTTATGAAGTGTTCTACAGACTGCCTGCTTGCTGACTATGTATACTCTCACTAGTAATTTAGGGGCGGATTTTAAAAGGGTTACGCGCATATGCGCATAATCCTTTTAAACCCCTCCTGCGTGCGCCGAGCCTATTTTGCATAGGCTCGGCAACGTGCACAAGCCCCAGGACGCGCGTATGTCCTGGGACTCGAAAAAAGGGGCGGGGCATAGGCGGTCCGGGGTGGGGGCATGGCCAGAGGCCTCCAAAGGCCTGCTAGGCCGGAGGATCGCTCGCTGGCACTCAGCCGGCATGTGCAACCTACGCCTGCCTGGAGGCAGGCGCAACTTAAATAATAAAGGTAGGGGGGGATTTAGGTAGAGCTGGGGGGTGGGTTAGATAGGGGAAGGTGGGGGGAAGCGGAAGGAAAGGGGGGGATTTAGGTAGAGCTGGGGGGTGGGTTAGATAGGGGAAGGTGGGGGAGGGGAGCGGAAGGAAAGTTCCGGCGCGTGAAAGGTGCACAAGTGTGCACCCCCTTGCGCGCACTGATCATGGATTTTATAACATGCGCGTGGCTGCGCGCGCATGTTATAAAATCAGGTGTAGATTTGTGCGCGCCGGGTTGCGTGCACAAATCTATGCCCGTGCGTACCTATTAAAATCCGACCCTTAGTAAGTAAGTTTGTGGAAGAGTCTTTTTCCCACATTCAGAAAGTCTGAGAACAAAGAAAAGTCTATTGTACCTAGCAACCAGTCACAGAATCACTGCAGCTGTATACCACTGCTGTGGTACATCTACTGTACACACATTCTTACCTCTGTTGAATGATACAGTATTTCTGTACCAGTCAACAGAGAGATTAAAATGTCTTCTCTGACATAGTGAAATCCTCAAAAAATAAATAATTGGCCAGAGCAATCAAAATAAAAAATACTAAACAAAATAAATATCTTGCTCAAAAATACTTACATATTTGTATAATGCAATGCTTCCCAAAAGTGAAACAAAACCTACCACAACAGTTCAATAATATTAAATTGTAAAGTCTTTCAATACAGCAGCATAAAAGCTACAAATATTCAATTCACTTATGCTACTATTTTTGTAGCATGTAACCGCTAAACATACTCATCATTGGTCCCCAATTCTTACTATTTTAAAACTTTTCTTATGTGAATTTCGTGAAAAAGTGAGCTTATATGAAATACTTAATTCCAATAAAAGGACTGATGTGAGAGGTTCTAATATTCCAAATCATGGTTTATCCCAATACAATCACGATATCAATCACACAACAAAACCCACACACACCAACTGGTGTACTCCACAAAATTCAGCGGGCTGAAACGCAGCTCGCCTTTACAAAGAGGATCGGCACGGAGTAAGTACGCCGCAAGAAGAAGATGTTTTATATAACTACCTGAATTGGTTTCCTTCTTTTCCCCTGAAGCAGGACAGCGGTCCGAAACATGGCCATGTCGGGTTACCTGGGACCTTTTCAGAGCGGATAAGTACCCGTTTTTTATCTCAATTGGGAATTACCCTATAATTATTGAAAAAACCAAAAAATTAAAAACTATAAAAATTATGGATGACTATGATTAAAGTAATAGTGACCCCTATGAGAAACGAGTCGTACACATTATATGTCTGCTCGTGTATAGAGGGTCTTACATAAGTTGTTTGGCGTTCTAGGTGCTATATTAAGATTAAGACCAGTGCACTTTTTGCTAGGGGTGTGCATTCGGATTGACCGCATTAGTAAAACGCAACTCATATTTTTTTTTTACTTAAAAAATTGATTCGACATAAACGATCGGATTTCCCACATATCGAACATAGATATGTTCGATATGTGGGAAATCGCGATTGTTGAGCCAAAATAAAAATATAAACCCCCTCACCCTCCTTAATCCCCCCCCCGACTTACCACAACTCCCTGGTGATGGAGCGAGGAGTGAGGACGCCATTTCTGCAATCCTTGGCGAGAAGCATGTGACGTCGGCGGCACGTCGAGTGACGCCGGCGTCACGTGATTCCCGGCTCGTTCGCGCCGGACGGCTCGTTCGGCCCAAAAAGAACTTTTGGCCAGCTTGGGGGGGCCTCCTGACCCCCCCAAGCTGGCCAAAAGTTCTTTTTGGGCCGAACGAGCCGTCCGGCGCGAACGAGCCGGGAATCACGTGACGCCGCGTCACTCGACGTGCCACCGACGTCACATGCTTCTCGCCAAGGATTGCAGAAATGACGTCCTCACTCCTCGCTCGATCACCAGGGAGTTGTGGTAAGTCTGGGGGGGGGATTAAGGAGGGTGAGGGGGTTTAAATTTTTTTTTTGCACATATGTACATATACCCAACTCATTGGATTTTTTTTATGTCCATATTGGCCGCAAGTGGGACCCCCTTTCGGACATAAAAAATATGAACATAAAATTTTGCTCTGCACATCCCTACTTTTTGCTTTGTTGTTATCCCAATACAATCCACATTTTGGAAACTTTATCCTGCATCAGGGGGATTACTTTTAATATTCTTAGAGGTCAATTTTAAAATGAGTGCACATGTGCCCATACACACACATTTTGGTGCAAGTAAGGATATGCTAGAATAGTTAATTGTGTGCGCACTTATGTGCATATGTCTTAAAATGCACCCACAGTGCATAAGAATGCTCCTAATTTGAAGAGGTTCCTCGCGCACAGCTAGCGCGCACGTGTCTTCAATAGGACCAAGTCGGCTTTTACACTGGGTTGTCCCTCATGTTCACATGAGGGACAACCCAGTTTTTCCAATTATTCCACCAATTTTGCCAGTTAATATTAAGGGCTTCCAGACCTCTCTGGTTCTTCAACTTGAACCAGGCACCTCACACTGTCCTGTAAGCCCTAAAACTCGAGATCTACAGACTTGATCCTCATTTAGAGCAGCAGTAAAGGTACATAGATAACAAGCCAATACACGCCAAGATCTCCGGCTTCAAAATTCAGATTCACACCTGTAAATCTTGGCCCCGCCCTGCATGGAAGGCCCATGCCCTGCCCATACCCTGCCCCTTGTTCCTCCCGTGTGTATAGGAATGTAATGTATGTGTGCATTTTGTGGCTTTTAAAAATCAACATTGCTCACATATGGCATTTTTGTATGGCTCTGCTCTGGCTTGCAGGAAAAAAGTTCAATTTTCCTTGCCCCATAGATTATAAAGGATCCAAAAATGAATGAAACATACATTTTCAGGCATTTTTCAGAGGCGCCATCCATTTGTTTTGGAAACAATGAAAAGAACCAAGAATGAACATGTCGCATTTTACCTATTCGTTTCAAACAAATGCACATTCCTAGAAAAGAATGTGTGATAGGATTTAATTATGAACAATAGAAAGGGAAAAAAAGTACTAGAGTATTTAGGAATTCTATAAAGGTTGTGCATGCTAAGCTATTCACTAGTTGGCACCTGTTTAACAAGTTGGGGCATGTGAGCTGAATAAAACAAGAGAGGTTGGCCTTCATCTTGACTGGAAAGTACTGTTCTCCCTTTTTTTTTTTTTATTATTGTACTGGATGACATAGAAGTAGATGTGAAAGTGGCTCAGGCAAAGTGAAAAGAACCCAAGGTCCACTTTAAAAACTATGGAGGTACTTTCACAAAAGTTTATGTTCATAAACCCCAATTTGTACATGTACATTGGCTTTTGAAAATTATCTGTGAGGTTGTGTGGGGAAAAGTATGCACATAACTCGATTATGTGCACACATTTTCTTGCACTCACAGTAGGCATTCCAGATGGTGGAGTGGGAGCGGGGAAAACATTTACAAGCATTGGGGCAGATTTTCAAAGCCCTAAACGCACCGGGCCTATTTTATAAAAGCCTGGCGATGCGTGTAAAGCCCCGGGTCCCGTCTAAGTCCTGGGACTTCGAAAAAGGGGTGGGGCAGTCCGGAGGCAGGGCGGGGTGGGGCCAGAGGCCTCCGGCACAGCGGCCATTTGCTGCTGTGTCGGAGGATGGCGTGCTAGCAGGCTGCCGGCCCGCGCAAAAGGTAAAAGAAAGGTCGGGGGGGTTTAGGATAGGGCTAGAGGGCGGGAGGGTTAGGGGAAGCGGAAGGGAGGTTAGGTTAGGGGGTTATGAAGTTCCCTCCTAGGCCGCTCCAAAATATCCATGCAGAAAGGTAAACTTGCTGGGTGTAAATTCCTGCACATATATATATATATATATACACGTATACTGGCACAAACCGCACATTTTCAAAACAGACATATTCATCTAGTAAAACAAATAATGCAAAAAAAGTGCAGAAAAACAGCCATATTATGCACATATTTTTTTCATAAATGACAAAAAATATAAAAATGAATAACTCTCCAAACTACATTAGTGCATTTCTAGCTACCATGGGTGAAACTGAATAGTAATATTAATTTAACTCCTCTTGTCGAAATTAAATTCCATTTGCAGTCCATGTTTTTATAACATTTTATTAAATTGGTGTTTCAGGAGCTATATGGAATCTCATTTAAATTAGCCTTTCTCCATCAACCTAAGATATAATAATTTCCAATAAAGATAATTGTAAAGGGAGCAATGTTCACAAAGCTGGTGTACTTGTAATGTACGTGGGAGCTTTTAGTGCACATACTTTATGTTAATTTTCAAAGAGAGGCTACCTGAGGATTTTCTCTTTGAAAATTAGCATAAACAAATGCAAGCTAAAAGTGGACTTTGCACTTGTTGTCTTGTGCAGGCAGCTGAAAGAGGTAAAATAATATGTGTACTCATGAAACTGGAATGCACGCATATTTTCCTTTTCTCCGATCTAAACACTAGAGATGTGAATCGTGTCCTCGATCGTCTTAACGATCGATTTCGGCTGGGAGGGGGAGGGAATCGTATCGTCGCCGTTTGGGTGTTTAGAGTATCGTGAAAATCGTTAAAATCGTGAACCGGCACACTAAAACCCCCTAAAACCCACCCCCGACCCTTTAAATTAAATTCCCCACCCTCCCGAACCCCCCCCCAAATGCCTTAAATTACCTGGGGGTCCAGCGGCGGTCCATAGCTAAATCGGGGGAAGGGGGAGGGCAGGAAAACCGGCACACTAAAACACCCTAAAACCCACCCCCGACCCTTTAAATTAAATCCCCCACCCTCCCGAACCCCCCCCCCAAATGCCTTAAATTACCTGGGGGTCCAGCGGCGGTCCATAGCTAAATCGGGGGAAGGGGGAGGGCAGGAAACCGGCACACTAAAACACCCTAAAACCCACCCCCGACCCTTTAAATTAAATCCCCCACCCTCCCGAACCCCCCCCCCCAAATGCCTTAAATTACCTGGGGGTCCAGCGGCAGTCCGGAATGGTCTCCTGCAATTGAATCGTGTTGTCTTCAGCCGGCGCCATTCTGCGCCGCCATTTTGCAAAATGGCGGCGCAAAATGGTGGCGGCCATAGACCAACACGATTCGACTGCAGGAGGTCGTTCCGGACCCCCGCTGGACTTTTGGCAAGTCTTGTGGGGGTCAGGAGGCCCCCCCAAGCTGGCCAAAAGTCCCTGGGGGTCCAGCGGGGGTCCGGGAGCGATTTCCTGCGGCGAATCGTTTTCCGTACGGAAAATGGCGCCGGCAGGAGATCAACTGCAGGAGGTCGTTCAGCGGTCGTTCAGCGGGGTCCGGAACCCCCACAAGACTTGCCAAAAGTCCAGCGGGGGTCCGGAACAACCTCCTGCAGTCGAATCATGTTGGTCTATGGCCGCCGTCATTTTGCAAAATGGCGGCGCAGAATGGCGCCGGCTGAAGACAACTCGATTCAATTGCCGGAGACCGTTCCGGACCGCCGCTGGACCCCCAGGTAATTTAAGGCATTTGGGGGGGGTTTGGGAGGGTGGGGGATTTAATTTAAAGGGTTGGGGGTGGGTTTTAGGGTGTTTTAGTGTGCCGGTTTTCCTGCCCTCCCCCTTCCCCCGATTTACGATTTTTTGACGATAAATCGGGGGAATTGGTATTGTATCGTGGCCCTAATGATTTTTGACGATTTAAAATATATCGGACGATATTTTAAATCGTCAAAAAACGATTCACATCCCTACTAAACACTCCTCTGGAAACATCTCGCAGCCTGGCAGAAAGTAATGCAGGATGGAAGACCATGGGTACTTTCAGGCAGGCACAGGAGGAGAATCATTTTCAGCTCAGCCATTTTTTACCCAGGCAAATGTCTTTGAAAATTGCCCTCACTATTTTTGGCTGGATTTATTAAAATTCAAAGGAATTTATAGAAATTGAGAAGCTTGTTGTGTGCAAACAGGAACGATGCCTTTCACAAAACATTTATACAGATTATTTTAATCCAGGAAACAGAATTTCAGATATATTGTGATGTTGCCTGCTTTTGCCACTCTGGACAGAAATGTTAGGAATTTATTTTCACTCTGTAAATCAGCCCATGATAGAAAGTTGGATTTCCCTTAGGTTTTTCTGTTGCACATATGCAGATCAGGAAACTCTTGTCTTAAAAGTTAATGAGCTATTGTATCCCATCACTATCATGTGAGGAACGTGCTGTCTATAGTTACTATAGATTTGTAAGACATCTTCATAAAGGCCTACGGGGTAATTTTCTACCTTAGCTATTGAAGACTGATGTATGACTATAAGACTACAGATAAGATAACCGGCATTTTACTCTATAACTTTAATGAAATGAAACCCCAACTCAAATAATGTGGTGATGACAATGTAATTAATGACCTCTTTGTTTCACTAGCAGGGTCAAAAGAAACCTATTAAGAATTTGGCAAGCTCTAGAATTATTTTTTTTCTTGGTATTCTTTAGAATTCCAGAGAACTTTCATTCCACAGCTCACTCCTTAAAATGTTATGTTTTTTTGGCACAATTTATGAGAGCATTTGCCCGACATGATGGAGGAGATATATTTAAATCACTCAGGTCTTCAGGTCCCTGATTGAAAAACATATTGGTACTTAACTTGACACTTATGTTATAAATCAGAGAATAAAGTGTGTTCTAGAATGTGTTATATACAAGTACATTATTTTAAAGAATGTGGGAATTCTTAAACTCCTGTTAAATGTGTCAAGGCTTTATTTAAATTGAAATCATTATAGGTTGCAATAAGTGTACCCAAAATTTGGAAGGAAGTTCTCAACATTGAGTTCCATATTCAATAGTCATTTAGATGGTGGCTGAAAAAAAGAAGAAAAGAGCGAGAGCAAGGCATCCACAGGTGGACCCTATATCACTAGCCATTGAAGAAGGAAGAGAGAAAAGCCTGGGCAGCCAATGATGGACCCCATTGCACCAGCACTTGAAGAAAAGAGAGGGAGGCCCAGGTGGTCACCAATGGACTCCATCCCACTGTTGGCTGAAAAATAAGAAGTGAGAGAGGCCTAGGCATGAATGGGAGAGTCAGCATTTATGTGTATGTGAGTGTAAATGAGAGTGAAAGAGAGAGAAGGAGAGGGAGATAGAGCTTATGTAAGAGAGAAAGGGTGTGTGTGTCAGTGTGACAGAGAAGGAGGGAGTGTGAGTGTGTTTCAGTGATAGCATTGTGTGTGTGTGTGTGTGTGTGTGTGCTAGTAAGAGCATGTGGGAAAGAGAAAGAGTGTATGGGTGTGAGTGTGTTAATGTGTTAATATGTTAGTGAAAGCATGTGTGTGAGAGAGAAAGTTG
Organism: Rhinatrema bivittatum; assembly: GCF_901001135.1. Lineage (NCBI taxonomy): Eukaryota > Metazoa > Chordata > Amphibia > Gymnophiona > Rhinatrematidae > Rhinatrema > Rhinatrema bivittatum. The sequence continues at coordinate 236,531,684 of NC_042615.1, read as the reverse complement.
AAGAGGGAGTATGTGGGTGTCTCAATGAGAGCATGTATGGGTGTAAGAGAAAACATGTGTGTGTGTGTGTGTGCCAGTAAGAGCATGCATGTGAAAGAGAGTGTGTGTGTGTGTGTGTGTGTGTGTCAGAGAGAGAGAGAGAGAGAGGGAGGGAGGGAGGGAGGGAGTATGTATGTGTCTCAGTGAGAACATCTGTGGGAGAAAGAGAGAGTATGTACATGTGTGCCAGTAAGACAATGGGTGCATGAAATAGAGAAAAAGAATGTGTGTGTGTGAATGTCAGTGAGCACATGTGTGAGAGAGAGAGAGAGAGTCTGTGTGTATAAGAGCAAATGTGAATAAGGGATAGAGTGGGTGTGTGTCTGTGTGTGTCAGTGAAAGCATTTGTATGTGTGTCAGAGCATGTGCGAGTGAGAAAGAGCATGTGTGAGAGAAAGGGAGAATGTGTGTATGTGTTGTGTGTGTGAAAGATAAAAAGCATATATGAGAGAGAGGGGAGAGCATATGTGTGTTAAAGAGGAGAGCATGTATGTATGAGAGAGGATTGCATGTGTGAAACGGAGTGATTGTGTGTGAGCTAGAGAGTGTATATATGTGTGCGGGAGTTCGTGAGCATTTGTGAGTGAGAGAGTGTATGTGTGTATGTCAAAGAGCTAGGGAATGTATGTATGAGACAGCATATAAGTGTGGGTGTATGTATATGAGAGGGAGAGAACATGTGTGTAAAAAAATGAACATGTATTTGTATGTGAGAGAGAAAAGAAGAAGTTTGTGCTTCTCTCCCCTTCCCTCCCACCCTCCAATAACCCATGACAATCTCAGAGTGACTAGAAATCAAAAAATGCCAGATATGGAAAGCGGGGAATTTTAAAATCCTTATTAGTTCTAAATATTGTGTGTTATTTGATGTATCTGCCGTATTGAAATATATTGTTGGTATTTGGGAAATTTAAAAAAGTGTACATGAGTTTTTAATTATTTGATATTTTATTCATCAGCTGTTTTGAAATATGTATTTTTTATACTAGTATGGTTTTACTATTATGAATATTTTTTATATTTCTCGATTTGCTATGTTCTGAGGAATAGTGATGTTTTGGTTTTTCCATTGTTACGCTGCATTGCAGATTGCACTGCAGAGTCTGGCTTGTTGCGGTTTTCAGTTTAGTTTTTGTCTGCACATTTCTATTTATACTCTATGTTCTCTTTATTTCCCTTAGTGGGGGTCTGTCTGTGTTCTGCATGTGTGACCGAGGTGAGATATTCTGTTAGTGTGGAATTTCTGTGTAGGGATCTATATCAGCCTACCTTATTCTATTTTTTCTAATTGGAAATGTATTGGTGTTTTAGGGCCTAGTGCAGTGGTTCTCAACCCTGTCCTGGGGACATGCTTGTACATGCAAATTTTCTCTCATGCATATTCATTGTGGATATCATGAAAACCCGACTGGCTGGGGGGTCCCCAGGACAGGGTTGAGAACCACTGGCCTAGTGTAATATTTGCAGTGTTGCCTTTTCATAGGTAGGGTTGTTACTGTTTGAGTGCTGGCAGTTAGTGCTGTTTTGTTATGAGAGATTTGCTATATTGTAATTCAGTTTACTTTCTCAGAACCAAACCAACACCTAGGACCCTTTACAGTAGGCTTAATACCATATGGGTTCTAAGTGTCATTTTTACTTTTTTGCAAGATTTTCTGGTTGGCGCCACAGCAGTGTATGTATTTCTATCCAACAAAATAGTGCAGGCCACCGGGCCATCTGGTGCTATTTATACATATCTGCAGATGGGCCAGGTGCGCCTGGGAATTGCTCCTGCCCCATTTAGACATTTTGGATCCACAGATGGGGCAAGATGGCCTTAGGGCCTTAGATCGAACTCCAGTCCTCGAGTGCCACAAACAGGCCAGATTTTCAGGATGTCCACAATGAATATGCATGAGATAGATTTGCATACAATGGAGGCAATGCATGCAAATAGTTCTCATGCATATTCATTGTAGATATGCTGAAAACCTGGCCTGTTTGTGGCACTCGAGGACTGGAGTTCGCCATCACTGGTTTAGGGGATGTGTCAGTTTTTAAAGTTTGAATTGCTGGAGGGAGCAGGGCTTTTTCATCAGGAAAGAGAGCCTGGGACAGAAAACTTAAAATGCTGGAGGCCAAGAAATCTTACTCTGCTAATCAAATATGTGCCACTGGTAGCAATCTAAAGATTTTATTTTGGATTCTACAAAACATGACTAAGGCCCCTGACATGGCCACACATTCTAATGATATTCCATCTAGTGATGCCTTTATGGATTTCTTTATGGGTAAAATGGATAAACCTTTAGTTCTGCTTGCCTCTATTCCAACTTGGTTTGACAGTTTACTGAATGAGAATAAGGCCGTTTGGTCCACCTTTGAAAATGCTTCATGCAGAAATACATATGCTATGGAGCTACATCGCTGAAAGAAGAGGTTGGTGGGTGGGACGGCCCTTTCTCCAGAGGCGGAGCACCTCCCCAGTTTTGACCTGTCCCTCCCCATGGCAGAGGTGGGTCGGCTCTTTGACACTCACTGCATCCTGGACCTTTATCTGTTCAGGTTCCGTAAAACTTTGGGGACTAAGATTCTTTTGACATCAACAATTGACACAGTCAGAAGAGGCCTTGATAGGAGTGCAAAATATCTATTGGATATTTTGTCAGCCTTTGACACTCTGGATCATTGAATTTTGCTGTTTCACTTGAGGGAAATTGGCATCCCTGGCTGTGTCCTTGGTTGGTTTGAGTCTTATTTATCACGTCGTTCCCATTAGATTAGAATGGGCACTAACTGCTCTTCAATGGCATGATATTCCCATTGGGGTCCCTCAGGGCTCTGCTTTGTCTTCTTTGATTTTTAACATCTATTTAGCACCTATTGGCAAGGTCCTGGTGAGGCTCTGTGGGGGTTATCACATCTATTTCAATGATATTCAGTTTTTCATTCACTTGTAGTCTTTCTGGCTGATACATCTGCTGTTCTATCCCTTTGATACATCTGCTGTTCTATCCCATTAGATCATGGCTTTCACATAACAAGTTATCACTTAATTTAAAAAAGACTGAACTTTTAGTATTATAACATCCTTCTTGTATCACGTTCCTACCTCCTTATGTATTGAGAATTTTGACTTCTCCATCTTCTCTCAAATCAAAAGACTTAATGTTTGGATTGACTCAAAGCTTTCTTTTCAACAGCAAACTAAGAGGGTCATTTTCTAAATGGATCACATGTGAAAAGTCCCTTTTCGCGTGCGATAGCTAAATGGGGGTGGAGTCCACACTGGAAGGGGAGGAGTTCGGGCAGCATCAGGGAAGACTCCGCAACGATTTCACTGACAGCAAAAAGGTAGGACACCTTATCGCTGGCAGTAGCGCGCCCAATAGCACCACCTTTCACGGTGGCGCTATTGGGTGCAAAAACCGGCAGCGATCGTATCGCGGAGGTGCGATCGCTGCCGGCTTTCACAGGCCCGCCCCCCCCCCCCCCCGCTTCGCCCCCCACACCCCATTACCGACGAATTCACAGAGCCGCCCTACTTTAGAAAATCCAGCCCTAAGACAACCATCAGATCTGGGTTTTTCAAGCTACAAGTTCTTCGAGGGCTCAGACCTCTGCTAAGCCAGGCAGACTTTTGTTCTGCAGTCCAGACTCTTGTTTTGCCTTTGTTTGATTACTATAACATTGTGTATTTGGGCCTTTCCACCTTCTCTTTAAAGGCATGACAGCTTCTTCAGAATGCTATAGCTTGTCTTATTACTGGCACTCATCTAAGAGATCATATTACCCCAGTCCTGTATAAGCTGCATTGGCTCCCAATTCCGTGGAGAGTTCAATTTAAGATCACAGTAATGGTTCATAATCTTCTGTAATTGGATTCTTTTCCATGGGCCGATGTTATTGAGGATTCATCTTCCTACCCACAACTTTATGTTCCCTTCATAGTAGCATGCTTCAGACCCGTCTCTATGAAACGTGAGAGGGGGCATTCTCTGTCGCTACTCTGGAGCACTGGAATATCTTGTCCATTAATTTATGGCATGACACATGCACTAAAAAGTTCAAATCAGAATTAAAAACTGATCTATTTACATTAGTTTCTGGCTAAATCATAGCATGTATTACCATCTGTGTGTTATCTCTGGCAGGATATGTTCTTTCCTTTGGTTGTTGTTCTTGAGTGTCTTTTTAGTTATTTTGTGACTTTCTATGTTTTGAATATATTATCTGTTATTTTATTGTGTATGTTTGCTTGCATATCGCCTAGAGCTCTGGGCACCAGGTGATTCATACATTTTAATAAAGATGAAGATGAACTTAGAGTGAAAGTGAGACTGAGAGACTGTGAGACAGGGACAAAGAAAGATACTGAGACAGACAGAGACTGTTTTTATTGTGTATTGGTTATTAGAAATATAAAAATTAAGTGCTAAAAGAATAGAAAAAGGAGCGGGGAAGGAAAATAATTGTTCGCACTTGGCAGCAAATAAAAACTAGCATTGGCCCTGGCCGTAACATTTATAACCTTTCTTCATAAAGGAGCTGTTCCATCCCTTATGTCATTTTTGTTGCCATTCTCTGTATGTTTTTTTGTTCTATCTTTTTAAAGATGAGACAACCAAAACTGCACATAATATTCAAGGGGTAGTCACACCATAGATTACGCAGAAGCATAGATATTCTCAGTTCCTTTGCAAATAATTCAGACCATTCTATTTGCATTTTTTGACCACTGCTGCTCACTGAGCTGACGATTTCGGCAGATCAAAATTTCTTTCTTTGAGGGGTAGCTAATCAGATGGAAGCCTGCATTGTGTTCATATAGTTAGGATCATTTTTCTTATATGCACTAATTTGCACTTGTCCATATTGAATTTAATCTGCTATTTTAGATTTCCAGTGTCCCAGTCTCACAAGGTCCTTCTGCAATTCCTTACAGTCTGCTTGTGTTTTTAACTACTTTTAATAATTTTGTGCCATCTGCAAATGTGATCACTCATTCACTCATTGCTCCCTTTGCCAGATCATTAATGAAAGCTAAACCATACTGGTCCCTGTACAGGTCCCTGTAGCATTCCATTTTCTATCTCTGTCATTTCTGAAAACCGATTATATAATCCTATTTCCTATACTTGAACCAGTTGCCAGTCCACAATGAGACATTGCCTCATATCGTGATTTTTTAATTCACTGAGGAGATTTTTCATGCGGGACTTTATCAAATACCCGATGCAAATCCAGATACACCATGTTGACTGGCTCAGCCTTAGCCATACGCTTATTATACCTTCAAAGAATTCTAATAGATAGGGAAGTTTTCCTTACCATTCTTAAATCCATGTTGTGTCAATGTCTATCCAAATGAGGAGGAAGCAAAAGGGCAGATGAGGACGGGTTGTGGGGGAAGGGAACAGAAGGTTGTTGATGGTAAGGGTTAATGTGAATGTGGTAAAAGAAAAAAACATTTTTATTTACCTGTTCATGGGGTGGAGTTCCCTGCAATGATCCCTGGTCTGCTGCTGCTGTGGTCTCTGGTGCTTTGTGGGGCTCTGTGCCCTGAAGAAAAGTTGGCCCAATTTTTTTTTTTTTTTAAATAAGAAATGAGACCCAAATTGACAGGGAGGGCAGGAGATGGCCTGTTAAAAAAAAAAATATGCCCAGAGGTGATGGGGAGGCCTGGCATGGGCCCCAGGCTTGGGATTTGTCAATAGGCACACCAGACCTGTGCGGAGGGCAGCAAAAATCTGGAAGGGATAGCAGGCTGGCTGAAGATTTATTGTCGTCCAGCTGTGCTGAATCTCACTCAGCAGAGAATAGACCTCTGCTGCTTACTGATCCAGCCCCTCCCTTCCCAGGCTGCATGCAGGGAACAAAATGGGACCGGGGTGAGCCTGGAGCACAGAGAGCAAATAGGGATCATTTTGGTAAGATAAGGAGGTGCTGAATGGGGCTCATTGGGGGTGAGAAGAGAGGCTGAAGAATGAGAGGGGATCAGATGAGAGGAAGGCGGCAGTGTTTGTGTATGTGGGTAAGAGAGAAGGGATTGGTGCTGGTGTGCGCGCACCAGATTGAGAGGTTAGAGAGGAGTTGTAAGGGGGAGCAAGACCAGAGCACAGCGGGGATACCTCCCTCCTCTATTTCTCCCTCCTCTGCCCACTGTAATTCAGATTCTCTCTCCCTTGATATCAGACTCTGTCCCCCAGATCCTGGAATCTCCCGTCTTTCCTCTCCCTTCTCTCCAGATCCTGGAACCCCCTCCCAAACATGTCCTACTCCCTTTCCCCCTTTTTCAATCCCACAAACTCCCTCCCTCTCCCTCCTATCTCAGATTCCTAATTTCACTCTTTTCCCTACCTTCCCCATCTCCCATCTCCCATCCTCCACATCCCCAGTCCTTTGTACCTGTTTTCCCCCATCCTCAGTCTTCTTTCCTTCTCAAACTCCTCCCCCATCCCCAGTCCTTTCACCTTCTTCTCACCCCATTCCTAGTCCTCCTCCTTGCTTCTCCCCATCCCTGGTCCTCTCCCCCTCCCCTTCTCTTCTGCCCAACCCTGAGATCTCCTTCCTGTACTGATACTTAAGATCCCTTTTCCTCACCCAATAAAAAAAAAAATAATTATACAGACCAAGTGAGGTTGGAAAATGACTTACTTTTTATAATATGAAAGATGGAAATGTTTGCCAATGTGATTCAGATTTTTCCAGTTTTTGCTATAGAATCTATGCCTGAGCTGCCACAGCAAACTGTGGGTCTGTGCCTTGCACCTCCTGCTCCCCTATTATCTGACCTTACCCAGGAATGATGGGGGGGGGGGGGGTGGTAGAAGAGGGGGCACAACAGCAGCAAGAGTGCCTAGGGAGGCAGACTCCTAAATCCGTCTCTGATGGGCCTGAGAGTGAAATCACATGTTTTGTTTTTTTTTTGTGGACCTGGAGTGAGGGGAGGCAGGGAGGCTCTGGCGGCTCCATGCCACATTTTAAAAAAAGAAAAAAAAAAAAGCAGCACTTTCAGCATTAGTGAGGGCAGACTCTCTGTAAAAAATTCAATATCAAGCTAGATTTCACCACAGCGTACCATCCACAAGTGAATGGGCAGTGCGAACGGACTAACTGGATCCTTAAACACTTCCTTTGGACTTACGTCAATACCCGGCAGGCTAACTGGGCCGCTCTACTTGCTTGGGCGAAATTCTCTCATAACTCCCATCCCTGTACCACCATGGGGGCATCTCCATTCCATGTCGTGTATGGCAATCAGCCACTACCTCCTCAACCGCTTCCGCTAAGTGTTCCTTCTCCGGCTGTTCAGTTGACGGCAGAGGAATTGAAGAAGCTGTGGACCCACACGCAATAGATATGCAGGAAGCCGGCCGGAAAGCTAAAACAATTCGCTGATCTCCGTTGAAGACATTCACTCCCTGGTGTTGGCTCTGAGTCGTCCTCCATGGAGTTTCATTATGTGACCTCTAGTTCTACTGATTTCTTTCCAACAGAAAAGGTTGTTGATTGTGCATCATTAAAACCTTTCAGGTATCTGAAGGTCTGTATCATATTTCCCCTGCACCTCCTCTCCTCCAGGGTGTACATATTTAGGTCCTTCAACCTCTCCTCATAACACGGCACTGCGCGTGCACGTACCACAAAGAAACCCGAGATCTGCAAATAAAGCTCTACTAACTGTCCCCTCTGTCAAATCAGCACATCTCACGCAAGTAAGGGAAAGAGCACTGTCACTGGCTGGTCCTGTACTCTGGAACACCATGCCACTCGAAATAAGACTACAGACAAATCTGAAATTATTCAAAACTAATCTGAAAACATGGCTTTTCAAACAAGCATTCTATAAAGATAAAGAGAAGAAGAAAAATAGTTGATAGATAAGGATGCACCAAGCTAGAAATTGTTATTAGTAACCTACAAAAGCACATTAATGTTAAAATCAAACTGCCTAATTTGTTCCCAACAATCAGGATTAACTTACACACTTAGAGATAGATCTTTAAACAATACGCGATCGCGTACTTTTGTTGGCGCACCAGGCGCAAACAAAAGTACGCTGGATTTTATAAGATACGCGCATAGCCGCGCGTATCTTATAAAATCCTGGATTGGCGTGCACAACGCTGCCGATTTTGGGCAGCCTGCACACGCCGAGCCGCGCAGCCTGCCTCCGTTCCCTCCGAGGCCGCTCCGAAATCGGAGCGGCCTCGGAGGGAACTTTCATTTCGCCTGCCCTCCCCTTCCCCTCCCTTCCCCTGCCTAACCCACCCCCCGGGCCTATCTAAACCCCCCCCCTTACCTTTATTTTGTGATTTACGCCTGCTAGAAGCAGACGTAAATCTACGTGCGCCAGCGGATTGCTGGCGCGCCGTCATCCAACCCAGGGGCTGGTCCAGAGGCCTCGACCACACCCCCAGGCCGGAGCCCCGCCCTGCCCCCGAAATGCCGCGTCCCACCCCTGAAACGCCGCGTCATTAGGCCCCGCCCCCGACACACCCGACACGCCCCTTTTCAAAAACCCCGGGACTTACGCGAGTCCCGGTGCTCTGCGTGCGCCGGCGCAAGCAGGGGGTTTAAAATCCGCCCCTTAGTTTATTATTTTAAATTGTTACCGTACTATGATGGCACATGATTAATTTGTAATCTATACCACCCATATTTCTCTTTATCGTGCCCTTCTGTAAACCATTGTGATGGTTATTTAACTTAACGACAGTATAGAAAAGTTTTTAAATAAATAAATAAGTCATTTGATGGAGATCCCCCCCCTCCCCACCACCACCATTTTTGACGCCCTTCTCTGAACATTGATTTATCATATTTTATCCAAAGCCTATTGTGCAGAATTTTGCTGACTAAAGAGAAATAGGACAGAAAGATTCTGAGTTGACAGCATCAGTCCAAGTTTGAAAATTGACAGGTTGGTGATGTTTCCCCCTATAAAATGTTGCCTCGGGGAACTCCCATTACAGCTCAAAATGACAAACCTCTATAACATTTCTGTTTGAATTAGAAACTCGTGTCCAGACATTTTTTCAACTTGTAGTGAGAAAGATGGCATTAAGATGCTGTGCAAGAAATCATAAAACTGTTTAAAATAAATTTGAAAAGTCATTTTTGTGCTTTACATATGTTGCAGTAAAACATATGTTGCAGTAAGCTTTCTAATCTTAACAAAGATTCAAGGCCGCTATGAAATTCTGAAGTAGGAAACTTATTATGAAATATTTATAGCTAAATTTACAACCATGTTGCTTTTCAAGGAGCACAAATAATTAATTAGACTTCTGTAACCTGGCTTAGCTACTTGATGTGTTTAGCTTGCTGTAAACTGACACCTGGGAATCATTCAATGTTGCAGAGACATTCTCTTCTCTTCTCTCTCTTTCAGCTTAAATGCCAACATCAGAACATTATTCTCTTGTGATTAATGAAGTTCATAGGGTGAAATGAAGAATGAACAAAGATAAAGCCAATTGCCTGGTAACATCTGAGTACCTTAAACTGAACTGTTGTCTTTCTTGTTTATTTATTTGAGTTTAGAGCTTACTGTCTAACCTATTCTAGGATAAAGTAGTTTAACTGCCATGTTAGTTGTATTAACTTATTCTTTTTATTGTTTTAAATAATTTTTATTCTACATCCGCACAATATAGTAACACAGCATTTCCCAATCCGTGTGCCATAGTTGTACCTCTGGTGTGCCACTGCAATCTTCAGCTTCTCTTTCCCCTACAACTGCTGACCTGTAGGATATCTTTCCACAAGCAGGGGGAGCCATAGAGAAGTGCATATCTGCTGCTGTTTCTGCTTTCCCCTCTGCCAGCTCTCCTCTCCTCTACAATTGAAACTGCACTGGGCCCTATAGGCTCACAAGTCCTGCTGGCCCCATGCAGTTCCCATTAGAGGGAAAAAGGCAGAGGAGAAAGAAGCATCACTAGGTAAGTGCTGGTGGAAGGGAAAGCCGAATTTGCTAGGAAGCTGGGGGTGATTCAATGCCAAGAAGTGCAGAGTCATGCATATGGGGAATGGAAATCCAAAAGAATTATATTTGATGGGAGGTGAAGGACTGATGTGCATGGAGCAGGAGAGAGACCTTGGGGAGATAGTGTCTAACGATCTGAAGTCGGCAAAACAATGTGACAAGCTGATAGCTAAAGCCAGAAGAATGCTGGGCTGCATAGAGAGAGGAATATCTAGTAAGAGAAAGGAAGTGATGATCCCCTTGTACAGGGCCTTGGTGAGGCCCCACCTGGGGGAGACCGTATCTCCAAAGGGACAGAGACAGGATGGAGGCAGTCCAGAGAAGGGCAACCAAAAAGTTGGATGGTCTTCATAAAATGACTTATGAGGAGAGATTAAAGAACCTAAATATGTACACTCTGGAGGAGAGGAGGAGCAGAGGAGATATGATACAGACTTTCAGATATCTGAAAGGTTTTAATGATTCATGGTCAACATAAAACCTTTTACAAAAAAAAAAAAATCAATAGAACTAGGGGTCACAATTTGAAGCTCTAGGGAGGAAGACTCAGAACCAATGTCAGGAAGTATTTCTTCATGGAGAGGGTGGTGGATGCCTGGAATGCCCTTCTGGAGGAAGTAGTGAAGACTAAAACTATGAAAGATTTCAAAGCGGCATGGGATAAACACTGTGGATCCATAAAGGCTAGAGGATGGGAATGAAGAGTAGAGCCATGGGGGTGGCTTGCTGGAATGTTTACTACCTGGGGATTACTACACTTACTCAAAAAATCCCTTGGACAGTTATTGCAACCCCAACATTGCTCTCTGCTTCAATGGCAAAGGGAAATGTAGAAAAGAGGATTTGCATTCAGATAACGACCAAAAAGGACTTTACTACACAATCTGGGTAAATAAATAAACATGGGGGTAGCTTGCTTATTACGGCAGTTACTACCCCAAACCAATTAAGCCTGATACATCACTCGAATGCATACACAGCGTTGCTCTCTGCTTCTACGGCAGGGGGAAATGTGGAAAAGAGGATTAGCATTCAGACAACAACCAAAGACTAAACTTCATAATCTGGGTAAACAAATAAGCGTGGTGGTAGCTTGCTTATTATGGCGGTTACTACCGTAAACCAATTAAGCCTGATACATCACTTTGAATACATATACAGTGCTGTTCTCTGCTTCTACGGCAGGGGGAAAAAGTAGAAAACAGGATTTACATTCAGGCAACAACCAACAAGACATCGATCTGTGCAGTCTGAGTGAACAAGCATCGGGGTAGCTTGCTTGATGCGGCAGTTACAACACTTAAACATAAGCCTTATGCTCACCTTTGATGCAACTCCAACATTACTCTCTCCATCAATGACAGGAGATGGCAGGAAATTTGAATCAAACAGTTACCAACAAGAGCCCTGAAGTTGGTGGTTGGGGAAACAGATAAGCATGGGAAAATAAGAGTCGAAGCTTGCTGGGCAGACTGGATGGGCCGATTGGTCTTTTTCTGCCATCATTTCTATGTTTCTATGTTGGAGGAGAGGGAAGGGAAGAGAAAGTGCTGGTGCCAAGGAGAGGAAAGGGTAGGAAAAGGAAGGTGATGGAAGGGGTGGTGGAATGAGAGGTTAGTAGAGAGAAGGTGATGGAGATGATGTCAGGAGGTGGAGGGAGAGAATATGAAGGTGATGATGCCAGGAGGGTGGAGGGAGAGAGCAGGAAGGAGAAGGCAATAGTGATGATGCAAAGAATAGAAGGAGAGTAAAGGGAAGAGGTGATGATGCTGCTGGGGGAGAGGGATGTGAGGAAACTTTGATGAATCCAGGGGTGATCGGGAGAGAGGGAAGAGAAGAGAAGGTGATGATGCCGAGGGTGGTGGAGAGAAGATGAGGATTTCAGTGGAATGAAAGGAGAGAGCAAAGAGGTGGATAAGTGTGTGATGATGTGAGGGGAGGGAGATGGGAGAGGGAAGGTGAAGGTGAAGGTGAAGAGCAAAGGTGATGATGAGGTGGGCGGGAAGAGTGACAGGAATGTGATGATGCCAGGGGTTGGGGAGGAGAAGAAAGAAAAGAGAGGATGATGATACCAGGGAAATGAGTGATAAGGAAAGTGATGGTGTGCCATGATGAAGTGAGCTCATTGACAGCTGTGCCATGACACAAAAAAGGTTGGGAACCACTGCAATAACATGTGAATTGTAACATTATACATAACACTGAACAAAACATAGTATAATGGGCATCAAAAAGAGCCAACAGCATCAATTGGGGTGGATCCAAGATGGTCGATCTAGTGAGACACACTTGAAGCTGCTCCTGTCGGGTTCCTCGGTTTTTCATTCTAAATCTTCATTCAGCTAGGAAGCAGCAGGCCAGAGAACGGGAGGCTTTGTTCGCTTCCTCGATGATCCAATTATTTGGCCTGATGGATGCGCATGTGCAATGGGGAGCCATGATTCTGGGAGCCAGCTCACTGGAAGGAGGGCAGGAGGAAGAATGACCCAACATCCTCCCTGAGTTAAAAACAACTCTGCCCCTAGAAGAACAGACAGCTCCAGCTAACCCTGCTGAGGCAAGATCATCAGACCAGCTCCGCAGTAAACCATAGCTGGAAGAGGGGGAAGATGCCGGTCCCCGGTTGGAGGAGGAGAGCTCATTGGTGTTGTTATTATGTGTGTTTTAGTGGATCCCTGGGTGCTGTGGAGATGACCACACCCATGGGGAGGAGCCCCGTGAGGAGCCACAGCACTGGGCTAGACTCTTATACACAAAACACTGGAATTGAACTCTTTTATTATACAGTTTGAAGTAGCCACCAGGTGGCAGTGGTGAGTTGTAGTCCCAGGGACCTCGGCACAGGGAGCCCTTCTCTCCAAGATGACATCAAGAGGTTCTGCAGCAAGGAGTTACTGTGGATGAGACAGATGAGAGATTAGAGTACTCACTTGGTGTTAGCTGTTATGGATGCAATTCCACCAGATAGTTGTTGTAGGTACAGGCATTGAGGCAGGGAGAGCAGGCCCTCGAGGAGCGAGAATCTGTTCCCTGAATGGCACCTGAAAATAGAACAGAGGACCCCCAAGGAGCGGGTACCCAAGTTAGTAGAAAACCCCGAAGGGAAGAAGGAAAGCTTCCTGCAGGTAGCAGAGAAGCGGCAGAGTAGCGCAGACAGGAACAGTTTGTGTTCATTCGAGTCTTTGCCAACTCAATGAGCTAGCAATCTTGAGAAGTAGATATACCCGGATTGGGGTGATGTCAGATGAGGGAACGCCCTCGAGGTTCACGCCACTGGGCATACTTAGACGTGGGATACGCGTGTGCGCGCACCCTAGCAGGAACCTGGGAGGAGCAATGGTGTACGGCTGCACCATAGCCGTTCCGGGGATGCCAAAGAAGTCGACGACAGCGCTGCAGTAGCCATCTTGCCCAGGTAAGCGAGAGGAGCCGAGATAGGGGTGCAACAAGTGGGGCGAAGCCGTCAAAGACCGACGGACGCAACAATTGGGGAATGCCCTGGAGTTCTCTGTAACCTCAGGTAAAGCCAGGGACTTTGCTGGCAACTCTGTTTCTAGATGAACAGTGGAAGAAGTACTTGACTTTCCATCTATATACAAGTCTGACCTGGTAAGACCTGCTTTGATTACTCTAGATGCCACCTGGAAGGTGATTCACTCTTTAAATGAAAACATATTTAACCAAATGAGCCCGGTTGTTAGTTCTCTGGGTAATCTAAATAATCGTTTGAAATCCGTTGAAAAGGGTGTTAATCTAAAAAAGATCTCCTGTGAATCTTTGAAAATGATATTGCTAATATTATAGATATTCAACAAAATATGATTAAGGAAAACCAGTTTATTTCCAATAGAATAGAACAATTGGAAAATCAAGTGCGGGGGAGGAACCTACAATTTATAAATTTTCCTAAAGCTCCTTTAACAACTACTAAGGACATGTGGAAGAGATATTTGACTGAGATTTTTAAAATTCCAGAGCAAGCATTGCCTCTTGTCTCAAGAGTGTATTATATTCTTCCATTTAAAAAGGGTATTCCTGATCAAAAAAGGATTCAGGTCCTTACAACTATTGAATCACCTTGGTTGGATCTTACTAACTGTTATGTTTTGTAGGGTTTGGATGGACCCTTGGACACTGTGGCAGCTGACCACGCCCATGGGGGGGGGGGCATCCCATGAGGGGCCACAGGTCAGGCTCAGCTCTGGACACACAAACACAGATTGTATCTTTTATTAGACAGTTTGTGAAGCCACCAGAGGTGGCGGTAGTGAGTAGAAAATGGAGCCCAGCTGGGCTAGTATTCCTCAGGGCGCTGGAACAGCGGTTTCTCCGGTAGCAATGCTGTAGGAAGAAGAACTGAGAAAATGAGAACACTGAGACATTCACAGAGTCCCCAGTATGGAGAAGCCCCGAGATAGGGAGAGCTGGCCCTCGAGGAGCGAGTACCAGATCCCTGGGTGCAGAGACTCATTGGCAAGTACTCACGCAGCAGTTCTCCGTAGAAGATGGCACTGGTGCTGGAACGGAGGCAGGTCCTCGAGGAGCGAGTACCTGGTTCCAGGGAAACAGCCCTGAGGAGTAGATGGTAGTAGTACTCACAGATGGTGTCTGTAGGGAATTCTTCCAAGTAGAAGAGGAGATGGACACAGGCAGCGAGTCAGGGAACATGGGCCCTCGAGGAGCGAGTACCGGTTCCTGATAGCGACCTGAAAGAAGCAGAGGGGCCCCCGAGGAGCGGGTACCCCGTTAACAGCAAAGAGTAGCTGGGTATGGAAAGCGAATCCCATCCGTAGGAAATCCCTTACTAACTCAAAAGCTAGCAATAAAAAACAGGTTTAAATATCTGGGCAGCGTGACGTCATCACAGGGGGATGCCCCTGAGGTTCGCACCATAGAAGAAATAAGAATGAGGGCCACACGGCGCACGCACCCTAAGGTACCTGAGGAGCATGGCGGGAGGCAGCACCCAAGCTGGTCCGGGGATGCCGGAGAGCACGACAGGCAGACGCCGCAGCAGCCAGTCGTCCACAAGGAGCAGGAGGAGTCGCAGAAAAGAAAGGTAGGCGGAGTGAAGCCATCGGGCAGCGATGGTTGCAACACTAAAATATTGGAAAATATCCAGAATGACTTGGTTATACCTGCTATATTAATTGTATCTTTTCTTCTAGAATCCGATAAAGAATGGATTTTTAGGATGTTCTTTTGTCACCATGCGGAAACCTTTTTGGATCTCAAAGTCTGCGTCTTTCCCGATTTGTCTGAACTGACAAAGGAAGAGGAAGCAGTTTCTTCATTTAAGGCCCAGAGTACTAGAACTAGGTACTTTTATCCTGCTCAAGTTTTCATATCAGAATGTTACATATCTTTTCTTTTTACCCTTTCAACTCTCCAATTTCTTGAGTGATAAAACTCCAGCAGTCTTAAGCTCTTCTCCTATTATCTCTGATTGAGCGCAGGTTTCTAGCAATTTAGTCTGTTAATATTGATTTAGCTCCCTGTATTTGCCAGATCTTTTCCTGTTAGATTAAGAGAAAATATTCCTGTGGTAGATGATTTGGATCCTCCTAAAGAGTACGTAGGTTATAAGAGACAATATTACTATTGTTTATTTCTTTTCAATAATTCTTTTTTTCTGTTAATTTTTATTTTCTTGTGTCTCTTTGATTGCAATTTCAAGTGATTTCTTGAAATATTTTTTTGTAAACGCATAAATTAAAAAATTTAAAAAAACAGAGAGCCATCAGAAAGTTGGCATAGCCACAGTTTTTATATCAACCATTTTTTTTTAAATTTTTTATTTATCAGTTTTAATCAAAATACACAAAGAATAACTTTGAAACATTTTCATGAGATACAGGTTTAAAAGATAACAAGAAAAATCATATAATCATATAATATATGACTCTAAACATACTCCTCATATTTTATATCTCAATAAATCTATATAAGCAACTTTGGGGGGGGGGGGCATATTTACTATAATTGAGAAGATTTCTAAGTCACAATCAAAGGAACATTGACATAATTCCTACACAGATTTACTTTCTTTTATTCTTCAATGGGAGGAGGTTGGCTCTGGGTTAAAGAAAACATATACATTATTAGAAATTTTTACCACACATCTGCATGGACAGTGAAGATGGAAACTCGCTCCTAGTGCCAACACTTCCGCTCTCATGGTTAAGAAAACTTTTCTGCGCAACTGAGTCGGTCGAGATAAATCAGGAAATAAACGGATCAGTTGGTCTAAATACAATTCTTTCATATTCTTAAAATAAGCTCTCATTATAAGACTAAAGTCCTGTTCCGAATATAATGATATGAACAAAACAGCTCTCTCTATTACTTCTACTTCTGAATTTTCCAAATACTGGGTGAGGTTCGAAAGATCAGGCCTATTTTCTTCTCTTAAAGAAACATTACCAGTTCTTTGAGTTAAAAAACTGATTTTCTTTACTGGAGGTATTTGCTCAGATGGAATCTTTAAGGCCTCTTGAAGATATTTTTTAAAAGTCACAATAGGTATTTCACCCAAAATCTTGAGGAAATTTAAAAGTCTGATGTTTAAATGTCTAAGGAAATTTTCCACAGCTTCTAAACGCCTTGAGGAAATCAGGGAGTCTCGCACTAGGTTTGTAGATGTGTCCTGTAATTTTTCCATTTCCTGCTTTTGTGCCTGTGTTGCTTGCGCCTGTTCTTGTTGTGCACGAAAGCTGTCTCCAGACACCAAATCCAACTTTCTCCCCAGATTCACTATTTGAGAAGTTTATTCCTTTATTAGTTTAGACATACCTGCCATCATTCCCCAAATGGAATCCATGGAAACAACCTCAGGTTTGATCAAATCCTGTGCCTCCAAGTCGTTCAATCCAAACTCTCCTGCTGGGCTGCATTCTTCTCCAACTATAGAAGTCACACCTCCAGCTGCTCTTCCTTCTATGGGATCCAGCGCTCTCAGCAGGGAGGAGGTAAGGAGTTCTCCCAAAACTTCGTCGGTTCTTCCCGCGGGCACAGGCGTTTCGATAAGATTCTCTCCATCTATCGGTGTCGGTGCAGAAGCGGCAGGGTTCGGTGAGGAAGCAATTAGAGGTTGCTTAGAATCCGGTGGACTTAAGGTGACTTCCCCTGGCGATATCGTGGCTTCTCTCCGCAGTCCGCCAATGGGGCTCACCGCTGGTTGTATCTGTGGAACGGCTGTGTACTGGGTGATTAAACGCTGCTCCACCATTTGACCAGAGTCCGCCGGGAAAACCCTGATCTTGCCCTTGCGTTTATGCGGCATAGTTGATTCCAAAGACCAAATTGTAGTCTAAATATGAAATAATAGGTAATAGCAAGACGGGAGCTGCGACAGCACAACCGTCTACATCGCCATCTTGGGAACGCCCCCCAAGCCATATCAACCATTTTTGTTATACTTCTTCACTTAGGGGTGAATTTAAAAGCCTGGTGCGTGTATTAAATTAGGGGATGTGCAAATAAGTTGGGCTTGTGTGCGCTGACAGTATTTTAAAAAGCACTCAGATATGGGCATAAATGCTGTGGCATGCACATCTCACAAATTTTCAAAAAGGAACAAGAAAATGGGCATGTTAGGGACTGTCCAACAGATGAATGCGTTAATACTTTCATGCCCCGGCGCATGCCCAGGTCCCCTGCTGTGTAACCTTACTTTTGCTATGGATGGCGTACAAGTTAAAGAAAAAAAGACTGAGCCATTTCAGAGGGGTTTAAAGGGTCTGAGGAAATTGGGGGAGTACAGGCTATCAAACCAGGGGGGACTGGAGGATCTAGTTGTTAACTGGGCAAACTGGTAGATGAACTGCTAAACTGGTAATGGCGTTGGCACGTCCTCTTTGAAAATCTTCCAACTTATGTGGTAGAAGCAGGGTTTGCACTTCCCTACTTAAAATTTGGAGCACAAGTACACGCGGCCAGGCTGATTTTATAACATGCGCGCATATGCACATGCAAGATATAAAATGGCGGGTCCCTGGGCATGGGTTAACATATGCTGGGTAATCAAAAACTTCCACATAAGCTGGAGCTGAAACAGTGAACCTGGTGATCTTAGGTTGGACCATTGTAGATTTCCCAGATTCAGAAAGGTAAGACCTGATTTTCACCTTTCGCTTGGAAGACATCACTAAAGGTCTAAATACCAGCTCTCAGGGAATGCTGCTAGCTGCCATCTTGATTCCTTCCCCCCTGAGGATACTAATTTTCAAAGGGAAAGAGTGCGGGTGGTTTCCCTTTGAAAACTGGCTATTATGTATGTGGGCTAAATATTATCACCTAAAAATATGTACTTCCAATCCCTCCTATTATTCTTTGCAATATCCCTCCTATTCCAGTAGTTGGGCTCACCAAGACAGAGAGAGCTAATTTTGTTTCATTTTGGTCAAATGTTGAATGATATTGAGGGATTTCTATTAGCAGCTTACATCCACCAAGCTTATTTGTGAGTAAGGTTGTTGCGATCCCGGGTCGGGCCCCGGGACCACCACTCACCGCCGTCCTGGACCGGGCCGCTCCCAACTTTGCCGGGCCTGCACAGGCCTCGGACGCGGCACTCCCGCTCCAGAGGAGATGCCGGTGTCCTCCTGCGGCTGGCCCCGCCCCTTAGGCGAGCACGCGCCCTAGGGCTCCAGATTTAAAGGGGCCAGCACAGGAGAGCTAGGGCCTGCCTCCGGATGACGTCAGATGCTGCAGGGCTATTTAAACCCTGCCGCTGGAGCCTTCCCTTGACTTGCAACGAGGTTAGCTCCTTGGAGCAGCTAGTTGTCTTCCCTGGTTCCTGCTTCTCACTTCTTCCTGACGTCTGATTCCTGGATTTCGACCCTTGCTTCGTCCTCCAACTCCGTCTTCTGCCTCTGTTCCTGGTTCCGGTTTTGTCTTCTAATTCTTGGCTCCTGACCCGGCTTTGTCTCTGACTCTGACTCCTGCTTTTGACCTCGGCATTGGCATTGACTTCTGACTTCTGGATCCTGACCTTGGCTCGACCCTGGACTCCAATTTCCTCTTCGTCCGCTGTAGCAGGTATCTGTTCTCCGGCCACCTCGGCCTCGCCTAAGTCCCAGCGGCTTGGGTCCTCATGTGCTCCTCCTGGGAGGACCGCGGGCTTCCCAGGGTGAAGCTTCTTCTGCGGTTGCTGTGTCATCTCGAGGAACCTCTCCTCTGGTCCTTGGTCGCATAGGGCCCACCTAAGTCCAAGAGGCCCGGGTTCCTACAGGCTCCTCCTGGAGGAACCTCGGACTTCCAGTGGTGAAGACATCCTCAAGACTCTCCTCAGTGCCGCCTGCTGGCCTTTCCATTCCTGAGGGCATATTCCACCCTCGCCCGCAGGGGTTGGCCAGTCCAAGGGTCCACAACCATAACAATGGTCATATGTGAACACAGGTCTCCAGGCCATGATATACCCCTCTGCCCACCCACCCCTAGGTTTGTATTTCTAATGTAGTCATCCTAACTTCATAATAGGCAACCAGATAAATTAGTAAATTGATTATTCCTTAGGTGCACCAATCAAATAACTTACCTAAATGAGTACTATTCAATGCAACTGCTGTGGAGCCTTTATATTGAGGGTAATCATATGGAAACTTAAGGCTTGCCCCTTTTGTTCAAAACTCTCTACCTTGGAAAAGGAGCTGGATGACTTTAAAGCTGAATTAGCTTCAATAAAGAGAGTCTCAGCCACGGTACATTATTCAGGAAATAATTTCCACTTACCACTGAATAACCAAAACTCAAGAAAAAAGAGATTTACTGTGGGCTCAGGTAGGATAAGACCTGTAACCCACAGACACCCATTATTGAAAGCTGTGCAACCCACAACTCTATCCCACCACTCACACAGGCCATTAAGGAACTTTAAAAGTATTTCAGTGGGCTCTGGTAGAATAAGACCTGTGTTCCGTAGACACACACTGTATCAAGTGCAACAAGTACAAAATGCCTTCTCTGTATTAAATTCTGAAGAAGTCCTTGAGAAAAAGATTGAAATGTTATCGGAAAAGAGAGAAAAAACCCAATGCATACAGAAATTCCAAATCAGAAACCAAAGGAAAAAGCTCACAGTGATGGATGACTCTGTCATCAGAGGCATTAATCTCTTCCCTTGCACAAATGCAAAGAGAAAAGTGGATAACAAAACTCAACTAAATAGGTCACAAAAGGAGTCCAGGAACAGCAGTAACCTGAGCAAAGAAAGCTGGAAAGCTATGAGCACAAATGCTCGTAGTTTGGGTAATAAAATCCCAGAGCTGCAAGCCCTAATGGTGGAGGCGGACTTGGACGTTGTTGCTGTCACGGAAACATGGTTTACGGAATATCATGACTGGGATACGGCAATACCAGGCTATAACTTGTTAAGGAAGGACAGAGAGGATAGGAAAGGGGGAGGAGTGGCTCTATATGTCAGAAACAATATCCAAGCATCTGAGCTGCAAGGAAGATGGGGCAAAGAAGAAGCACTATGGGCCGACTTAAAAAAAAGATGGGGCATCCATTTTTATTGGAGTGGTTTACAGGCCTCCAAAACAAAAGGAAGAGCTGCACAGAGATCTGATTGAAGACATCCACAGGATAGCAAAGAAAGGAGAAGTGGTGATCGTTGGAGACTTTAATATGCCAGATGTAGACTGGAGAATCCCATCTGCAGAATCTAATAATAGTAGAGAAAGTAGATGCCCTGCAAGTAGCTTTGTTTAAACAAATGGTAATGGAACCCACGAGAGAAGGAGCTATACTCGACTTAGTGTTCACTAATGGAGATAATGTCTCAGACGTCCAGGTGGGTGCCCACCTCAGCACCAGTGATCATCAAACGGTATGGTTTAATATCACAAAAAGGACACGGAAAAGAAGCACAAAAACCCAAGTTTTGATGTTCAAAAACACAGACTTTGATGAAATGGGGAAGTACCTGGAGGAAGAACTAAAAGGCTGGGAAAACGAGAGAGATGTGGATCAACAGTGGACCAATCTAAAAGGAGCAATCACCAAGGCAACTAATCTATATGTTAGAAAAGTAAAGAAAAGCAAAAGAAAAATGAAACCTATCTGGTTCTCAAAGGAGGTGGCTGACAAATAAAGGCTAAAAGAACAGCGTTCAAGAAATATAAAAGATCCCAAATGGAGGAACACAAAGAAGAATATCTGGTAGAACTGAGGGAGACGAAGAAATTAATCAAGATGGCAAAAAGTCAAGCGGAGGAGAGGATTGCCAAAGAGGTAAAGAGTGGTAACAAAACATTTTTCAGATACATCAGTGAAAAGAGAAAAGTTCAAAGTGGTATAGTGAAATTGAAAGGTGGAAAGGATCAATGTGTGGAGAGAGACGAAGAAATGGCAGAAATATTAAATGAATACTTCAGTTCTGTGTTCACTAAAGAGGACCCTGGAGAAGGACCGACACTAGTTAACAAGAAACTGGAGGGGAATGGAGTAGATGTAACTCCATTTACAGTAGAAAATGTATGGGAAGAGCTGGTGAAACTGAAAGTGGACAAAGCCATGGGGCCTGATGAAGTTCATCCCAGAATACTGAGGGAGCTCAGAGATGTGCTGGCAGGTCCGCTGTGTGACCTATTCAATAGATCCCTAGAAACGGGAGTGGTGCCGAATGATTGGAGGAGAGAGCGGTGGTGGTCCCGCTTCACAAGAGTGGGAACAGAGAAGAGGCTGGTAACTACAGACCGGTTAGCCTCACTTCGGTGGTGGGAAAAGTAATGGAGTCACTGTTGAAAGAGAGAATAGTGAACTATCTACAGTCGGGAGAATTGCTGGACCAGAGGCAGCATGGATTCACCATTGGAAGATCCTGTCAGACAAATCTGATTGACTTTTTTGACTGGGTAACCAAGGAATTGGATCGAGGAAGAGCACTCGATGTCATCTATTTGGATTTCAGCAAAGCTTTTGACACTGTCCCGCACAGGAGACTGGTGAATAAAATGAGAAGCTTAGGAGTGAGTGCCGAGGTGGTGGCCTAGATTGCAAACTGGTTGACGGACAGAAGACAATGTGTGATGGTAAATGGAACTCTCTCTGAAGAGAGAGCGGTTTTAAGCGGTGTACCGCAGGGATCGGTGTTGGGACCGGTCCTTTTCAATATCTTTGTGAGTGACATTGCAGAAGGGATAGAAGGTAAGGTATGTCTTTTTGCGGATGACACTAAGATCTGCAACAGAGTGGACACGCCGGAAGGAGTGGAGAGAATGAGACGGGATTTAAGGAAGATGAAAGAGTGGTCGAAGACATGGCAGCTGACATTCAATGCCAAGAAGTGGAAAGTCATGCATATGGGGAGTGGAAATCCGAATGAACTGTATTCGATGGGGGGAGAAAGGCTGATGTGCACGGAGCAGGAGAGAGACCTTGGGGTGATGGTGTCTAATGATCTGAAGTCGGCGAAACAATGTGACAAGGCGATAGCTAAAGCCAGAAGAATGCTGGGCTGCATAGAGAGAGGAATATCGAGTAAGAAAAGGGAAGTGATTATCCCCTTGTACAGGTCCTTGGTGAGACCTCACCTGGAGTATTGTGTTCAGTTCTGGAGACCGTATCTCCGAAGAGACAGAGACAAGATGGAGGCGGTCCAGAGAAGGGTGACCAAAAAGGTGGAAGGTCTTCATCAAATGACTTATGAGGAGAGATTGAAGAATCTAAATATGTACACCCTGGAGGAAAGGAGGTGATATGATACAGACTTTCAGATACTTGAAAGGTTTTAATGATCCAAAGACAACGACAAACCTTTTCCGTAGGAAAAAAATCAGCAGAACCAGGGGTCACGATTTGAAGCTCCAGGGAGGAAGATTCAGAACCAATGTCAGGAAGTATTTCTTCACGGAGAGGGTGGTGGATGCCTGGAATGCCCTTCCGAAGGAAGTGGTGAAGACCAGAACTGTGAAGGACTTCAAAGGGGCGTGGGATAAACACTGTGGATCCATAAAATCAAGAGGCCATCAATAAAGAGTGGGTGGCTCGCCAGAATGACGGCTACTGCCTGGAGACAATACCCTTATTCAATAAACATTAGGGATGTGAATCGTTTTAGGACGATTAAAATTATCGTCCGATAATTTTAATATCGTCTTAAACCGTTATGGAACACAATACAATACAGATTCTAACGATTTATCGTTATAAATCGTTAGAATCGTGAGCCGGCACACTAAAACCCCCTAAAACCCACCCCCGACCCTTTAAATTAAATCCCCCACCCTCCTGAACCCCCCCCCCCCAATAACTTAAATAACCTGCGGGTCCAGCGGCGGTCCGGAACGGCAGCGGTCCGGAACGGGCTCCTGCTCCTGAATCTTGTCGTCTTCAGCCGGCGCCATTTTCCAAAATGGCGCCGAAAAATGGCGGCGGCCATAGACGAAAAAGATTGGACGGCAGGAGGTCCTTCCGGACCCCCGCTGGACTTTTGGCAAGTCTCGTGGGGGTCAGGAGGCCCCCCACAAGCTGGCCAAAAGTTCCTGGAGGTCCAGCGGGGGTCAGGGAGCGATTTCCCGCCGCGAATCGTTTTCGTACGGAAAATGGCGCCGGCAGGAGATCGACTGCAGGAGGTCGTTCAGCGAGGGTTCCGGCGCCTCGCTGAACGACCTCCTGCAGTCGATCTCCTGCCGGCGCCATTTTCCGTACGAAAACGATTCGCGGCGGGAAATCGCTCCCTGACCCCCGCTGGACCTCCAGGAACTTTTGGCAGCTTGTGGGGGGCCTCCTGACCCCCACGAGACTTGCCAAAAGTCCAGCGGGGGTCCGGAAGGACCTCCTGCCGTCCAATCTTTTTCATCTATGGCCGCCGCCATTTTTCGGCGCCATTTTGGAAAATGGCGCCGGCTGAAGACGACAAGATTCAGGAGCAGGAGCCCGTTCCGGACCGCTGCCGTTCCGGACCGCCGCTGGACCCGCAGGTTATTTAAGTTATTTGGGGGGGGGGGGGTTCGGGAGGGTGGGGGATTAATTTAAAGGGTCGGGGGTGGGTTTTAGGGGGTTTTTAATGTGCCGGTTTTTCGATTTTCGATTTTTAACGATTTTTCACGATTTTTCACGATATTTTACCCCCCCCAAATGGCAACAATACGATTCCCTCCCCCTCCCAGCCGAAATCGATCGTTAAGACGATCGAGGACACGATTCACATCCCTAATAAACATACACATGGTTACTGTGACTCCAACATCGCTCTAAGCCAGAACAGCAAGAGGAAATGTGGAAAAAAGGATTCGCACTCACAAAGTGGGGAGTAGCTGGCTTGTTACGGCGGTTACTACCCCAAACCAAATAAGCCTGATACTTCACTTTCAATGCATATCCAGCATAGCTCTCTGCTTCAACAGCAGGGGAGAAGAAAACTGATACTTCACGCTTATCCAGCATGGCTCTCTGCTTCAACGGCAGGGGAGAAGAAAAACTGATACTTCACGCATATCCAGCATAGCTCTCTGCTTCAACTGCAGGGGAGAAGAAAAAAGGATTCGCACTCACAAAGCGGGGAGTAGCTGGCTTGTTACGGCGGTTACTACCCCAAACCAAATAAGCCTGATACTTCACTTTCAATGCATATCCTGCTTCAACGGCAGGGGAGAAGAAAAACTGATACTTCACGCATATCCAGCATAGCTCTCTGCTTCAACGGCAGGGGAGAAGAAAAACTGATACTACACGCATATCCAGCATAGCTCCCTGCTTCAACGGCAGGGGAGAAGAAAAACAACCAATAAGGGCTGAATAACACAGTCTGGGTAAAACAAATAAGCATGGGTGTAGCTTGCTTATTGCGGCGGTTACTTCCCCTACTACCCGTAACTAATCAAGCTTGATATTTCACTTGGTTGCAGCTCCATCACTGCTCTCTACATTAATGGTGGGGGTGGAAGGGAAATAGAACCAAAGAGCTAAGAGAAACAGATAAGTATGAGAAAAAAAATGTGAAGCTTACTGGGCAGACTGGATGGGCCGTTTGGTCTTCTTCTGCCGTCATTTCTATGTTCTATGTTTCTATGTTTCTATACCATGCTGTAGAATAAACTCTTCGAGTTACCCTATGGGAGATGCTTTTTTCACTTACTGGGTTTTGAAGCCAAAACTGAATTGGAGTCCCACAGTTTCCCTCTAATGCCATATGCATGCAGCTGGCTAATGATTGTATGCAGCCAAATACTTATTAAAAAAGTGAAACGTTACTGTATTAAATTACTGCATCTCCTATTCCACATTGGCCATAAACAGTTATTTGCCTTTTGAATGCCATTCCACCCTAATTGTGCACATAAGCAAGCTCAGAAAAATTATAATTCTGTTTTTTGAAGGCTAAGTGTGACTACGTTAAACCCTTTTGGGAAAAATAAAGAAAACTGGAAAGAATTTCAAAGCACAAACAAATGCTTCTTTTGGCAATTATATGTTTTTCATGGAAGCTTCTAAGTGGAGTACCATGTAGTTTTAAATAAAAGATTTGTAATAAGCCCAGTTTGATTTCCAGAATGCCTTCAAGATGCATACATACGCATTTTAATTTTCATTCTATATACTATGAGGTTTGCATCACATTTCTTCTGTGGTTCTTGCTTTACAGATATCAAACTATGAGAGCTCACTGCTAGAGCAACAAAAACAAGTATAAAAGGCATTCTCTTACTGGGGAGTGGGCAATGACAAGCCATTAGTATTCTCTCTTCCCATCTTCTCGAGCAGAAGTGGCTGTCTCTGGTGACGCTTCTCCTTTACTCTGCCTCCAGCAATGAGTCTGTCGCCTACTGTTGTTGACTGCTGCAGCTCCCTGCCCCAATAACGTTTCCCTTCTCGAAACATTTTGTTGAGATTTATGAATTGCCTAACACAAAAATAGGCCTAGGCGATGCACAAGGGTACAAGCATAAAATAATAATAAATCATAATAAAATACATAGAAAGTTAAAATAACTAAATATAAGGCATACAAAATGTAGATAAGACAACTTTCTCACCTGCTGTGCTTTTAAGCTCTCCTATTCACCACCAGACTGACCCTGCAGCTGACCCTGGCACCACCAACTTTCACATTAGGAAAGGACAGGAGCCAAATACTGAAAAGGATAAGAGAGTATCTTCCCTGATTTAACTGCTGATAGTAGATCACAGACAAACAGATGAAGGGACCCGATGTGTGTTTTCTTCCTATATTATGCACAATAATGCAGGCATCCAGGACATCGCTCGTTCGCATCCACCCCCGTTCACACCTTGAATAAATGCAACTGACAACAAACTTTGGGTTAACTGGGCCGCAGCTTTAATAACTTGGAGGTCCGAGCCATTGAATTAACATAACATTTTAACAACATCTCCGACCATCGTCCGCCACTCCTCTAGCAGGACGATCCCCCGCCAGCCATACGGCTCGTTCCTCGACCCTTCCCGGGTTCCGGCCCCCGCCATCTGCCAGCAAGGAGCCAACCCGGCGGCCCCCGCCGCTGACGAGCAAGGGGCCAGGCCAGGGGACTCCCGCCACTGACGAGCAAGGAGCCAGACCAGGGGACTCCCGCCACTGACGAGCAAGGAATCCACATCCGACAACTATCCCAGTTGTCCACCGTTCATTAATTACCACATAATTCCATCTTACTCATTATGCTATACAAGCTGTACCGGCTCGGGCCATCCGCCAACTGCGACAAACAAGGAAACAACAAGTACAAACCAAACAAATTAGAAAAGGGTGGGTGGGAGGGAAAACAGTCGACCGGCTCTCAGGGCAGTCGCGGCGAAGTGAAACCAACGCCGCCCTGCCCCGAGACTCCGCCCCCTCAAGATCCCCCTCTGGGCTTCCCACCAATTACGGCCTGCCAACACCGCAGCCGTGCCTTGCCTACCCCTCCTCCTTACTCCACGCCCTCTGCTACTTCCCCTGACCCCTGCCTGACCTAACTGCCTCCCTTATGTGCTCCCCCCCCCCCCCCCCCCCCGCTTTACCCTGCTCCCGACGCGCGCCTGAGCCTACATTATCCTGGCCAGCTGTGCACGGGGCCCAGCTGACCTTCCATAATGCAGGCATCCAGGACATCGCTCGTTCGCATCCACCCCCGTTCACACCTTGAATAAATGCAACTGACAACAAACTTTGGGTTAACTGGGCCGCAGCTTTAATAACTTGGAGGTCCGAGCCATTGAATTAACATAACATTTTAACAACATCTCCGACCATCGTCCGCCACTCCTCTAGCAGGACGATCCCCCGCCAGCGGGGGATGGCGGGGGATGGCGGGGGATGGCGGGGGCCGGAACCCTTCCCGGGTTCCGGCCCCCGCCATCTGCCAGCAAGGAGCCAACCCAGCGGCCCCCGCCGCTGACGAGCAAGGGGCCAGGCCAGGGGACTCCCGCCACTGACGAGCAAGGAGCCAGACCAGGGGACTCCCGCCACTGACGAGCAAGGAATCCACATCCGACAACTATCCCAGTTGTCCACCGTTCATTAATTACCACATAATTCCATCTTACTCATTATGCTATACAAGCTGTACCGGCTCGGGCCATCCGCCACAGACACGGGCATACATGTCCCGTGCCCCCCAAAGATGCGGCCCAACTACAAGGGAAATACCGTCTCCAAGGCCTCCTGAATTGAATTAAGGAATAAGTCCATTCCGATAAAGGACAGATGTACTCCATCCTTGCCAAAAAGTCCCGTGGCCGTCCCCCAAGACCAATCATACTTAATATGCCGCCCGCCCCGGAAAACCAGCCACGAGCCAATTTGCTGGTTCGCCTTGGATCTGCTCCTGCGCCAAATTACCTTATCCAATTCAGCCGGCCTGGCGATAATATCCGACCAAAGCAAAACAGTGGACGGCAACAGCAGAGATACCAACATCAGATCCTGACGGACCATACTGATGAACTGCCGTCCCGTCATTTTGCCCCAGTCATTCCCTCCCAAATGAATTACCAACGCCCTAGGGGCACCGAGCCGCTCCAAACCCTCCCGCACGCAAGGAAGCAGCTCGGCCCACACCATACCCCGACGCCCCAACCAGTGCAAAGCAACCCCCCGCGTCTGTAAGTCCAGATGCGGCCCGTATGGCCGTCCGCAGGCATGCCTGTGCGCCCAATAGGTGAAAGAGTGCCCAAGGATCCACCCAGCATGTCCTGCAGACTCCGCACCTGGAAGGAAAAACAGAGTTAGACCCGTTCAAAACTGCCCCTGACCCGGACGCACATAACTGCGGAACGAGTCCGAACGCCACCGCCCAATCCTACGAATCACCTCCCCGGACAAGCCAGCGGAGTCCGCGGCAGTCGCTGCCCCAATCCGAAACGAATGGGTCCCAAAACGACCAACATCCAAGCCCAATGACGACAACGCCGAACGCAGAACCACCTTAAACTGATACTTAGTCAGCGGGCGCAGGTTCTCATGAATCAAAAACTGCGCCGGCCCCGACGCCCGCCCCCGGCAATAATGCACCGCGTTGTTCACCGGGCACGATGGCAATCCCGGCACAGCACACAACACCACAGACAACCCCTTACCCTGCTGATCCGTCTTGGACCGCGGGATACAAATGGACACCGAACGATTAGTAACCGTCACATGCCTGGCCAATAAACCCGGAAAATCCGCACTGGTTGCGGACCGAGCCACCAACTCGCTAATCCGAAAAGCCCCGAAAAAGGCAAAAACAAACGCCACTCGGAAAAGACCCGTTTCGTAACAAGAAAAACATATACTCGGCAACGCAGCCAGCAATCGCAACAAAATATCATGCGTGATCGGGAGACGTGTGTCTACTCTCCTGCCCACCGCCTTAGCCCAACCGGCCAACACACGCCGAACCACAAACCTTCCCGAAGGAAAACCCCAGCCATGCACCCTCATAAAGAAGGAAAAACCAGACAACTGCCGAGCCACCGCCGCTCTAGAGAAGCCGGCCGCCTTACTGTGCTCCAGGAAGCGAAGAAGGGCAACATCCGAAACAGGGCCCCCACCCCATCCCGCCGCAGACAACACAACCGAAACCTTCCGAGCACCTCCCACGTAACTTGCCCACGTTGAAGGGGCTAGTGAAGCCCGCAGCATTCTCCAGGCTTCGGGGAACCCAAGCTCCAGAGGAAAGACGGTACCACTGCTCCGGAAGGATCCGCACCCGGGGCCAACTCTCGAAATCGCTCCCACTGGAAACGAGAAAGAGAGTCAGCCACACCGTTAGCAACCCCCGGCACATGACGGGCCCAAACTGTCACATTGCACGACATACAACGCAGCACCAACTCCCTCAACAAGTCAGACACCCGGAGGCACCTAGCAGCCCGCCGATTGATAACCTCCACCACTCCCATGTTATCACACCAAAACACAACCCTCTTGTCTCTCAAACTATCCCCCCAAATGTGCAAGGCAACCACAATCGGGAAAAGCTCAAGGAACGTAATATTCCTTGTAGTACCAGACACCACCCAATCCTCCGGCCACGCCGCCGTGCACCACGCCCCATGAAAGTAGGCACCAAAACCGAAAGAGCCCGCCGCGTCCGTAAACAACTCCAGGTCGTGGTTGGACAGCGGATCCTCCTGCCAGAACGCAATCCCGTTAAACCCAACCAAAAACCAATCCCACACCAGCAAATCTTCCTTCATCGAGCTGGTCACACGAACCCTGTAATGCTTCTTCCCCACCCCCGCCGTGGCCCTAGTCAACCGTCTCAGAAAAACCCGACCCATCGGAATCACCCGACACGCAAAATTGAGACTCCCCACCAGCGATTGCAGCTCGACAAGCATTAACTTGGGCCGACGCAACGCGGAGCTCACCAGACCCCGCAAACGCTCAACCTTCTCCAGGGGCAAACGCGACTCCATCGCGACCGAGTCCACCTCAATCCCCAAAAACACCAAAGTAGTGCAAGGCCCTTCCGTCTTGTCCCCCGCAAGAGGAATCCCAAATTCCAGAGCGACCGCCTGGAAACAGTGCAACAACTCCGCACATGCGTCCGTGTCCGCAGCACCCACCAGCAGAAAATCATCTAAATAATGAACGATGTTTGAAGACCCCGAGCGGCACTCCACCACCCAATGCAAAAAGGAGCTAAACGCCTCAAAATAAGCGCACGCTATGGAGCAACCCATTGGCATGCACATATCAAAATAAAAGCCCCGCTGGAAACGAAAACCCAACAAACGAAAATTCTCAGGATCTACGGGCAACAATCGGAAAGCCGCCTCGATGTCAACCTTTGCCAGCAGCGCACTCTGGCCACAACGGAAAATCACCCGGACGGCCGAATCGAATGAAGCATAACGCACCCCGCACAATTCCTTGGGAATAGCGTCGTTCACAGAGCCCCCGTCAGGAAAGGACAAGTTATGAATCAAACGATACTTACCCGGCTCCCGTTTAGGCACCACCGCCAATGGTGAAAGCACCAAGTCCGGAAACGGGGGCTCCGCAAAAGGACCCGCGATACGACCCAAATCAATCTCCGCCTGCAATTTAGCCCGCACTACGTGAGACAAACGGGTCACCGAAGGACAACGCAACCCCCCACCCACTGGTCCCCCCCCCGAACACGGGATCCGAAACCCCCGTGTAAAACCCCGCAACAACACTTCCGCCATCCCTGCCATCGGGTACCCCTGCAACCACGGACGCATCGCTTCTATGCGGACAGGAGTGGCCGCCCTACCGAAACGGTTACTTACCTGCCCCTTTCGGCCCAGGAGCGGGCCCCGAGCCATCTCCCGGCTTCCTAACACATTTGAACGCGGGGTGCCCCCCACCACAAGACGCGCACGCGTGCCGGAATTTGCAGTCCGTAAACATGCATTGGGATCTGTTGAACCGCCAACAGACGTCACTGCCCCCCGCACCAGCCTTCCCCGCACTAGCCGCGGGGAACCCCGGACGAAATGGCCGAAAAGAAGCTACCCCCTGCGACGCA
Source organism: Rhinatrema bivittatum (assembly GCF_901001135.1). Classification (NCBI taxonomy): domain Eukaryota; kingdom Metazoa; phylum Chordata; class Amphibia; order Gymnophiona; family Rhinatrematidae; genus Rhinatrema; species Rhinatrema bivittatum. The sequence continues at coordinate 236,500,745 of NC_042615.1, read as the reverse complement.
CCCACCCCCAAACCCCCCCCGGGGACTTTGGAGGCCATTTGCGTCAACCACAAGCCGACATCCTGCGTACCCCAGGACATAAACCGGTTTTCTTCCATCCGGTCCCGGAAGCGCTCGTCGTAGTTTAGCCACGACCAGCCTTCATAGGTCTTACTAGCAGCCAAAATCGCATCCCCGTATGCCAACAGAGGCCCATACTGCGATGGGTCATAGTGACCAATCACGCTCGCCAGCCTCAAAAACGAACGCATCCAGTTATGGATATTCCGCGCAATCGGCACCCGTGACCCGGGAAAGCGCCCACTTTTGTCCCGTTTCTTCGTGTCCTTCCTCCTCCCCCGACGCCCCTCCAGCAGCTTAAAAATATCAACGAACCTACGGCGCCGTATCTTCTTCCGGACCGCCCGGGGCACCTCTTCCCATAATTCCGTAAGCGCGACCAAGGCCGGGGTACCCCGCACCACCCCCCCGGACCTAGAAGCCGCCTTCACCGACCCCGCAGAGTCAGACGAGGAGGTCGAGGACGACGAAGAAGAAGACGAAGACCCCGACGAACTATCCCGTGCGCGCCGCCGTTTTGACTTGGACATCCCCGCACGAACCTTCCTCGCCCGACCCCCCCCATCCTTCGGGTCAACCTCGCCATCCATGGGCTGCCGAACCCCCCCACCGACGTCCGCTTCAACCCCATCCCCCCCGGGGTGTCCCTCCTCAGATCCCTCGCGAACACCTGCGGTGGGAAAGAAGACCAACTCACCCGGCGTCCTCCGATCCACTGCAAGCAAGCCTGACGCTGCAGTCAAAGGCCTAGGCGCCCGTCCCTCCTCACCAGGTGGCGCATTCCGCCAAGCCTCCTGCCTCGACGACCCAGGCGCTTCCCACTCCGCACCCGTCAAGTCCTGCTGAGGAACACAAACAGGGACAGGAGAGACCAGCCCAAGCTCCCCGACCACACCCGCCGCCCGTCCAGGACCAAGAACAGGAGCCGCGGCTCCCGCCCCCGACTCCCCGCGCCCCGAACCAGGCCCAGACCGAGGAACAAAGTCCCCAGACCGACCCCTACCCCCACTGGAGCCTCGAGGGGAAAGGGAACCCGCTGTGCCGGGCGGGAAAACAAGGGAATCCCGCATCCCCAACTCCCCGCCATTCACGCTCCACGCTGCACCCCCCCGGCCTGCAACAGGCCCCTCCCGGGCCATCGGACCCCGCTCCTCCAGCCATGCAACAGATGGCTGGCCCGACGCCCCCCCCCCAGGCCATCAAGTCCTCCCGCCCCTCCTGCCAACCCAGCTCCCCGAAGCCCCCCCTCGCATCGGCCCGAGGCCACCCCGCCTGCCACCCCTCAGGGACATCCCCGCCAAGGGAAACGGCACGCGAAGGCGGCCCAGAAGCTGCACGCCGACCTACCCCGCTCCGCCTCAGTGCCCTTACCGGCCCCGCCAAGCCGCTACCCCCGGCTAAACCCCCCGCAGCACCACCAGCCGTCCCCAGGCCCTGCCCAGGACCTTCACACCCCACACCGCCAGCTACGCTCCACGCCAGCTCGGGAAACCGCGCCCCCCGTCCTCTCCCCCTGCCCGGCGCCCGCGATGGCGACCTGGAAGCCCGCGAAGCCCGCACACTACCGGCGCCACGCCCTGCCCTCCCACGACCAGGACCGCCGTCCCGCCGCGGACTCAGCCGCACCCGGTCGCCGACACCCCCACCCTCCACCGCCATCAGCCCCCCCAACTCCGGCCACCCCGAGCGGCACAGGACTCACCCAATCCGCCGCAAAGGGGACGGACACGAGCTCCCGTCGCGGCAAGTCACCGCCCTCCTCCAGCTCCCCGGGCACAGAGGCAGCTTCCTCCGACTCCATCAGACCCGGCGCGAATGCCTTCAACACGAAGGCCCGGAGAGCCGTCCAAAGTCAGCAGAGCCCACCGCTCCAATCCTTCCAGCTGCCCACAAAATTATCACTTGCCTTGTTTTATTTTTAGTTTTTTTTTTTTTTTTTTTTTAAAGCGCAGCCAGAAAAGAAAAACAGTCGACCGGCTCTCAGGGCAGTCGCGGCGAAGTGAAACCAACGCCGCCCTGCCCCGAGACTCCGCCCCCTCAAGATCCCCCTCTGGGCTTCCCACCAATTACGGCCTGCCAACACCGCAGCCGTGCCTTGCCTACCCCTCCTCCTTACTCCACGCCCTCTGCTACTTCCCCTGACCCCTGCCTGACCTAACTGCCTCCCTTATGTGCTCCCCCCCCCCCCCCCCCGCTTTACCCTGCTCCCGACGCGCGCCTGAGCCTACATTATCCTGGCCAGCTGTGCACGGGGCCCAGCTGACCTTCCAGCCTTAAAAAATTAACAAGTGTAAAAGGAGAAGTGCATTAAAAACAACATATATATTAATGGTTTTAAAATGGCAAGTAAGATGTAAATGTCATGAAGGCAAGTGAAACATTCTCTTGCAGGTTTTATCACTTTTCTCTTAAGCACATTAATCTCTCACAAACCAGGTATATGGAAATGAGATTTTCCTGAATGACAAATTAAACAATATCCAGTGTCACGTTATTGCTAATAAATGAGCTTCTCAAACTACAAGATTCATGATTGTCTATCAGTTTGCTTTTGTTCAATTAATCCCACAGAAGAAACATATCTTAAGAGAGTAATTTAAAGAAAATGGTTCCCCCCTCCTGCGATATTTCAGTGTGCTTCTCTATAAGAGGGTTAAAAGACAGTTTACGTAGAAGAGAAAGATTCTGAGAATCCTCTGATATTCATCATAGTTCTAACTTGAAATTTGACAATGTAATAGGTGATATTTAAAGGGATTTGTTTGGATAACTTTTAAGTTATTCAGATAAACCTTGAAGCTTGAATATCTTGGCCATTTATCCAGATAGATTTTATCTGGCTAAGTCATTAACCAAATAAAATTTATCTAGATACATTGGAAGCATTCCAGGGCAGAGTTTTCTTAGCCAAATAACTTACGCAGCTAATTCCAATATTCAGAGTTAGCCAAATAAGTTATTCAGTTAAGTCTGGTTGTTCCTAACAACAGGGTTAAAATTATCTGGGCATATGTTCCCAGATAACTTTAACTTAACCTTCTATATTCAAATATTATAGCCGGTTAAAGTGGTAATCCAAGAATTATAAAGAAATTAAACCTAGCAGCCTGACCCCACACTCCCCACACCCCACTGAAAAAAAATGCTGTACATGGTGCCCGATCCCCCTTTTTCCCCCAAGTCCCCCAAAGTTTGCCGAAAATATTGCTAGCCTTTAGGCCCAAAAAGCCTCCCCTCTCCACTGCATTTGCAGAGTACAATTTGGGGCAGATTTTATAACCTGCACGCGCAGGGTACATTTGTGCGCGCTACCCAGTGCAAACAAATATACACCCGATTTTATAACATGCGCGCACCTTGTGTGCGTCGAGCCCTAGGGAAGCCCCGATGGCTTTCCCTGTTCCCTCCGAAATCGGAGCGGCCTCAGAGGGAACTTTCCTTCCGCTCCCCCCACCTTCCCCGCTGGCAGGCGTAACTTGCGCGCGTCAGCCGGTTGCCGGCGTGCCATCCCCCGGCAGGGCCGCTGTGCCAGAGGCCTCGGTCCCACTCCCGGACTGCCCCCGGACCGGCGCCCCACCCACGCCCCTGCCCCCTTCCTGCCCCTTTCTCAAAGCCCCGGGATATACGCACGTCCCGGGGCTTGCACGCGTCACCGAGCCAATGCAAAATAGCTTCGGCGCGCGCAGGAGCGGGTTTTCGGGGTTACGCGCGTAATCCTTTGAAAATCTGCCCCTTTGAATGTAGGCCCCTCTCCCTCATAAGCCCAACTTGAGCCCTCCTATCGCACCCGGCACACCTCAAATCGTTTACTTACCCCTGGAGCTTGGTACATGCTTCCAGTTCACAGCAGGTCCAGCATTCATTTGACAGCAATGCTGATAGCATTCCTCTCAGAGTATTATTGTCATGCTCCTAGATAACTTTCAAACCTAATTGTTGATATTTAAACATAGCTGGTTAGATTTCAAAGTCAGTTGGCTACGGGTGCCCAGATAACTTTATTTAAAGATATTCAGAAAGATGTTTATTCTGCTGAATATCCTTGATAATTTATCCAGTCAACTAGCCAGATATTTTCTGATTTTTTTTTAAATATCAACTTCATAACTGTGTCTCATGTATGAAAGACAATATTTTGGGCTCTTGTCCTGTCCAGCAATATAAGAACAAACAACCAATTAGAGTCCTTAGCGTGACTAAGTTCTTCTGTTACTGACTCCTGATATTTTGAGATAAATTCAGAGAAGTGCCATAGTACGTCACTGCCTAATGGATTAATAGTACCTCAGTATTATGAGTAACATACTGTACATCTAAACTAGTGTTCATCAGTACAAATAAGATTTATGACAACAGTGATGGAAAGTTAACATAGGTACTGTAGACCAACCCTGCCAGCCTCTTTACCCCTGCCCCCAGCCCCCATTCCAACCCTGATTTTTTAAATCCACCCTTAACCCCTAATCTAAATATACTGCAATTTGTAGGCAGGCATAAGTGGAAAATAGTGGCCACATTATTGAATTATACAGGTATAAACACAATACATGAACATTTCACAATCTGACTAGTAGTTCCTTTTGATTTGGCAATATAATATAATTATAACTTATAGCAGGGCATTTTCCAAAGGTTTAGCCAACTAACTGCGTGCGAAATGAAGTGTTGGATGAGTTAAAGAGAAAATTAATCCTTAATGGAGTGTTTCTTGGGTTATGCTTCCAGACTTTTAGCCTAGGAATGTTTTAAGATTCCAGACTATCCATGAATTCCAAGGTGCAAGCTGTAGCTAAATCTGCTTTCTTCAATCTATATTGATTACCTGTGACCATTCTTAGATAATGCTGCATTTGTCTTTGTAATCTACACTTACATTTTCTTTAAATTTTTGTAAATCTTTCTATATAGGGTTACTAAAGAAAAGTTTGGAAAAATTGCAGTTGGTGCAAAATTTGCTGGTGCAGCTGTAATGACCTTGCACAAGTCAATTTACTCTCCATTGCCTTAGGCCTGGAGGTGTTAAGCCACCATGTTTTTTCGTGGAATGGGACCCACTGTTGAGGGGGTGTCACTGTGATATTGGGCCCCTCCCCAGAAAAAATATTCTGGCTGTATTGTATCATTGCTTTTCGTCTTGTGGCAAAACACCATGGGGCAAAACAATGTGGCATTGGCCCTTTAGGCACAATGGTCATCCCAACCTCATGGGACCACCATGGCCTTAAGGGCTCATGATAACAAAAAAAACCCTCATGGCTCTAAAAATGAAAAAGATGTTAGGGGGTTCTACGGTCTTGTGCCTGGACCTTGCCCCAGTCTTGTGATTGAGGCAAGGTCAGGTCAGCATCATTTTGAAAAATGGTGCCAACTGGGCGCAGAGCCAGGAAATGCCCTAGGCCCCATCGCAGGATCATTTTTGGCAATTTTGAGGTTGGGGATGGAGAAGGGGGTTCAGGGTAGGGGGGCTCCCACTAGAAACCAATGACTTTTTTTGACATGGGGGATGGGAGACAGGAGGCTTTGGGGGACCCCATACATCAACAATATTTTTATTATTATTGGGGGGGGAGAACCATGCCGAGACATATTTGTATGAAAAGGGGGTTGGGAGGACATACTTTATTTGATTCTTACAGGGATGGAGGGTTGGAAGGTTGGGGGGGATGGCCATCGTCACATGAGCAAAACATTTATATTTTTGTTTTCTTAGCATGTCGGGACTGCCTCGAGTGGTGGCCCTGGCATGAGCAAGGGCTCAGGTTTGACCCCCCCCCCCCCCCCCTCATACTTTTTCATTTTTTGAGCCAACTTTTTAAAAGTTTTGCATGGTCCTTTAGATCTAACACAGAAGCCTCGGGACCCACATTAGGTTTCTAAGTCTCCCACTTTAGATTACTGATACCTTCAGAAGTGTTGGTAACTTATTGCAGCTGACAACTTTCTAAGTCAGCTGCGATAAATATTAACATCAGATTGCCTATTAATGAGCTGCTTTGCATATATTCACAAAATTTATGCATGCAAATCACATGCAAAGCCACTCATTGTAATAGGGGAAGAAATATTTCTGGGTTAAATCCTACCGTGGCTTGATGCATCTCCTTGTATGGGCCTGATTTTCTAAGACTTTTCCTCCATCCTGTGTCTATGGGGAAGATGTTTAGTAAATCAGACTCTTAGATTGTAAGCCATCTCTGAAAAGGGAAATACCTACAGTTTGTAAAGATTGGTGTGAACCCTTGGTTCTGCAATGTAGTTGACTTAGCCTCATAGGTGAACCTATTAGGCCTACTCCGGCAGCTCACAAATGTGCCTTATAATGGGACAGACTGGCACTTCACCTATACCAGTTGCCTCCCCCACAAGTTGAGCCCTTGGATTCTGATGGCTGGCAGGTCTTAGGTGGGTTCCTAGAGTGGATACAAGAGCAAGAGTCCAATAGCAGACTGGGGTCAGGACAAGCAGTGGGCAGATGGAGTCAGAGACAGGCCAAGGTCAGGGCAGGCTATAAAAAAATGTGGTCAGGTCCAGGAGGCAGGCAAAATGTGGTCAGGTCCATGCAAAAAGTCAAGATCTGAAAAGACAAACTAAGGGATGATGAAGATGCACTGAAGACACTGGACGAGATGAACAAGACAAAGCTGGATGAAGCGGCAGGATGAAGGAAGCAGGAGAAGACGAGGGTTTATTTATTTATTTAGAATTGTTTGTATACCACCTTTACAATAAAATAATTGATCAAAATGGTTTACAGTAAAAACATCCTCTTAAAGAGTTTATTTCTCATAATATTAACGCGGCTACTCTGAAGCTCATCACAACTGGGTTGACAACTTCTTCACATTGTGATGAGCTTCAGAGTAGCCGCGTTAATATTATGAGAAATAAACTCTTTAAGAAGATTTTTCTTAAACTTTGCTGATCTCTGGACTGTGTTTATTTGCTTTGCATCTCCCCTTGTTTTGTGTGGATAATTTTTTGGAGTTCTATTTTGTCTCCTGTATGCTTTTTGCATTTTACAGTAAAACATTCATAAAACTGGTCGAAAACGGTTAACAATAATGCAAACATAAAATGAGTAAAAGCAAGAGATAAGTAAATTAAAAATGAAATTAAGGCAACAAGAAAAAGAGTTAGTGACTGACTGTGGCTATAGTAGAATTAGATGAGTTATGAGATTTAGGAGTTGAAGGCTTTGGAAAATAGAGAGGTTTTTATATTTTTCTTGAAGTCTTTGGAGCAGGTAATTTGACGTAATGAATCAAGTAAGGAGTTCCAGAGTGAAGGCCTGGCAACAAAAAAGGCTTGTTTCCTGGTAATGACTAGTCTGGCAAGATGAATAGATGGAATGTCAAGGAGTTTTTATTTAAAGATTGAAGATGTCTAGTGAGTTTGTACATTCAGAGGGCAGAACATAACCAGAAAGAGGAGGGGTTGTATATAAGTGAATGAATAATAGAATTTTATATTGAATTCTAAAACTAATCAGAAGCCAGTGTAGAGAATATAATATAGGGGTTATGTGTGTTTTTAAAGGAGAACCAGTTAGAAAATGGGCGGCTAAATTTTGAATCAATTGTAAAGGTCGAAGGGAGGAGTCTGGGAGACCAGGGTAAAGAGCATTACAGTAATCAAGACCGGAGAAAATTAAAGACTGAAGAACAGTACAGAATTCGTGGAAGAAAAGAAGAGGATGAAGACATTAAAGCATATGTAGTTTGAAAAAGAAATTCTTTACCATGGAGGATATATGGGAAGATATAGACAGGTCAGAGTTTAGTAATACACTGAGGCTTTGAGCTTTTGACAAAATTGGAATGGAGAGACTATTAAGCATAGCAATAGATGAGAGGGGAGACTGCATAGAGACTGAGATATTGAGGATAAATGTAAAATTTTGATATAGGAATTATTGAGTTTGAGACAATTATGAGAGAGCCAAGAGTTAATTGTTGTTATGTAGAGAGTTACTGTAGAGAGAGAAAATTAGCAGAAAAAGGCAAGGTCAAGGCAGTTAGACAGCCGGGTGGCTGGTGGGTGTGAGGATTGCCTGATAACATGCCTACCTGGTGCAAAGGTGGCGGACTTCACACGTCACCTAGATAGGATTTTAGACAGTGCTGGGGAGGAGCCAGAGGTCGTGATACATGTGGGCACCAACGACTTAGGAAAATGTGGGAGGGAGGTTCTGTAAATCAAATTTAGGCTCTTACGTAGAAAGCTGAAGTCCAGAGCTTCCAGGGTAGCGTTCTCTGAAATGCTCCCTGTTCCACACGCAGGTCCCCAGAGGCAGGCAGAGCTCCAGAGTCTCAACGCGTGGATGAGAAGATGGTGCAAGGAAGAGGGATTCAGTTTTGTAAGGAACTGGGGAACCTTTTGGGGAAGGGGGAGTCTTTTCCAAAGGGATGGGCTCCACCTTAACCAGGGTGGAACCAAGCTGCTGATACTGACCTTTAAAAAGGAGATAGAGCAGCTTTTAAACTAGAACAAAGGGGAAAGCCGACAGTCGCTCAGCAGCGCATGGTTCGGAGAGATGTGTCTTTAAAGGATACTAATGATGCATTAGAATTAGGACATCCCGACAGTGAGGTTCCAATAATAAGAAAAGTAGTCCAAGTGCCTGAAATTAAAAACTCACCTGAGCTAAAAGATTCCAATTCATCCCTATCAATTAAAAAGCAGAATGAAAATGCAAACAAAAAACACACTTTGAAATGTTTGTATGCTAATGCCAGAAGTCTAAGAAGTAAGATGGGAGAACTAGAAAGTACAGCAGTGCATGATAACATAGACTTAATTGGCATCTCAGAGACATGGTGAAAGGGATACAAATTATATCGCAATGACAGAGAGGAGCATCTGGGAGGTGGGGTGGCGCTTTACGTCTGGGATGGCATAGAGTCCAACAGGATAAAATTCCTGCATGAGTCTAAATGCACAATCAAATCTTTATGGGTAGAAATCCTTTATGTGTTGGGGAAGAGTATAGTGATAGGAGTAAACCACCGTCCACCTGGCCAAGATGGTGAGATGGACAGTGAAATGCTAAGAGAAATTAGGGAAGCTAACCAAATTGGTAGTGCAGTAATAATGGGAGATTTCAATTATCTCACAAACAGACGTCGCAAAAACCACAAAATTTTTAAATTTTTTTGTGCATAGAATTTATCTAGGACTGTGGACCATCATACCACCCTTGGTTGTTAGGCAGTAAGCCACACTTTCAACCACAACGGGTCACATTTAATCATCGGTCCAGTAAAGTCTTTTTTTAAATTGCTCCTAATAGCTACTTTATTAAATTTTCTCTTTTTTTCTTCTTTTTCTTTTATTGTAAAATCTTTTTAAGTGAATAAATTCGGGACGGTGTTTCCTTACTTGTACGGATTTCAATTATCCCAATATTGACTGGGTAAATGTAACATTGGGACATGCTAGAGAGATAAAGTTCCTGGATGGAATAAATGATAGTTTTAAGGAGCAATTGGTTCAGGAACCAATGAGAGAGGGAGAAATTTTAGATCTAATTCTCAGTGCAGCACAGAATTTGGTGAGAGTGGTAATGGTGGTGGGGCCGCTTGGCAATAGTGATCATAATATGTTCAAATTTGAATTAATGAAATCCATGGCTCTAATGCTAAACTTTCAAAAAGGAAACTTTGATAAAATGAGAAAAATAGTTAGAAAAAAACTGAAAGGAGCAGCTACAAAGGTAAAAAGTGTACAAGAGGTGTGGACATTGTTAGAGGCAAGACAAGCTGGATGAGGCAAGGCAGGGCTGAAGAACACAAGGCAAGGCAGGAGAAGGCAAGCTGAAGATGCAAGAACTCGGGATTGCTGGCAAAACATACTGCAAATCAGGAGACGCATTGCTGAGGTGAGGGACTGCTGTGGGGCCTTGGCTTAAATAGTTCAAGAGGCTGATGTTATCCGGAAGCATCACTCAGGGGTTCCCACATATGGGTTGCGGCAGCATAGCAGCATGGGCTGCTGGGTCCAGTGGCGTTCCTGCCACTCTGAGGCTAGGCAACACTGAGGCCAACAGGAGAGATAAGTTGGTGTGGGAGACTGACTCTAGCAGCTTCCAGTCACGCTGAGCTTGACTATGCATTGGCTTCCTTTGGAGTGTTAAAATCGCTAGTGATAAATTGGATTACAGGCAGTGTTTTGTTTTTCCATGGAGTGGGGCACCTCGTCATTTGAAATCTAAGAAAGTGGTCTCATTTGACTCCTCATCTGATGATTTTTCAGAGGAGGAACCAGATTGGAGAACTTTTTTAGATATCCAGCAGGATCAAAGACTTACGAAGGGTCACAGAAGTGGCTGAGTGCCCGGAGCTCACAGTCCTGTTCGCTTATGTAGTCAGACACATACCTAAATGTTGTGCAGGATGTGGTGGTTAATTTGTCTTCTCATTTTTTAATAAGGGTTTGTCATTCAGCCCTACGTTGAGTTGTGATTCTTTTTAATTGCAGAAGTTTTTGCAAAGTACTTCAGACTATTGCATTTGAGAATATATTTTTTCAGGATGAACCATGTAATGGGGATTTGAATTCTGTGGTAAGGAAACTTTCCATTTGGATGCCTTCGAGACCTATGATATCCTCTGTTGATATAACAGATGGTGGAAAAGGATTTATAGGGGTTTGATAAAGATAACCTTTTTTTTTTCATTCAAATCTTCCCACTTTTGAGAGGCAGGCTTTAAGATTACTTCCCTTTGATGTGAATTTTGTGATCAAACCAGTGGGCAAAGATAGGAATATTGTTCTTTTAAACAGGAGTTTGCATGAAAATAAGGTATTTTTCCAATTATTAGACGCAAATTATTATTCCAAACTATCTTGTGATACTTCTCCAGAATTGATCATGCTTGTCTCAGGGATCGTGTCTGACAGCTTGAAGCCATTGGTGGATTACTGAGAAAGAAGTTACTTTTTTGATAGAAAGGATTCTGCGAGTTCCTGTCTTTTACATCTTACCCAAGATTCATAAAACTTTCATGTCTCCCCTTGGCAGACTAATTGATTCTGGGATTGGGTTTGTGTTGAAACATTTTTCAGTTTTTATCAATAAATTTTTACAACCATTTGTCCCATTGGCATGGCTGTATGTTCGGGATTCCTAACACTTTATTCAAATTTTGACTACTCTTTCTGATATTGATGTTCCTTTGCTTTTGAGTACTCTGGATATCAAATCCTTATATTCAAACATCCCGCAAACTGAAGCCATTAGAGACATTCAGTAAATTTTGAATGATAAGATGGACCAATGAGTTCCTACTTCCCTATAGCTTTAACTAGGAATTATTTTTCATTTCAGTGAGAGTTTTTTCAACAGATTCATTAAACAGCAATGGGGGCCACTATGGCCCCTAATGTTACATGTTTGCATGTTATTCGCTTTGAAGAACAGTGTATTTATGGTTCTAATCATTTCTCTAATAATGTCACATGATTCTGCTATATCGATAATGTTTTTTGGCATAGCATTGTTCTTGAGACGAGTTTGATGTTTTCTTTGCATATTTGACTGCCTGTGATTTACATTTATGCTTTACGAACCAACTTAGAGCCTTGCAGGTTTCTTTTCTTGATATGTGGATTGAAGTGAAGGATGGTTCTTTTTTTATATCTATTTTTAGGAAGCCTATGGATCGCAATAGTTTATTGCTATTCAACAGTTGTTATCCTACACACATTCATAAAAATCTCCCAATTGAGCAGTTTCTTTGGTTAAGGAGGATCTGTTCGTCAATGACAGACAATAACAAACATGCTGTTGATCTGTGTTATTGTTTGTTGTGTAGGGTTATCCATGTACTGTTGTTCGACATGCTTACAAATGCACATTATACATTATTCATGACTTTCTTTTTATTGATAAGAAATTGGTGGATTTGTTTCCACTTGTTTGCATTCTTCCTTGGTATAATCGTATGGGTGGTAAGATTAATATAATTAATATAATTTGGTGCAGGACTTTGTGAGTTTAGAATGACACCCTATGTTTTCTTTCAAATGTTCCTGTAGTATTTAGAATTTACTGGGGTTTTTTCAGATTTGCCACCTGTCCAGTTTGACTCCCTTCCTGCTGGACATCATAATTGTACTCACTGCTCTGCGTGTACTTTGGACATTACTGGTTTTGTACACTCTGTCTCTGGAAGATATGTGTATCTATGTTCTTATACAACTTGTGATACTGAAGCTGTGATTTATGTGATTTGTTGTCCTTGCGATCTTTAGTATGTGGGTTAAACTATTTGTAAAGTGAAGATCCAGATTATAGAACATTGCAGCAAGATTCATGAAAGCTATATGGAGATTAAGGCTGTTCAGCTTGAAGAAGAGATGGCTGAGGGTGGATATGATAGAGGTCTATAAAATCATGAGAGGTCTAGAATGGGTAAATGTGAATGGGCTATTTACTCTTTCGGATAATAGAAGGACTAGGGGACACTACATGAAGTTATCAAGTAGCACATTTAAAACAAATCTTAGAAAATTCTTTTTCACTCATGCACAATTAAGTTCTGGAATTTGTGGCCAAAGAATGTGGTTAGGGCAGTTAGTATAGCTAGGTTTAAAAAAGGTTTGGATAAGTTCTTGGAGGAGAAGTCCATTAATTCCTATTAATCAAGTTGATTTAGGGAATAACCACTGATATTACTGGCATTAGTAGCATGGGATTTACTTAATGTTTAGGTACTTGCCAGGTTCTTGTAACCTGGATTGGTCACTATTGGAAACAGGATGCTGGGCTTAATGGACCCTCAGTCAGACCCTATATGGCAACTTCTTATGTTCTTATATTCATCATTGGGCTGAGAAGGGCCATATGGTTGATGATCTGCATTTTTTTTGTTTTACAATATAATTATTACTAGGCAGGATGGTGACATTAATCATCTTTTGTTACATGCAGAGCAATGCTGGATTTTTAATTTAAATAGTGTCTCCCTCAGGTTTAAATGAGAAGATCGATTGGGTGGTTTATCTTTAAATTTAGCACTACCCTTTCTGTCCCCTGATATATATATATAAATTAATGTAATTGGGAAATCCTGATCACATGATTTGACTGCACAATGACATATTTCTGTTCAGTATCTGTGTAAAACTTTGGGCACGCTGATTGGTGAGTGTGTTATAAATGTATATTTTTTATTTTGTATATGTTTATTTTATATTTTGAGTTAGTGTTCTATTTATTATAGAAATATCGCAATGCATATCCATCTGGCATCCTGTACACAATCTTTGTTGTGACTGAATTCACACAGTTTATTGGACTGATTCCAGTGCAGTTCTATTTAATTGGAACAATTGTCATTTTGTGTTTTTTAAGTGCTGAAGAGTTCTGGGGTTTTTGATTTCCTGTGAAGAAGTTTTCTTCAAGCAAAACATGTTGATTTTCCCTGAAGAAGCCGTTTTCAAGCAAAACATGTTTGGACTTTTTCAGAGACTCTTGGAGAACTCAGGGACTTTCGTACAGTGTTGTAATGGAGTCTATGCTAGGTCCTCCTTAAAAGTCCAGGACCAGGCATTTTGCCTAGTCCATCTTAAGACAGCCCACAAGGGAATCTGGTTGCAGAGCATTCCCCTGCTAAGAGGAAAAAGAAGGCAGGCCCCAGAGAGGATAGCAACCTCCAGATGAGAGTAGAAGAAAGCAAGAGCTATGCTAAAACAATGTATCTGTAAACTGCTGTATTTCTGTTTCCAGAACTGCTGAGATAAGCAGGCTTTTGTTTAAAAATCTATATATCAATAATAAAAATCTGTAGAAGAATAGCTAGAGTCCAGACTGCTCTGTCTGCCAGCAAGTCAATGACTGCTCATGCTGTGTTACATATGATGTAAAAAATGGAATGTTCCTGCTCAAAGCAGCTGCACAGATAGAGATCCATACCAGCAGCAGGAAAAGAGAGGAATTGTTTTTTTCTCTAGGCCTGGTTACAGTGATAGTTATTAAGTATAGCAGGCCAAGGGGGTAGGCTCACCTGGTTAGACAGGGACTTAAAGTCAGTCAGAGCTGGATAGACTAGAGTTTATTTCTATTTTTATTTCATGAGATAAGGGGAAGTTGTGTTTTGTGAGCTCCTGAATAAAAGCAAGGAACTGCATCAAGAAAAGCCTTTGTGGTGCCAAGACTTATTAACAATGAAGTGATTAGTGCACAGGGAAGAAGCAACACCAGAAAGTGGTGTAAGTCCTACATGAACAGTTAACCAGCAACAGGGGACTCTGGCACAGATAGATCAAGCAATGCAAGCCAGCACAACATGGACAACCCCATTGCCTCCAGCCTTGTTTAAAATGAAGACAGGAGAAGATCCAGATGTTTTCTTATGGAATTTTGAGAGAACCACCCACATGGCTGGCTGGCCAAAAGCTAACTGGACCACCTACTTGGCAAATATGCTTACAGGCAAAAGGCAAGTGGCTCTTCAGGCTGATAACTCAGATGGAAGAGCCACCATTCTGGAAAGGGTGAGTTACACTATGGAGAAATACCAGCAACAGTTCTGGCATGGCACCCTATAGCTTGGGGAAAGTCTACGGAGCCTTTTTCATCCTCTAAAGAATGCTGGATAGAAGTGGTTACAGTCAGAAGAAAGAACAGGTCTTGAAGTAGCCAATCAGGTCCTTCTGGAGCAATTCCTGGATGGGTTGGATTGATCTAAGCAGAATTAGCACCCAGACCTACTGGAAACCACATTGGAAGTAGCAGATGCTTTCCATTAGGCTCAGGTGATGCCACAATTAATAAAGAAGCTAGAAAGGCAACCTACACAGCAATGTGCCCCCAGCACAAAAAAGTTAGTCCACCCCTGGTTTAGGGTAATAAGGTAGTAACAGCCGCTCCATGCAGGTACTCCCATGCAGAATATGACACCTAAAGTTAACAGAGGAAGCTAATGAAGTAATTTAAGAAATGTCTGCACATATTTTGCTCCTGCAGTGCTCCAGCCTGACATATCCAGGGTTGCTTTAATCTCATAATTTGTGTGTGTGTGTGTGTGTGTGCATGGAAGCTTTTTTTGAGACTTATGCCAGGTGCTGTTTACCCTAAGGGCCGGCCCGTTGTCTGTATCTGTCACTCACCAATAATATGACCAGAAATGCTGAACATCCACTGGTTGGTGGACAACTTAAGTAATGCATATATACTGTATCCCATATAAAACTGATCAAGTGGTCATCAGATGTTGATTTCCCAGTTATCTTAATGCAGAGATCGAAGAGGATTCCATGATATAGATATCTGTAATCTCTTAATCTGCAGCCCAAATGTCTTCACCATGCCCATGATCAGAATGCAATGCTTATTTTGCTATTACTTGCCAACTAACAGATTGTCGAAAAAGAGGAATGTATAGTCAGTACTTGTGAACACCTATGTCTGAAAAGCTACTTTTAACAAGAAATGCCCTGTGTGCAGAAAGGAGGGAAGAAAGGATGGGGAGTATCAACCAAGCTTAAACTTTAACTTTTGGGCAAAAGCACAGCAAATAATTATTTTGAAAGTTTACTTGCATAGTTTTTAAATTGCCATCTTTCCCACAACTTCAGGAATAAAACAAAATCTATTATTAGAATCTAATAATAGAAGCAACATCTACTATTAAAAGTAAATATCTTCTGGAGAAGCACAGTGGAACTTTTGCCCAAAACTGCTAAATTTATAAATCTGGCATAAGTTCTACAGTTCTTTTTTGCAGAAAATAATATACTATTTCAAAATTGTGCAAGCAAGTCATTTGTAGGCTTTTTGAAGGTTTACTTTGCTGGAAATTTAAAATCTAACTCCATAATATTCTGAATATGGCATTGTTAAAATTCTATAAAGATCCTATTTTAAAGTTTAAGATAATATAAACATCACTGGGAGTTTAATCCAGTTTGTTTTAGAAGCTAGATCACAAGGATAACTTGGTTGACACTGGCACCTTTAGTACTCCTTTCTCTAGTAACTTCTTCAAAAGGATGCAGGAGTTTGCACAGCAGGACATCTGCTTCCACTGGGCCGGTTTACTGCATTTCTGTGCTGTGGAAGTTACTGTAGCATATGAAAAACTGAATTCTACTTGATGCTATCTTTTTGCTTCAGTTGATAATCCAGTAGAAGTTTCAATTTTTGCAGTGCTCAGAATTTTCTGCATACTGTAGCAGATTTTGGGATGAATTTATTAAAGTGCATTAAAAATAGACACAGTAAGACAAGTAAGTGAAGACAAGCCAAGTGGCACATCCATTGTTACCATCAGTGCCACTGGATATGGGGGAGAATGTCAGGATCACTTATATTATGGAGGAGTACATTCCACAGTTCCACATTGTTCCAGACACATCACCACTCTCTGGGAACTGGACTATGAGGACCAGGCCTGATCCTTGATGCCAATGGCAATTTTCCACAGTTTCTGCGAGACTGCTACCAGGGCTCAATGTACGAGGATGTGCCCCCCTTCCACTAGTGTGCTACAAAAAGCTGCCACTGATCGGGACTCTGGCCTCAATGGAAGAATAATGTACAGTTTCCAGGGTGGGGATGATGTAGATGGAGATTTCTACATTGAGTCCACCTCAGGCATCATCTGAACCTTTCGCAAATTGGACCGTGAGAATGTACCTGTGTACAACCTGAAGGCCTATGCAATGGATTGGGGCAGCCCAGCCCTGACAGCTCTAGTAGATGTGCATATCACTGTCCTGGACATCAACGACAACCCACCTGTCTTTGAGAAGGGTGAGCTGGACATCTATGTGGAGGAGAACAGCCCTGTTTGGTCCATCGTTGCTAGAATTACAGCCACTGACCCCAATGAAGGGACTAATGTTCAGATCATGTACTAAATTGTTGAAGGTATAGCTCTGAAACATTCCAGCTGTATCTATTTAATAGTGACCTAACAGCATTGGTAGACTTGGACTATGAAACTAGGACAGATAGAGTATGTGATTGAAGTGCAGGCCACATCTGCCCCCTTGGTGAGCAGGGCCACCCTCTACATCCACCTACTTGACAAAAAATGACAATAATCCCATACTGCAGGGTTTTGAAATAATTTTCAACAAATAAGTGACCAATAAAGCCAACAGTTTCCCTTCTGAGGTCATTGGGAAGATCCGAGCCTATGACTCAGATGTGCCTGATATACTTCTCTACATCTTTGCTCAGGGGAATGAGTTGAATCGCCTTTTACTGGATTATGCCACAGGAGAATTGAAGCTGAGCTGAGATCTGGACAACAGACCTTGGGAAGCGCAAATGAGTGTGTCTGTTTCAGTGATCCCTGTTCAGGAAGCTGGCGCCACAAGTGGAGCTGACCAGCTGAGAGGTCCCAGAACAGTTACGGTCCTTTAGAACCGGATGGCGCACGAGATGCTGTGAAGATCGCTCGCTCCATCCACATGGAACGCTTACATTAGCAACTACAACAAAGTGAAGGCATTCTTCATTGTGAATAGCTGGTCTGGTCACCGGTTCAAGAGAATCTCCTGATTAACTATATAGTATAGAGATGTGAATCGTGTGATCGATCGTCTTAACGATCGATTTCGGCTGGGAGGGGGAGGGAATCAGATCGTCGCAGTTTGGGTTTTTTAAATATCGTGTAAATCGTGTAAATCGAAAACCGGCACACTAAAACATCCCTGAAACCCACCCTGACCCTTTAAAATAAATCCCCCACCCTCCCAAACCCCCCCAAATGCCTTAAATTACCTGGGGTCCAGTGGGGGGGGAGGGCGGGAAAACCGGCACACTAAACAACCCTAAAACCCACCCAACCCTTTAAAATAAATCCCCCACCCTCCCGAACCCCCCCAAAATGCCTTAAATTACCTGGGGTCCAGGGGAAGGGTCCCGGTGTGATCTTTTACTCTCGGACCTCCGTGCGTTGTAGAAATGGTGCCGGTGTTACCTTTGACCTGTCATATGACAGGTCAAAGGTAGCGCCGGCGCCATTTTGGTTTTTTGTCCCCCGACGTCAGGAGCGTAGGAGATCGCTCCCGGACCCCCGCTGGACCCCCAGGGACTTTTGGCCAGCTTGGGGGGGCCTCCTGACCCCCACAAGACTTGCCAAAAGTCCAGCGGGGGTCCGGGAGCGATCTCCTACCGCGAATCGTTTTTCCATACGGAAAAACGATTCGACTGCAGTAGGTCGTTCCGGACCCCCGCTGGACCCCCAGGGACTTTTGGCCAGCTTGGGGGGGCCTCCTGACCCCCACAAGACTTGCCAAAAGTCCAGCAGGGGTCCGGAACGACCTCCTGCAGTCGAATCGTGTTGCCGTACGGCCGGCGCCATTTTGCGATTCGTGGTAGGAGATCGTTCCGGACCCCCGCTGGACTTTTGGCAAGTCTTGTGGGGGTCAGGAGGCCCCCCCAAGCTGGCCAAAGGTCCCTGGGGGTCCAGCGGGGGTCCGGGAGCGATCTCCTACGCTCCTGACGTCGGGGGACAAAAAAACAAAATGGCGCCGGCGCTACCTTTGACCTGTCATATGACAGGTCAAAGGTAGCGCCGGCGCCATTTCTACAACGCATGGAGGTCCGAGAGTAAAAGATCACACCGGGACCCTTCCTCTGGACCCCAGGTAATTTAAGGCATTTTGGGGGGGGTTCGGGAGGGTGGGGGATTTATTTTAAAGGGTCGGGGTGGGTTTTAGGGTTGTTTTAGTGTGCCGGTTTTCCCGCCCTTCCCCGATTTACGATTTTTTGACGATAAATCGGGGGAATTGTTATTGTATCGCGGCTCTAATGATTTTTGACGATTTAAAATATATCGGACGATATTTTAAATCGTCAAAAAACGATTCACATCCCTAATAAATATATAACCCCTGAAGCAGGCATTATTGCCAAAATGCTAGTGTCAGGTACTATGTACTCGGGATGACATCAGAGCTCCATTAAGACTAATCATTTATGATTGCCTTTAGTCGGTTTTAATTCATCTTTAGGACCTATGAAGGTATGTGTATTCTTCAAACTTTGACTTAACAAAAAAGAAAGATTTGGTTTGGACTGTGAACTATTTTCATTTGTATATTTTATTTGCAACAAAAAGATACATGCAAAGTGAAGAACACATTTTGACTAATGGTAAATAATTACATGTTAAGTTCTTGGCTGATTGCACAAATAGCTGTTTAACCATAGTGATTTGTGACATCATCAGTCTTTTTTTTTTTTGACAATTAATTGCTATGACACTGTTATTTAAACCTTATTCTATATAACCTTTAACTTTAGGTATAACATTTCTGCATCAGAGAGTGGCAGTTATTGCCCTAAACAAATTGCTGGGCACATTGGATGGATCATTTGGGCCTTTATCTGCTCTCATTACCTCTGCTACTTTGTTAATTTCCATGTCTTAATTAGCAGGTGTAAAAGCATTTGTGCATGTTTCATGATACATTCACATACTCCATTTATAACATATGCAAATGTACACTAACTTCCAAATCCTACCCCTGAAATGCCATCTTCAAATGTGCTTATTTTTCCATGCTGCAGTAACAGCATGTGGTCTCACCTTTCTGAAAATTCACTTACAGCAGACAGAGGCTACCCACGCACGTATCAGCTAATTTTACATGCATGAAAATTGCCCCAGAAAGTTGGGAAGTTTTTCTTATACGTGTTATATAGTTGTATTTTTCTGAAATATGTTTATAGTTCAAAATTTTGAAACAGAAAAATAGAACATGATGGCAGCTAATGACCATATGGCCCATCCTATCTGTTTATCCACACCTCCTGCTCAGTTTAATTAAAAAAAAAAAGTATGATACTGTCTATTGTTAATGCAGTTCCTTTTAGATATTTTGTGCTGAGTTCACTTTTCAAGTAAATAGTTAGGGTTGGGCGCCATCTGGTGCTAACAGTTCACTTGTGAACTCTTTTCTCTAGAAAAGTCTGTGCTAGAAGTTTTCCTTATGGCCTGACCTAGGATTAGCAGGGGGTTAAGATCCTTGAGTTTTCATTGCTTCTATCTTGTGCTAAAGGTCTGGTTTCCTCCTCGTTCTTCTTTTTCTTTGGGAATGTATTTGCTTAATTTAATCTCTGCTGAATCATATGGGGTTTCTTCCAAATGTAAGCGCAGACACAGGGAAGGATTTAGGTTTTTGTTATCCCTAGGCACTGTTGGTCACGTCATAGCCTCTTCTCCTCCCACCAAAAATGGCCATGTTTTCCAGCGTCATTTCTCAGCTCCCATTCTCTCAGATCTTACTACCCCTCTCTCTCTACCCTCACCTACATCTCAGTTCCCATTCTTTATCTCTCCAACCCCACCTCATCCTTGAGTTCTTACTCCCCACCCCCTCAAATCTCCAAGTCTTCAGCTTGAAGGATGCGGCTGCTCCAGCCTCTCCGGGACCTCATTCTCTCCCTTCACTCCTTGTAGCCCAGTCAGCAGAAGAGCAGTACAGGGTCAGGTACCTATAGCCATTCCTAATGTCGCCAGCTGCTCTCCCTCCCATGCCAGTCAGATCAGTTGTTTGATCTGTGCAGGAGGGAGACCATAAGGAGCCAGTTAGAAGTCCTGTCCACCAGCCCCACTCATCTTTGTGCTTCTGCCTCTCACCTAGGTGGCTGTGGTAGGCTGTGGGGAACAAGTGCACAGCAATGTTTCAGCTCCACCAAGGCAGCTCAAAGGTAGAGGGTTGTTTGGACCTGGGCTGCATCAGGAGGAGGGGATGGGGCTAACAGGGTGGTGCAGAGCCCGTCATCCTGGTTTAACCCCTGAAAAGATAGCCTTGGAGGTGGCTGCAGCAGCAATTAAAATGAATCTTTTTCTCAGATTATTCTGTCTTTTGAATATTCCTTTCCTTCCAAGTCCACAAAAGCAGAGGCTTTTGTCAGCTTTTGTTTGGACAAATACAACTCCCAGTAAAATCTGTATTATTTTCTACTTCAAGTGAAAGGTGATTTGGAGTTCTCCACTTAAATGTGAAATCTTTGAATTTTATAATGTAATCTTAAAAACACTGGAATTATATGGCACAATCCTCCCTTCTAGATGCTGCCCTTGATAAAATGTTATGATTGCCAAAGAAACTATACTAGCAAAAAATCTTTGATAACTCCTTTCTCTTAACTCTCCTCTCTTTCCCTACCCCTATTCTTTTTGTAAATTATTTTATTTAGCAATTATACCATAATATACAAAGCAAACAACACAATATGACAACCTTTTGCTCTGATAAGGAGGACAATATTATGTGCTGTATCAGCGCTCCTGCCCTTGCCAGCATATTACCATTTTTTGGGCATTTATGCGTATAAGATGCTATTTTATAACCTGCAAAGGTGACGTGTACAGCTGTTAACTGCGCATATTTACATCTGCTAATTATCAGGTGTACTTGAGAATAAACTGGGGGGTCTGCAGGCTGAAGAATCAGGGGGGTCTTGATGGCCTAGAGATAGACTGGGTAAACTGGTGGACTAATTGGTAAAAATGGTAATTTCCTACATGCGTGCATGCTATAAAATTTGAGAATTTACACGCGTAAAATTTGACAAGTACTAAGAAAAGTACGCATGTACATTCCTTGGTGTAAATGATTAAAATTAGGAGAAACAAATACAAATTTCGACTTAGCCAGATAAGTCTTTAAAAGCACTACTTAGCTGGATAAGTCACCACAGTGCTACTTAGCTTGAGTTTTGCACATTTAGTTGGTTAAGTCAAAACTTGTCTGGCTACTTGTCACATTTTTTGATACATGAACATATTCTTGGGTAGATTTATACATAATTTATATCATGTGGGTGCATTTGCATGCACAATATAAAATATGTGTGCATGCATCCATATATGGGTGCACTCTCGTAAAGAAATAAGATATGCCATACTGGGTCAGATCATGGGTCCATCAAGCCCAGTATCCTGTCTCCAACAGTAGCCAATCCAAGTCACAAGAACCTGGCAAATACCCAAACATTAAATAGATCCCATGCTACTAATGCCAGTAATAAAAGTGGCTATTCCCTAAGTCAACTTGATTAATAGCAGTTTATGGACTTCTCCTCCAGGAACTTATCCAAACCTATTTTAAACTCAACTACACCACATCCTCTGTCAACAAATTCCAAAGCTTAATTGTGCATTGAGTGAAAAAAAGGTTTTCTCCAATTTGTATTAAATGTGCTTTTTGCTAATTTAATGGATTGCTTCCTAGTCCTTGTATTATCCAAAAGAGTAAATAACCGTTTCACACTTACCTGTTCAAATCCTTTCATGATTTTGTAGAATTCTAACATATCTCCCCTCAGCCGTCTCAGCTCCAAGCTGAACAGCCCTAACCTCTTTAGCCTTTCCTCATAGTAGGGCCGTTCCATGCCCTTTATCATTTTGGTTGCCTTTCTCTGTACTTTTTCCAGTGCAACTATATCTTTTTTGAGATGCAGTGACCAAAATTGCACACAGTATTCAAGGAGCAGTCTAACCACTGAGCGATACAGAGGCATTATGACATCCTCCAATTTATTTTCCATTCCTTTCCTAAAAATTCCTAACATTCTGTTTGCTTTTTTGACTGCCACAGCATACTGAGCTAACCATTTCAATATAATATCAACTATGACACTCAGATCTTTTTCCTGGGTGGTAATTCCTAAAATGGAACCTAACATCATGTAGCTACAGCATGGGTTATTTTTCCCTATATGCATCACCTTGCCCTTGTCCACATTATATTTCATCTACCATATGGACGTCCAATCTTCTAGTTTCACAAGGTCCTCCTGTAATTGTTCACACTCTGCCTGTGATTTAACTACTTTGAATAATTTTGTCTCATCTGCAAATTTGATCACTTAATCATTATACCTCTTTCCCTATCATTTATAAATATATTAAAAAGCACAGTTCCAAATACAGATCCCTGAAGCACTCCAATGTTTATGTTTTTCCATTGAAAACAGACCACTTAATCCAACTCGCTGCTTCCTGTCATTTAACCAGTTTGCAATCCACAAAAGGACATCTCCTCTTATCCCATGACTTTTTAATTTTCTTAGAAGCCTCTCATGAGGGACTTTGTCAAACGCCTTCTGAAAATCAAAATACACCACATCTACCGGTTCACCTTTATTCACAGCTTATCCCTTCAAAAAAAATGTAGCAGATTTGTGAGGCAAGACTTTCCTTGCTGGTTGTGTCCCATTATATCATATCTATCTATATGTTCTGTGATTTTATTTTTTATAATAATTTCCACAATTTTTCTTGGCACTAAAGTCAGGCTCACCAGTTTATAGTTTCCCGGATAACCTATGGAACCCCTTTTATATATCGGGATTACATTGGCCACCTTCCAGTCTTCAGGTACAACAGATGATTTTAATGATAGGCTAGAAATTACTATAATAGGTCTGAAATTTCATTTTTAGCTTTTCAAAGCCCTGGGATGTATACCATCTGGTCCAAGTGATTTGCTACTCTTCAGTTTGTCAATCTGGCCTACTACATCTTCCAGGTTTACAGTGATTTTGGTCACCCTTGAAAAATGTCTCTGGAACGAGTATCTCCCCAACAACCTCCACAGTAAATACCGAAGCAAAGAATTTGTTTAGTCTACAACGATGGCCTTATTTTCCCTAAGAGCCCCTTTAACCCATCGATCATCTAATAGTCCAACTGACTCCCTTGCAGGCTTCCTGCCTCAGATATATTTAAAAACAAATGTATTATGAAATTTTGCCTCTATGGCCAACTTCTTTTCAAATTCTCTTTAGTCTGTCTTATCAATGTTTTACATTTAATTGCCAATGCTTATGCTTTTTCCTATTTTCTTCAGATGGATCCTTCTTCCAATTTTTGAAGGAAGATATTTTGGATAAAACAGCCTCTTTAACCTCACCTTTTAACCATACTGGCAATTGTTTGGCCTCCCATGTTTTAAACAAAATAAAAATGCTCTATTTCATTTTGTTACCCTTTTCTTTCATATGAGTGCACATCCTTAGGGGTGAATTTTAAAAGCATCGCATGGGCTAAAAGGCCCATATACTCGTGTATATGGGCTGTGCATAAGTAACATATATTTTAAAAGCCGCAAATTACACGCGATATGTGCATGAGAGTAAAAAAAAAAGGGGGGGGGGAGAGAGGAGTTGGGGCTTGTCAGAGGTTTTTCAGGATGGGACCAAGAGTTATGCATGTAAATCCGTATTTTAGATCAGGCGGCTGTAGCTGCGCATGTTTACATCTGCTCTTGATGAGGTATATGTCTGCATTAATCTCTGTTTAGGCCTAGAACAACTGGGTGAGGGGTCTAGGTCAACTGAGGGGAGTGCAGGCCGAAGAACCAAAGAGGCCTGGATGATCTCGAGACAGACTGGGCAAACTGGTGGACTAATTGGTAAAACTGGGAATGTCCTTCATGGGAGCATGTTCTAAAATCCGCTTACCTGCATGCATTAAAGCTGACAAAGTCCTAAGGAAGATATGCAAAGTAAAATTAGGAGCACACATACACACACTAGGCATATTTTAAATCATATGTGCGCAACCACATGCATGATTTAAAATGTCAATGTATGTCCACTCGCATGCCAATATGCGCATGTATGGGCACTCTCACACTTGTTTTAAAGTTGCCATCCCTGTGTATAAATCGTTGCAAATTTACTACAGAATTGCAACAGAATTTTTATATCTTTGCTGTAGAATGTTTTAACACTTACCACAGAAACTACTCTTAAGTTACTGCAAGAAACCAAGGGCCTTTGCTATAAAATTATAAAGCACCTTTGCCTTAACTAATTAAATCTAGTACCATAATCCAAGGAAAAGCTATGATTCTGTGCATTCCTACTGGAAGGCTAGAAGTATTTACCCTGTAGGGGGGTGAACTAAGATCACAGAGAGTTTCCAGAGACTTCTCTTAGAAGGATAAAAAAGTCACCCAGAGTAAGAATACCTTTGGAATCCTTATTCTGGAATTGGGATGGTGTTCAGAGAGCCTGAAACCCTCACCATCCCATCTTTCCAGTAGGTCCTGTAAATAGGACCTGTAAGTAGGATGCATCTTCTGAGCACTGGCATTTCAAAGGTGCCAGTGTACCATGCTCCTGCGGGACAAGAGAAGCAACTCTATAACATGGCAGTCAGACAATAGTACACTTCTGGATCTAGCCATTTGGGTATGACCCAGATGTAGTCTTTCATGCCCTAAACAAAAGGATTTTCCCTGTGATTTCAAAAACTCAATTCAAAATTGTCGAGCAGTTGGGATCTGAGGAGTTGGGAGAGAGAAGATGACAATTCAGCAGGAACAGAAATAGTGACAATACATTAACTGTGTTGTCTGTCTGTTGGAAAAACCTGCACTATTCTACTTGAATAATGAATGCAAGCCTTGGGCCCATCAAACCCAATGTATAGAGTACCTGCAGCACTGGTACAAAGCTCTGAGGTGCCTTAGAGAGAGATCACACGATCTTTCTCTCTCTATATATTTACAAGCCGTTAAGCCCGTTAAAACGGGCTACATCCCTCTGTCTCTCACCTCCCCCTCATTCTCTCTCCCCTCACTCTTC
The DNA here is from genome assembly GCF_901001135.1 of Rhinatrema bivittatum. Taxonomy (NCBI): domain Eukaryota; kingdom Metazoa; phylum Chordata; class Amphibia; order Gymnophiona; family Rhinatrematidae; genus Rhinatrema; species Rhinatrema bivittatum. The sequence goes on along the minus strand of NC_042615.1, from coordinate 236,475,121 downwards.
ACCACCCCCTACCTCCCTCCTCCCTCCCTCCCTCACCCACTCCTCCCCACCCTCCCTCTCCTCTCACTCAGTCCCTCCCTCCCACTCAGTCTCACTCACTCCCTCCCCCTCTCTCTCCTCCCTCTCACTCACTCAGTCAGTCCCACTCACTCTCACTCAGTCCCACTCCCTCCATCCTCTCCCTCAGTCCCACTCCCTCCCTCCCTCTCTCTCCCTCCCTCAGTCCCACTCCCTCCCACTCACTCAGTCCCCCCTCCCTCTCACTCAGTCCCTCCCCCTCACTCAATCCCTCCCTCCCACTCAGTCCCTCCCTCTCACTCAGTCACTCCCTCCCCCCTCTCTCCCTCCCTCTCACTCACTCAGTCCCACTCACCCTCCCTCAGTCCCACTCCCTCCCTCTCTCTCCCAGTCCCACTCCCTCCCTCAGTCCCACTCCCTCTCACTCAGTCCCCCCTCTCCCTCTCACTCAGTCCCACTCCCTCTCCCTCCCTCTCACTCAGTCCCTCCCCCTCACTCAATCCCTCCCTCCCACTCAGTCCCTCCCTCTCACTCAGTCACTCCCTCCCACTCTCTCTCTCCGTCCCTCCCTCCCACTCAGTCCGTCCCTCTCACTCAGTCACTCCCTCCCCCCTCTCTCCCTCCCTCTCACTCACTCAGTCCCACTCACTCTCCCTCAGTCCCACTCCCTCCCTCTCTCTCTCCCAGTCCCACTCCCTCCCTCAGTCCCACTCCCTCTCACTCAGTCCCCCCTCTCCCTCTCACTCAGTCCCACTCCCTCCCTCTCACTCAGTCCCTCCCCTCACTCAATCCCTCCCTCCCACTCAGTCCCTCCCTCTCACTCAGTCCCTCCCTCCCACTCTCTCTCTCCGTCCCTCCCTCCCACTCAGTCCGTCCCGCCTCTCTCTCTTCTCCCCCTCGCTACTGGCCGCTACCGCCCCCGCACCGCCTCGCCCGCTCCTCCGTCGCCGCCGCTCGCTACCCGTACCGCCGCATGCCGCCGCCGCCCGCTACCGCCGCCGTCGCTACCGCTGCCGCCTGCCTACCGCCGCTCTCCGCCCCTCGCTACCGCCCCGCTGCTGCTGTACCACGCCACCGCTCGTACCGCCGAGTCGCCGCCCGCTGCTGCCACTGGATGCCGCCATTTTTTTTCTTTCTGACGCTGGCTCAGACCAACGTGCTCGCCCGCACATGCGCTAGAGCTGGTCTCTACTGCGCATTTGCGGCACGTCGGTCAAGCTTCGTTTATAGTAAGATATATCTAGAAATGAAGACATAACGTGCCAAAGCCCCCGAGCGCCGCCTTCGCCATCAGCCGTTTCCCATTTCTGCCGCTCCTACCTAAACCGATGACCCCTGCTTTCGGCACCCTAGGTGATCACCTAGTTTGCCTAGTGCTTCTAGCTGCTGTCCCTGAGTACCTGCTTTGTGATCTCTGTTGTTGAGCATCCATTTCAAAATGTACAAAACACCTTAAACAGGATTCCAAGCCCCTCCACCCCTGTAGATGGGACAGAGGTGGCTACAGCATAAAGCTGGAAACAATTTCCTTTCTCTTTTTTATGCGATGTGGGCTGACACACTCTTCTCCAAGCATTCTTTATTAGTTTTCACCAAAATATTTGCTCTGATCTTGCTAGATATGTCACTGATATATTCACAATCGGCACTAGCAGGATTAGCTTCTTTCATTGTAATTGTTACATCTTAGGAATTTTGTTTGCTCTCTCCTGAGTCAAATGTCCTTGACTGCTTTATCTGGTGATTGTAAAAGAATTGGCAAGTCAGAGGCAATGTCTTTTTATTGGTCTAAATCAATAAATCTGTGACTAGATTTTGGGAACTTTGCTGCATATATCAGGTTGGTAAAGAAACAATGTAATTACACTGATTTAAATAGGACAGTCAATGAGATTTAGGTTGTCTGCATATTTATTTATTTATAATATTTTCTTACTTGCCCTCCCATCAAAGTTCCTAAGGTCAACTTCAAAACACAAAATTTTCCAATAGTGCATACAAGTATAATAATGAACAAAAATGATTTAAACATCCAGCACCAAGAATCTACAAGGAAACAAAACAGCGTGTCCAATACAATCATAAATTTAAAAAAACAAAGCCTCAGCACAATAAAGATGCAATAAGCCAGCCCTCCTCTGCCACAGAATAGCAAATTCCTTGTCACTGTATAGCAGATCCCTGCCTCTCACCCACTTTCAGGATCCTAGCAGGCTGCTAATTTCTAAAAATGACTATCCCAAAACTAAAGAACTCAGACACACACAGAAAGGAAACATAGCTCAGGAAAAGTGTGTGTGTGTGTGTGGGGGGGGGGGGGGGGGAGGGTTTGACAAAAGTGAATATGATATCAAACTTTTACACTTCAAAGAATCTATATCTGATAACTGATGAGAAAGCCAAAGTCATCATTGAGACCTTTTGAGGCTATTTTCAGCTTCAATCAGTTTGTCTGACATAAGGCCTCATTTTCCAAAGCTATCGCAGGCCTGCACTACTGAAATCGGGGCGGAGTCGGCCCCGGAAGAGGAGGAGTCGGGGTGTCATCGGGGCCGACTCTGCGACGACGGCCGCACAGCGAAAAGGTAAGTGCCTTTTCACTGCCTATTTCACGCCCAATAACTACACCTTCTATGGTGTAGTTATTGGGCGCGATGCCGGCAGCGATCGCTGCTGGCTAGAGCAAGACCGCCCCCCCGCCCCCCCCCCCCAACCCCCAGTAGTGCAATTTTCTAAAGTATCGCAGGCCTGCGATAGTTTAGAAAATGAGGCCCATAATCTTCCTCTGGTGAAACCATGTTGTCTCACATCATGGAACCCACTGCATTGCAGATAGTTCACTATCCTTTCCTGCAGAAGCATCTCCATTAGTTTTCCCACCACCGAGGTGAGGATAACCAACCTGTAGTTTCCAGACTCCTCCTTGCTACCATTTTTGTGAAGCGGGACTACAACTACCCTTCTCCGATTTGGTGTCACCACGTCCATGTCCATGGATCTGATGAACAGGTCTTTCAGAAAACCTACCAGCACCTCTCTGAGCCCTTCAGTAACCTAGGATGTATTTCATCCGGTCCCGTGGCCTTGTCCAATTCCAGTTTCACTAGTTCAACTCAAACACTCTCTTTTGTAAGCAGAGTGGTATCTATCCCATGCCCATCCATGCTCTTACAACCAGCATTTCAGTGCTCATTAGTCTTCTTTAATAAGCACTGAAATGGAGTGTTTGTTTAATGTTTCTGCTTTTCCTCATCTTCCTCCAATCATCCTTGTCTCCTTTCAAGCTTACAATACACCCTGGCCTTCCTTCTTTCTCTGAAATATCTGAAAAATGTTTTGTCACCTTTGCTTTACCACATATTGGCGATCCTTTTCTTCCTGTTGAGCTTTGCCATCCTGATTTCTTTTCTTGTCTCTTTCTTGCTTCACCAGATAATTTTCCCTGTGTGCCTTTTTCTGGACATTGATCTTTTTAAATTCATTTTTTAAGCCACCTCTTTAGAGAACAATATTGGTGTCCTTTTCCTCTTATTTGAATTCACTTTTCTTACATAAAGATTTGTTGCTTTTAGTATAGCTCCTTTTAATTTAGCCCACTGTTGTTCCATTTCTCTCCTCTCCTCACAGCTTTCTAGCGCCTCTTCAAGGCACTTCTCCATTTTAACATTCTATATTTCTGAAATCCACGACTCTGATCCTCATGTGACTTCTCTCCATCTTAGTTACTATATCAAACCATCCCGAATGATGATCACTGGCGCTCAGATGGGCACCTACTTGAAAGTTAGAGATACTATCTCCATTCGTGAGGTCCAGTATCGCTCCTCCCCTCATAGGATCCGTTATCATCACCATTTGTCTAAGCAGTGCTCTTTACAGAGTCTGCATCAGGGATACTCCAATCCACATCCAGCAGATTACAATCTCCAATGAGCAACACTTCTCACTTTTTTATCTTTATTAAATACTTATTGATCACCTTCAGCTAAAAGCACTATGCGATGGACAATAAAAACATACATAAAATTTCCCAAGTTTTGAATGACTTCAGCCAAGTGTCTGTCCAGTTCTTCTGTTTGATTCAGAGTCCTGTAGATCACACCACTGTAAATGGAAGTGACATCATATTTTTTTAAAACAGCCCACAATGCTTCTTCCTTTCCCTGCATCCCCTGCATTTCTGTTACTTATATATATAGTAGGGATGTGAATTGTTTTTTGACGATTTAAAATATCGTCCGATATATTTTAAATCGTCAAAAATCGTTATATAATAGGAATTCCCCCGATTTATCGTCAAAAATCATAAATCAGGGGAAGGGGGAGGGCGGGAAAACCGGCACACTAAAACAACCCTAAAACCCCACCCGACCCTTTAAAATAAATCCCCCACCCTCCCGAACCCCCCCCAAAATGTCTTAAATTACCTGGGGTCCAGTGGGGGGGGGTCCTGGTGTCATCTTCCACTCTCGGGCCACGGGTGCGTTGATAGAAATGGTCCGGGAACGACCTCCTGCACTCGAATCGTGTTGCCGTATTGCAAAATGGCGCTGGCCATACAGCCGGCGCCATTTTGCAATACAGCAATATGGCCATACGGCCGGCGCCATTTTGCAATACGGCCCAAGTATTGCAAAATCGCGCCTTGATGAAGATGGAGCAGATCAGAGGCCATGACCGCTGCACAACCTGGCTCATCAAAGAAGAATAAAACATCTCCATGAACTATTGGAGGGCTTTCAAAATAGGATTCCCCTCACTCCCAGAGGGGAGAAGCCCAGGCCAGTGCTGTTCCATCTAATAATGAAAGGATGTACATAGTCTTGGTTTGTTCATCAGGGAATAGTGGAGCCTATGACTGGAAGTGCATTGTATTCTAATGAAGGAACACTGACACCCTTTGCAATCCCCAGCAAACTGGGGTGGAGCTATCAGTTGAGGGACTGGCTGACTGGGTGCTGAATAGTGGTGGCGCAGTTACAGGTGGAGGCATTGCTTCAGGATTGGTCAGGGAGTCCAGATACATTTGTGAGGCGGTCCATACCTGCAACCAGGAGCTCCAAGGCACCCTGCTGGTCTTGCAATCTGCGGACTATACGAGGGATGGCTTGGAGCAAAGGCAAGTCTGCCCAGTCCATGGCCTCATCAAAATGTTGTTTTTGTGGACCCTTAGGCCTAAGCGAGATTGACTCTACCTGTAGGAAAGAGCCCTTCAGGTTCTCACTGTCAACAAGCAGACCCAGGCGAAGCAGAGACCAGTCAGGAACGTCACTTTTACCAGCCCATGTTCCCCTCGGGTGGAACCTTTAGATGCTGGGGCTGGCAGGACTTAGGCAATGGTCTCTGCTGATGACTGGAGATGTTTTCCAGTGCGAGGCTAGAGTCATAGGCAGGCAGCGGTCAGGCATGTCAAGGATCCAGGCAGGGGTCAGGGGCAGGCAGCAGTCAAGCGTATCCAAAGTCCAGGCAAAGGTCAAACCAGGGATCCTCCTGAGGAAGGGAAGAGGGATAGATAGGCAGAGGCAGGCTGGGCAGGCAAGACTGGAACAGGTAGAGGAAAAGGCTGGAACAGGCTAAGGCAAAGGCAGGATCAGGCTGAGGCAAAGGCAGGAACAGGACAAATAGCAGCACGCATTACTCAGGATAGTTGGACCTGTTGTTGAGGCAAAGAAGAGCTGTCGGTGAGGTCCTTAAATGGGACCTAGGCCAGGGACATGATTTTCATCACTGCGGCATTTTCCCGCCACGGGTCCTTTAAAGGTCGGGCTGTCGGATACATGCGCGCCTAAGCAGCCTGCAGAGACAAGGCAGTGTCCTGCTGCATGACGAAGAAGTGAGAGGCCCGGTGTCGGGGATGAGTAGCACAGCTCAGTGGTGCCTCTTGCAAGCCGCGAACGCAACAGGATGCCGACTTTTTGGCAAGTGGCAGGATATGAATGTTCCCACAAATGCTCTTCTAGTCCTCTTTTGCAAGGTGTAACAGATAACTTATTTGTAGTTCAGCCAGCAGCACATTTCACATGGATACAAACAGCAGGGGAGGCTTCCGTAACAATCAGCAGGATTTTATTAGTTAGTCATCTGGTCAGAAGAATCTTCTTAATTGACATCAACTTTATTTTACAGGGAAAACGCAGCAAGTGATGGTAGAGTGAATTTTTTAAACATATAAGGTAACAAAGTACACAGAATGGAAAGAAACTGTGACAAGCTTCCCCTGCTAATCAAGCCACAAAAATCTACTAAAATATTGCATCCTTGGCTCCCTGAATTATTTCCCCATCCAGCCAGAACTCAATGTAAGCAGGCAGGCCAGAGAAAAATTCTGTTTCTAGTGTTCCTTACATCTAAGAAAACAGAGAAATTAATTAACATATCTTACCTAGTCAAAAGTGAAATAAAGCTAACTTGGAGGCTGATGTACCAAGCAATGAAAAGTGATTTCAGATGAAAAGTGATTTCAGGTGAAAATGCCTATATATTCATAAAAATGCAAAAATGTAGGGGATTTGCATGAATGTTTGATTAAAATCTCCTCTTGTGAAAAAAAATCATGCAAGCACCCTTCACAATAATACTTTCGCATGTAGTCCATTATGCGAAAGCTACATTAACTGCAGAAATGCAAAATCATGCAAAGTAGATTCACTTTTTTTTTTGTGAAAATGGATATGAGAAAAAGCCTTCACGTTCCCATTTTCACAAAAATATAACTATATCTCAACTTGATGTGGTTTGCACGGACCATCAGAAGGATTTAAAGGAGCATCACAGCTTGGCTTGTGTGAAGTATCCCTGCCCCACCCCCCCCAAAAAGTGTAGATAAAATCTCCTGACGTTCTAGTGGACCCTCACCTGAACCCCAGTGCCCCTCACAGGCTTAAAATGTAAAATGAATACAGCTTATTGAAAACCCGCCCCCTGCCTCCTTACCCCCCCCCCCCAAAAAAAAAAAAAGAAAAATTCCAATTAGTGGTGAACATGTGCAAAGGAGCTCTTGTGGTCAGCTGAAGCCATTTTTGAACCGGGCACTAATGGGGCACACTCCCAACTATCCTCCTTAACCTGACCAAAGCTCACTCCTTCTCTCCAGCCCAACCCCAGCATACCTTGAACCCCCTGTGAAGGAGTATATTGAAGACCAGAACTGTGAAGGACTTCAAAGGGGCGTGGAATAAACACTGTGGATCCATAAAGTCTAGAGGACGTGAATGAAGAGTGGGTGGCTCGCGGGAATGACGGCTACTACCTGGAGATAATACCCTTATTCAATAAACATACACACGGTTAATGCGACTCCAACATTGCTCTAAGAGTCCAACATTGATCTAAACTTCAATGGCAAGAGGAAATGTGGAAAAAAGGATTTGCATTCACAAAAAAGCAGGGAGTAGCTTGCTTGTTACGGTTATTACTACCCCAAACCAAATAAGCCTGATACTTTACTTTCAATGCATATCCAGCATAGCTCTCTGCTTCAACGGCAGGGGAGAAAGACCGATATTTCACGCATATCCAGCATAGCTCTCTGCTTCAACGGCAGGGGGAATGAAGAAAAGTGGATCTATATACAGACAACAACCAACAAGGACTGAATTACATAGTCTGGGTAAACAAATAAGCATGGGTATAGCTTGCTTATTGCAGCAGTTACTACCCCTAACTAATTAAGCTAGATATTTCACTTAGATGCAGTTCCAACACTGCTCTCTACATTAATGGTGGGGGTGGAAGTGAAATAGAACCAAAAGGTTACTAAGAGCCAAGAGAAACAGATAAGTATGAGGAAAAAAAATAAAGAGTGCGAAGCTTGCTGGGCAGACTGGATGGGCTGTTTGGTCTTCTTCTGCCATCATTTCTATGTTTCTATGTTTCTTCCTTAAGGAGCCTGGTTCAGGCTTTTAACCCAGGCCTCCTTAAGGTAGAAGGTCGCAAGGGATTCTAGGTGACATGAGGTTCCCTTCACCCTACCATAAAAGACCAAACCTAGAGAGCTTGAGCAGGCCCTAGGGGAGTTGGACCTCACAGTACATCTGTAAGTAGTATGTCTACTTGATATTTGTGTCTGAAGCAAGGTGATCTATTGTTTTGATTTAAGTAACTGTGAAGCACTGTAAATAAATAATTGCACCAGCATTAAGTTAGCCAAGTCTTGTAGTTTTCCTTGACTGTTCCTGAAGTCGCTGCTGGCCTGAATATGCTACACTCCTGTCCCAGTCTGATTCCATCACTCCCTTATCCCTCTCCAACCTAACTCCAGTACACCCTGACATCCTACATCTGTTCGATCTCAGAAGTCTCTTTTCCCCTGCCCAGCCTGGCCCCAGCACACCTTGAACCCCTGCCTCAGCCCAATTCCAGCACTCTTTCTCACCTGCCCAGCCTGACCCTTCTCCCTATATGAACCCCAGGACACTCTGGCCCACCCCTTCGCAGCTTGACACCAGCACACTCTAATCACCCCTCCCAGCACATTCTGACCCCGCTCCCATCCCTAGCCTGACCCCAGCACACTGACATCTCTCACCAGCTCAACCCCAGCACTCCCTGAACTGTTGCCCTAACCAGATCCCACCACTCACTTCTCCACTGCCTAGCTTCATTCCAGCACACTCCCAATCCCCCTCCTACCCCAACTCCAGCACTCGCCTGATTCCCTCCCACACACAGACCCAGCATACTCCTGCCATCCACCCTGCACATTTTTGTCCTTCTCCTCTCCCACCTGGTCCCAGCACACTTCTGCGCCCCCCCCCCCCCCATCTCCCCCACCCAGACCCAGCACACTTCCAACCCCCATCCCCAGTCTGGCTCCAATACACTCTGCCCTCTCTTTCCCACCATTACCCAAACTGAAATAAACAACAAAAAACAAACCTTGAAAAATGCAAGGATTTGAAAATACTTCATCCAACCCACCCACCAAACCTCATTCACCCAAGGTCCCTCTAGCCTGCCCCCATCCCAGCCTGTACCTCCAACTCTATTCTGCCCACATGTCCCATTGTTGCTGGATCTGTCTGGAACTGGTGGGGGTGGACATGTGCACCCCACCAGCCCCCCAGTCTACTCTGACCTCCATGTTCGGCCTTGGTTGGCTCTGTCAACTGGTTGCCCCCGACAGACAGACAACATCTGTCTAAGCATATTATATATCAGATTTTGTATTAAAGCATATTATATATAATATATTGTATTAAACTACAACAAGCTAAATTTTTTATGAAAATTTAAAAAATGTGTTTTAAGATAGATGGATAACATAACTGTAATGACAGCACTAATGGCAATTATGCCACTTTACAGTTTTCATAGTTGTTTATTAATGAAGAAAATGACATCCTATGTTCAGTACTGCTTAAACAGTTATTACACTTTACACAACATGTAAATAGCAGGAAGTGCTCCTTAAGTGACATATGCCATGGCAGATATGTGTGGAATCTCAGCATCTGTCTGCTTACCAGAAAGGCATTTGTGTTGATGCTAAGTAGAGGCTTGGAAATAGCTTTGTCTCCCCAGAAATAAAACTGACAAACAGGACTGAGTACCTAGACAAGTGTGACGAAAACCTTTCTTCAAACCCCCTTCCTCTACCCCCAAAACCAATAAATCCTAGGTTAGAATGTATTAGCTCATGAAAGCATTACACTGGATGTGCACTGCAGTTGTGAACATACAATAAATGCCTCTCTCAGGGTGAAAATACATAGTCAGCTGAAGCTTGGCAACTGCAGGTTAAACTGAAAGTACAAAAATCCAGTCAATCTAAGACAGACCAGAAAATGTGCAAACAGGACCAGTATTTAGCTTCCAGAAACCCTAATATCAAAGAGATGGTCGTTTAAAATGTTGCATAAGATCAAAGAAATAAATCATTTAGTACAGGCACATTATTTATACATAGGCTTCCATTCTTCCCTTCTTAAAGAGAGCTTTGAGGTATTTAAAAGCTGGGCACGCTTACTTTTTATACATTAGGTATATTTTTTCTTCAGAAAATGCTTTATATATTTGTTCGTTCTGCCACTTACTCACTTGGGGAAACCCATTTAATGTAATCAGTTTAGATCTTTGGCTTGTGCTGAGGTTTATAATATTGATCTTACATTTGCTTTCCTTGGCCTTTGCCTTTCAGTGATATAAAATCCAGTCAGCCTTCAAGTAGCTATAAATATTATTTACATGTAAAGACTCAAGGTTTTATGTGACGTTATCTTGGCTTATTGCCTAACAGAATAACACAGATACCCAAATAATATCTTTTCTCAAAACTCTTACAGTGTCCATGTTAGCAGTATTGTTGTATCAACGCACACAATACTATATAGAAGATGGGAGCCATAGAAAAGATAGGAATTAGAATTGTATGCAATAGCCAAAGGACAAACTGGCATAGAAAAATTACAGTTCCCTTCTCCACTGGGCTTAAAATCTAAGAGAAGAGAGTACTGACACTCAAGGGCAAAGCTAGGAAAGTGAAAGTGCAGTTTCTATATTATACCTCAGTTTCAGGTAACCAGAGTCAGAAAGTTTTGCAGAACCTTAGAAGTGGCCCTCTTGAAAATACTGGCAGTTTAGATGTAAAAGAGAGAGAGAGAGAGAGAATATGAGAAGAAGTTTGCCAGAGAGACAAAAACTAAAAAGAAACATTTTTTCAAGTACATTTGAGTCAGAAAGCCCATGAAGGAGTCAGTTGGGCTGCTAGTTGACTGAGGAGTAAAAGGGATGCTCAGGGAGGAGACAAGGAAATAGCTGAAAAACTGAAGAATTCTTTGCTTCAGTCTTTAATGAGGAGGATATTGGGAACACACCAAAATGATAAAGGGGATGGAATAACTGCCCTATGAGGAAAGGCTAAAGAAGTTAGGGCTGTTCAGCTTGGAGAAGAGACAGCCAAGGGAAATATGATAGAGGTCCTATAAAATCATGAGTAGAGGGGAATGAGTAAATGCAAATTGATTCTTTACTGTTTAAAAAATATAAAAAGACTAGGGGACACTCCTTGAAATTACTAAATAGCACATTTAAAACAATGAATTCCAATGCTTTAAAATTCATTGTTGGAGGATGTGGTAAAGGCAATTAGCATAGCTATGTTTAAAAAGATTTGGACAAGTTCCTAAAGGAAAAGTCCTTAAACCGTTAATAATTTTAGGGAAAGCCACTGCTTATCGCTGGACGTAAGCATCATGGGATCTATCCACTATTTGGGATCCTGCCATGTTCTTGTGAACTGGATTGGCCACTGCTGGAAACAAGATACTGGGCTTGATGGGCCTTTGGTCTGATCCAGTATGGCATTCTTATGTTTATTCTTTGATGGTAATAATTCTGAGCAGCTAAAACAATTCTCTATGATAAAGATCAAATTGACAAACTGAAGCGTAATAAATCACCAGGACTGGAATACATCCACTGCAGAATCATAAAAGAATTCAAACATGAAACTGCAAACCTGTTACTATTTGTAACCTATCATTTAAAACAACCACAATAAGTTGTATAAAATGGATTTTAAAAAGGATCCTTTTTGTTGGTGAAGGTGTGGGTGTAGGGCTTCTTTTTTCATGTCTGATAGAAATGCTCTGTTGTCACAATATTTTGGTCAGAAATCATTGTTTGGACTTTTAAGATTTCCAAGGTGAAACTCCCCCTAGATCCCATAATAGTGCTACTAAAGCATAATTTGAAAGTTCACTGTTCAGATAGTATTGGACGCTCTATCCTGATTACCCATATATGGGTGACAGTGTGATATCTAATAGCTTTGCACTGGAAATCATCATCTAAACTCTCTTTCTCTTTGTGGTTTAAACTTTGTGACATATTAATTATTTGGAATTGCTAACACATCGGGTCAGAGACTTCTATCCAGATGTTTCAAAAATCTGGAAACCCTTTCTGGATTCAGTTGATATGAGAGGTTTGGATTCATTTTAGGGGTGAATTTTTTAACTTATGTTCAGTTACGTTTTTTCTTTTTTCTTTTTTTTTGCTCTTCTGTAATTTATACTTTTCTTGTTATAATTTTTGCTCAGAGATTCTTATGGACTGTTCTTTGGTTTTGTGTTATGAGTAGGATAGGTTGGGACTTTCTTTGTTCTTATCTGTGTGTGAGGGGAGATTTCATATTTTTATAATTTTGCTATTTTATGTATGCTTTGGTTTGTTTCTGTTCAGTTTTGATGTTTACTTTCTCTTCTTTTATCTTTGTAAATGTTCTTGTTCTTTGTTCTATGATTGACAGTTTTATGAAAAAGTAATAGAAAGATATTACAAAAAAAAAAAAGACAAAAGACATGAAGAATAGACCGGAGAGCCTGATGTTGGTGCTAGGCAAAATGGTAGAAGCTATTCTTAAAAACCAAATTACTGGCCATATAGATAGATGTGGCTTAACAGAGATGTCTTGCCTTACCAACCTTTTAAATAATTTTGAAGGTGTAAATAAACATGTATTTATTTATTTATTTTATTTATTTTTAGTTTTTATATACCGATGTTCCTGTATAATATACATATCACACCGGTTTACAAGTAAATAACTAACTCCTCGATAAGAGGTTTACATTGAAATATAAAACCATAACAAAAATCAAATACAAATAACAGTAAACGAATAACATAAAGGGAATAGAGGAACTTAGAGGAGGTAACAGAGAATAAACATGTTTAGTAAATTGTGATCATGAACTAATCAGCAACCTATGTACAGGAGGTGATGGTAGATCAAAGACTATTCTGGTGTAGATAAAATAAGCCAGTTGTTAAAGTGTTTTGGATTTTCAGAAGGCATTTGACAAAGTCTGCTATAACAGACTCCTCAGTAAATTAAAAAGTAATGGATTGTTAACTGGTTAAAAGATAGGAAACAGAGGTTAGGACTAAATGGTCAGTTTTCCAAGTAGAGAAAAGTCATTAGTGGAATACCACAGGGATTGGTACTGGAGCCTGTGCTGTTTAACAGATTCATAAATGATCTGGGAAAGGGAACAATGAATGAAGTAATCTGATTTTCAGATGACATGAAATTATTCAAAGATGTTATTACAGCATCAGATTACGGTTAACTGCAGAATGACCATGGAAGACACAATGCTGGGTTCTGTATTAGGAGTAACCACCCAAGCAAAGGACCATGGGGTCCTTGTGGACAATACATTTGTGATCCCTTTCTTGGGTTCACTAGAAAGGAGCTGTTGACAAATTGTAGAATATTCAACTAGGGCAAAGATTCATGTGTAGTTCAAGAGGTGTGAGCTTAGATAGTGAGCGATAGTAGGTATCATCCCCCAAAGGGGAGGGTTTGTGGGTATGTTATAAATGCTTTCCATGAGGCACTGGGGAAGAGAAGGATTTAGAAGGAGAATCCTAACTAAGGCTCCCCCAGACTCTGTTCTCAGAGTTGGCACAGGGAAGTTGTACTGATTTGATTAAGAATATGGAGAATTCTACAGAGCAGCCTGTGAGAAAAGCAGGGCTGGATTGTGGAGAGTTGCTGTCTGCTGGAGGAGCAAAGGAAGCTTTCTCCAGCACTGACTGGGAGCCAACTAGGAGGATAAGGACCCTCAGAATCAAGGGACACCATCCTGTCTGGGGAAACCCATAGAAGGGTGAAGAAGTGAAAGTGAAACTGTGTTCTTCAGTGCATCTGGAGGAGAGTAGAAGACCTTCTCGAGGAGTTGGATAGACAGTCTGGTCCAAAATAGACTTAGGGGGTCATTTTAGGGGTGTGTGAGATCACTAAATGGAAAAGTCCCTTTTTGCGTGCAATCACTAAATGAGGGCGGAGTCGCCCCCGGAAGAGGAGGAGTCGGGGTGGCACTGGGCCTGACGCTGCACAGACATCATTGGCGGTGAAAGGTAAGGACCCTTATCGCTGCCAGTTTTGCTCCGAATAACCGAATAACTTTCACAGGCCCGCCCCCTTTACCGCCGGATTTTCTAAGGTCTGCGACCTTAGAAAATCCAGCTCTTAGTCTAGTGAAAAAACTGTGAGCAATCAGTGGAGTGCCTTCAATTGACTTGAGAAACTGCTAAAGAATCTTTCTTGTGTTTCCTGGATTATTCTGTCATTTTTTTGCTAATTGCTGGGCTACAGAAGGCCTTTTCCCACCTCTGCAGCTGCTGAAGGTGATCCCTAATGAAGTGAAAATTCTTGACTCTCTCTGCACACTGAAATTCTTGGCTCAGTGTGCAGTGACAGTCAAAAAAGAAAATTGTATTTTGGAAATGATCAAAAAAGGAATGAAGAATAAAATAGAAATTATCATATTACTTCTGTATCATTTGATAGTGCTACAGCACCTTGTGATCAGTTTTGGTTACCCCATCTCAAAAAAGACATAGCAGAACTAGAGAAGGTACAGAGAAGGATAATAAAAAGGAGATATAATGACTCACCTATGATGACAGGCACTTCAGCTTGGAACAGAAATGGCAGAGAGGGAATATGATAGAATTTATAAAATCAAGAGTGGAGAAGTACAATTAAATAAAGGAGAATTATTTACCCTTTCAAAACTAGAACAAGGGAACACGCCATGAAACTAACAATTAGAAGACTTAAATCATAGAAAGTACTGTATCCCCACTCCAGAGCGCATAAAATAATGAGAATATCCGAGGTGGGTTCAGCAAATGGGGAACATACAGATGATGAAGTGGACCCATTTAGAAACAGCAGGGTAGGAAACCACCTCTTTTCTGGTCAGGGAGTCCTCCTATACTCTCCTCTCCATGAACCCTGTCCCTTGGTAATCTTTATGTACAGGGCCACCCGAGAGGTCCCACAAAATTCACCCCACTCCAGGTCAAATCAAACAACTAACTTTTATTTTCTGTGATGTCTAGCCAGCAACTATGTGCATAACTTATAGAACATACTGAATTATTCAGAGTTCATACACAGCCAAGTCTAAACATTCAATAACAAAGGTAACAACAAATTTGCATCCCATGACATGGAATACTTCCTTTACCTTATTCCATCCCCTCCTCAAATAATATTAAATGGAATGTAGAGCTTACATCCCTTACTACTCATGTACCAGGGACTTTCCCAAAATATCAGCTCCCCTTTCATCCAAGGTCTGAATCCATTTTTACAGCCATCAGACTTTCACAATGTGGTACAGGCATAAGAACATAATAACATAAGAAATTGCCATGCTGGGTCAGACCAAGGGTCCATCAAGCCCAGCATCCTGTTTCCAACAGAGGCCAAAACCAGGCCACAAGAACCTGGCAATTACCCAAACACTAAGAAGATCCCATGCTACTGATGCAATTATGACAATGCTGGACTACTGTAACACAATGTACCTGGGTTTGCCAGCACTGGTTATCAAACCTTTACAGCTGTTGCAGAATACAGTGGTGAGGGTAATTATGGGTCACTCAAAAAGAGATCACATAATTTCCAGTGATATTGGAACTCCACTGGCATTCCTGGTGCACAGGATACTTAAGTTTGATTCTCTCCAGTGGATGAATACATTGTTGAAAATCTACAATCTTTCAAGGGCATTGCACTCTACACAGAGGAAACTTCTAGATATTCTGAGTATTCAGTAGGCAAGAACTGCAGAGACTAGAGAGAGACCTTTTTTATAGTGGCTCTCACGTTATGAAACTCTCTACTTCAGGAGTTGAGCGCATAAGACATTTAAAGGTCTGCTAAAGACTTTCTTATTTAGCCTAGCATTTCCTTAACAGAAAAGATGATGAATTATAGAATTGTGAAACATATCTGTCAGCAACTGAGATGTTTATTTAGGATGTATAGGGACTTTCTTTTTGGTTTTTATTTTTTCATTTTTCCTGGGAATTTACCAGGGTTTTTTTTTTAAACTTATATTTTGTTAATTTCAAAATAAATATAAAATATAAATATCATATTTGACAGAAACAGAAGTGCGATGTAATAAAGAAAATATAAATAAAATCAGGAAAAAAGGAAACAAATAAATAATTTGTATGCACAATTTAGACCACTATTATATGGGGGAAGAAAACTGAAATAAGCCTGAGGCAAGGCTTATTTTTTCATTTATTTATTGTTTATAAATTTAACAAATATTTTCAAGAAATTTACATCTTGATTGAAATCAGAGATACATAATATCAAGCAATATACCTCAATAAAGGAAAAATGTTAAAGATTAAACAACATCTCTGTTAGTCAATGTCCTCAACATGGGATCCAGTACCACAACCTCAGGTAAATTTAAAAAAAAAAAAAAAAAAAAAGGAAATAGGAATCTGCTATGCGAAGAACTATTCATTGCTTATTACGGACCTAAGTACCCAATTATCACTCACTCAATTACAATTGGAGAAGAGCTGGTTACTGGTACAATTTTATCTTACAGAAAAGAAGAGAGCTGGTTTGGCTGAAAATAAAATAGGAAAAACCTTGATATTTTACTATACATTTACAAGGAAATTTTAATATGAATAAGGTCCCAATCTCAGAAACCCTAGGTCTCATTAATAAAAACTGTTTCTTTCTTTTTTGGGTAATCCTTGACAAATCTGGGAAGATTCTGATTTTATAGTCCATAAAATGTTCTAAATGATGGTGAAAATACATGTTTAATGTCCATTCCTTATCCGCCTCTAGAAGAAATGACACAACCAAAGTTGCTGGAGTAATCAAGTCCTTTTGGGTGGTTTCAAGTATTTCAGTGAAGTTTAATTGTGGCGTCACAGTTGGTGTAAGAACTTGTATTTCTTTCTGATCTTTAGAATCCTCTCTCTTAAACGGAGGAATATAGTACACTCTAGATGTTAAAGGTAATGTCTGTTCTGGAACTTTTAAGATTTCAGACATATATTTCTTCCACATATAGGGGTAGATTTTAAAAGAAGCGCGATCAGCCTACTTTTGCTTGCGCATCAGACTCAAGCAAAAGTACGCTGGATTTTAGTAGATACGCGCGGAGCCGCGCGTATCCACTAAAATCCTGGATCGGCGCGCGCAAGGCTATCGATTTTGTATAGCCTGCGCGCGCCGAGCCGCACTGCCTCCCCCCGTTCCCTCCAAGGCCGCTCCGAAATCGGAGCGGCCTCGGAGGGAACTTTCCTTTGCCCTCCCCTCACCTTACCCTCCCTTCCCCTACCTAACCCACCCACCCGGCCCTGTCTACACCCCCCCCCTTACCTTTGTCGGGGGATTTACGCCTCCCGGAGGGAGACGTAAACCCCCGCGCGCCAGCGGGCCTGCTGCGCGCCGGGCCGCGACCTGGGGGCGGGTACGGAGGGCGCGGCCACGCCCCCGGGCCGTAGCCACGCCCCCGTACCCGCCCCCAAAACGCTGCCGACACGCCCCCGGAACGCCGCGACGACCGGGCCCGCCCCCGACACGCCCCCGACACGCCCCCCTCCGAGAACCCCGGGACTTACGCGAGTCCCGGGGCTCTGCGCGCGCCGGGAGGCCTATGTAAAATAGGCTTCCCGGCGCGCAGGGCCCTGCTCGCGTAAATCCGCCCGGTTTTGGGCAGATTTACGCGAGCAGGGCTCTGAAAATCCGCCCCTCACTTTGCAGGGATTAACTGATCCCTAGGAAAATTTATAAACCGCAAATTTTTCCCCTTCATTAAGTTTTCCAACTTTTCCAACCTTGCAGACAGCAACTGGTTTTCCTTTGATCAACGATGCCTGAAATAGCGATTTATTATTTATGTCCTGCTGCAATACTTCAATGGTGTTCTTATGGGATAAAATATCTCTTCCCATACTTCTTACATGGATATCTATATTCCCTAAGTAAGTTTAAACCGGGGCCATTTGTTTAAGGATATTTGAATTGAGAGTCTGAATGGCCTCCTATATTGAGTCTAAGGAAATCACTGTTGGTCTTACCAGATCTGTTTTGATGAATTCAGGCACTACCAATGCTTCTCCAGCTTCCAGCTGAGACGCAGTGCTTCTGGGCTGTTCCCCGACCTCCAATGCTAACAAGGAATGTTCAGGAGCCACCTCTGATGACTCCAGTTGCCTGCTCAGGGTCCGACCAACATCGAGTGCTATGGACACGAGGGACTGGGCATTAGGCCTTCCTTCTGCAGGGTTCACCGGGGCTGTCCGTTCTTCCGGGGAGAGAGGAGTATGGAGCTCAAGGGAGGTGTCGGGTAAAACTTCCTCCCAGCTTCCCAGCGAGGCCGCTCCCAGTTCTTCCATTCTCCGCTGTACATGGGCATCCATCGGCCTGTTTTAGAGACAGAAGATGTCATCTGGGCTTCTCATTCTTTAGCCTGCCGCTTTCTTACTGAATGAGGCATATTGGAGGAAGAACGTAAAGCGACCCACATGGAGCAGCCTCACACACATCCAGCAGGTTCGTCCATCTTGAGTCCAAGCTCCTGAGGCAAGGTTTATATAATACATTCTAAGTAATATATCAAGGAAAAACAGTAACACTTGATCAGACCAACAGTTGTATTATACCAGCACCGATCGATATCTCTGGGAAGGCTGGGAGATAAAATTACCCTTAGAGTCCAGAAACCCCCTCAACTGGAAAGGATTGAAAAAATAATTATTTAACACCATTCATGGTAATCAAACATTTACAAAGATATCTTATAACACAGGTGACACCCAAGGCCAATATTTCGGGTCTCATATTAAGAAATTTCTTCTGCGATCCTGCATCATCTTGGACAAATTTGGAAAAATCCAGAGCTTCTACCCTTTAAGTAAGACTTCTCTATGATGAAAAAACAAGCATAAAATATGATTTCTGTCCAGAAGAAAAACAAACATGACCAATAGTGGAGATCTAGAGGAAATATACTCTTTAGAATATTCAAGAAAATTGGACATATTAGACAAACTTTGAGGAGCCACGCTGTCCATTTGCTTCTTAGAAGGTAATAGAACTTGGCTTTGCAAGGCTGAACATGGCAATGATGAGACACAAGTCTGGAGAATTTGGGCCAGAGGGATCCTGAACACCAGGGAGGGAGGGGGAGAGAGAAAGAGACAATCTGACACTCTATATATCTTCTACTGTAAGAGGGGCACTTTCAACTCAGGGTGGGTTTTGGGGGGCAATGTTACAAAGGTCTACAGACCCTTGCACCCTAGGCAGACCAATGTAACACTGCCCCCCAAAAACCCACCCTGAGTTGAAAGTACCCCTCTTACAGTAGAAGATATATAGAGTGTCAGATTGTCTCTTTCTCTCTCCCCCTCCCTCCCTGGTGTTCAGGATCCCTCTGGCCCAAATTCTCCAGACTTGTGTCTCATCATTGCCATGTTCAGCCTTGCAAAATTTGGGGTTATGTGCGTAAGTCTTGGCCCCACCCAGGAATGCCCATGCCCTGTCCCTTTTATGCCTCCTTATTCTTGACGAATGCACAGGTAGGTACGCGCAGACTTCCTGTCTTCTTAAAATTTGCGTAGCTCGCACGCAGCCCACATACGCATGTATGGGGCTGTTTTTGTGTGAGCAACACTTTTAAAATCTACCTGATTGGTTTTGAACCCCTCGGAGATGCATATTATGACCCCTTGTGCTACATTTTTCTTTCCATCGAAAAAGGTTTGATTCTGTGCATTATTAATACTTTTTAGGTATTTAAAAATCTGTATCATATCATTCCTCTCTCTCTCTCGTCTCCTTCAGTACATATATATTTAGTTCCTTCAGTCTCATCTCATAACACTTCTGGTGCAGGACCCTCACCATTTTGGTCACCTTTCTCTGGAGCGCTTTGATCCTATCTCTATCCTTTTTGGGCTACGGTCTCGAGAACTGAACACTCCAGGGCAGGCCTCCCCAACAACATGTACAGGGGCATTATCATGTCCTTTTTCCTGCTGATTATACCTCTCTCTGGCCTTAGCGTCCACCTTGTCACATAGCTTTGCTGCCTTCAGATCATTGGATACTACTACTTCAAGGTCTCTCTCCCAGTCCACACACATTAGACTTTCTACCCCAGATACCTTTTCTGCACTTTTGTCTAAAAGTGGACTAATTTTGTTCATTTCTCCACCTGTTTCCTATATCTGCTGGCGGTGACATTTCTAGTCATTGATCTCCTTTTGCTACCCCCATCCTTTAGGTCAAATGCCTGATGAAATATGTCTGAATTTGTCACTTAGGATCCTTTTTCCTGCTACAGACAGATGGAGGCCATTTTTGCTGTAAAGACTTTTATTATTTCATATGCTGCCCCAATTCCCAATGTATCCAAATCCTTCTTCTTTACACCATATTTCGAGCCTCAAATTGAAGTTGTCTATATGATTTAACCTTTCCCTTCCCTTTCCGTGAACAGGTGGTGGGGCCGCTTGGCAATAGTGATCATAATATGATCAAATTTGAATTAATGACTGGAAGGGGGACGGTAAGCAAATCCACGGCTCTAGCGCTAAACTTTCAAAAGGGAAGCCTTCATAAAATGAGAAAAATAATTTATAAAAAATGAAAGGTGCTGCTACAAAGGTAAAATGTGTGCAACAGGTGTGGACATTGTTAAAAAAAACAAAAAAAAAATCACCCTAGAAGCACAGTTCATATGTATTCCTCTCATTAAGAAATGTGGAAAGAAGGTCAAACGATTGCCAGCATGGTTAAAAAGTGAGGTGAAAGAGGCTATTTTAGCCAAAAGACCTTCATTAAAAAATTGGAAGAAAGATTCATCAGAAGAAAATAGGATAAAGCATAAGCATTGGCAAATTAAATGTAAGATATTGATAAGACAGGCTAAGTGAGAATTTGAAAAGAAATTGGCCATAGAAGCAAAAACTCACAGTAAAAACTTTTAAAATATATCCAAAGCAGAAAGCCTATGAGGAGTCAGTTGGACAGTTAGATGATCAAGGGATTAAAGGGGCACTTAGGGAAAATAAGTCCATCGTGGAAAGATTAAATTATTTCTTTGCTTTGGGGTTTACTGAAGAGGATGTTGGGGAGATACCTATTCTGGAGACAATTTTCAAGGGTGATGATTCAGAGGAACTGAGCCAAATCATGGTGAACCTGGAAGATGCTGTTTCTAGCAAGGTCATTGGTCCCTAGATGGATGATAACATAAGTTTTAAATTCCTTACTTTCTTCCCTCATGGTATTGACAATTTGATTTGTATTTCTGCCAGATGAAGATCCTGGAAAGCATTTTACTATTTTTTGTCCCTCAAACTGAGTTTCCAAGTTAGTGCCTCTGTCTCCCAGCAAAAGGAGCTTTCAGTTTGGTAGCATTTTTTGTTGTTGTTGTTGTTTTTTCTGTTGGATTCTGATGACATTGTCTCCCAGCAGAAGGGGCATTCTACTTCTAGAAGGAGGCAGGGGGTAATAATGGTTGATGACTAGCTATTGAGGGGAATAGAGGCATCCTGGGAACTGTATTGTCTGTCAGATGTGAAGATCTGAAATATTAAGGAGTGATTGCTGATATTAAGGAGTTGCCTACTGACAACTATCCAATTCTGTACATCCACTTTGGCATGAATAATACTGCTAGGTACTTCACAGAACATACCAAAAGTGACTTCATGGCTCTGGGAGAGGGTAGAACAGATACATGCCCAGGTGGAATTCTGCTTAATCCTCACAGTCAAGATAATGGCTCAGGCAGGGAAGGTCACATTCTGGAGGTCATTGAATGACTGTGTAGATGGTATCAACAAGAGCATTTCAGCTTCCTGGACTATGGGATGATCTTTCAGGAACTGCTGAACAGAGATGGGAAGTCCAACTGTTGAAGAAGGGATGCCCCATCTTCCAGAACAGCCTGACACACCTATTGTGGAGGGCTTTAAACTAGGATAATTAGGGATGGGCGGACTAAGCTCTAAGATAAACAGAAATGTGCAGGTAAGTACATCTTTTAAACACTTATAGAGAAATGGAAAACAAGGACAACATCTGGAATGTTATGAGAACTAATGCTTATTGTATGGGAAATAAAGTCCCAAATCTAGAGGCAGCCATGGAGGAGACTAATTTAGATATAGTGGCAACTACATGGACAACCATGACTGTAATGTGGCCCTACTGGCATACTTGTAATGCAAGAGAATGAGATTAATGTGTTAAAAGGAAGTGTTTTCCAGCATTTGGGGATCAATGGGAGTTCAGAGGTGTTCTGTAGTGGTGTTCTATTCTTTAATATGTGGAGTTTGCTGGAAAAGGAAGTTCAACAGAGGACAAGGGGTGTGAGAGCTATTACTTTGAGTGACAAGTTGGTTCATCCCCAAAAGGAAGACTAGGTAAAGTCTGTAATAAAATATGCCTTCCATGAGCCACAGGAGGAGTTCTAGTTTTGGAGGAGTTCTTTTGAGATAAGCTGAGAAGTTTGGGGTGCTCTTATAAGCCCTTAGGGAGCCTGGGAGAAACAGGAAATTAAAGAAATGGAGATTATAGAGAGAAAGAAGGAACTGTGTTGGAGGCCCGCAGGACCAGAAAAGAGTGCTCCGCTGGTCAGTGCAGGGCTGGGGAAGCTGTATCTGCCTAGCAATAGGTGATGAATTGTCCTGGAGCAAATCCTAAACTGCTGTGAGTAACTGGGACTACCTAAGAGAGATTTTGAGTTTACTACTGAAACTGCAGAGGACCTGGAAGAATGAAGAGGAAAAGAACTGTTTTTGGTGAACATTTTCTTTGGGAGAGCGTGGACTGTGATTTGGTGATTGTTGTTTCCGTAATTCTGGCTTTGTTTTGACTGTGGACTGTAAAAGTGGTTTTCTTTGCTGAACTGGTTAATTTTGAAATAAACTGTTTTTTTCTCGTGAAGCACTACTTTTGGTATGTACATTGTGGTTTTTTCCAATTTATATGGCCCAGTATGGTCTTACAAGTGAGCCTGCTCCGAATCCATGGAACCCCAGAATAAATCCCCCACCCCAGCTTAGTGTACAGTAGTTCTCTGGGCTGGAAAGGTAGTTACCGACAATGGTGGGTTTCAGAAATATAGTTATTATCAGGCTAAACTTATTCAGAAAGGAAAGGGTAGGAAGAAAGAGCGGAGAAGTGGTGCTATATACAAAAATAATAATAAAGCAACAGAATTGTAAGGCTTAAGAGGTAAGGAGGAGGCACTGTGGGTTAATCTAGAAAAATGGACTAGAACATCCATTCATATTGGTATGATACACAGTCCTCCATTGCAGGCAGAAGAAATAAACAGTTTTAATTAAAGTCATTCACAAAATTGCTGTGACTGGGGAAATGCTATTACTAGGTGATTTCAATCTGCAGGATGTTGATTGGGACATTCTGGCTGTGGTGTTATCTAGGAACAGGGAGATCCTGGACAGTGGGCAGGAAGAACTGTTCTGGCAACTGATAATGGAACCATCTCATGAGGAGGCAATACTGGACCTGGTGTTTACAAATGGGGAGAGAATTTCTGATGTCAGAGAGGGGCATCAACTGCAATCTAGTGATCACCGAATGGAGTGGCTCAGTATTAAAACACTGGCAGTGGTGGTTCATTCAAAGGTCTCTGGGTAACTTTAGCCGGAAAAGGTTCCAGCTCCCCAGCTTACTCCATATGAACCTCTATGTGTACTGTAGTATTTCTCAGTCCTCTTTCTGCAATTTCACATGTTTATTTATAGTATAACTTATGCTATACTATAACATAGCTAATCTTTTATGGGGTTTTTTTTAGTTTTTGTTTCTGGGTTTTTAAATCTTTGATATTGTAAACCAATTTGATGATATTGCATGGATTAGAGGTTAATCAAATCAAATAACTCATAATAATAATTTCTATCAGCAAATCCCCAAAACATTAGCTTCCATGTACTAACTTCCTTTCTTTTATAGCAGTGAAACTTAGACACCATTAATATTCTTATAGTAGAATATTTCAAAACCACCACATAAAGAAAAGAATTGCAATAAGCAAAAGTTACCAATTAAATCTGATCTCTGGGGTAAAAGCATGTCTTATTAGTGTTCATTTTCAAATTTTCCACAGAAAAGCCTTATCTCTTCCTTGCAACTTTTATTCCATCTGCTATTAATCAGAGAATGAAACTAGGAGAAATTGTGTTAGTTGCTATAAGGAGAATAGACATCTAAAAAATGTTTTTAATAGACTGTCCCAGTCTTCTGGAACTTTACCATAGTCTTTATGGTATAACTTTGCTATTTAAGAGGCAAACAGAAATTTAGATGCAAAAGCCTTAGAGCCAGATTTTGGGATCAGATAAAAATTAGGCAAAGATAATACCAGAAAGCCTATAAGTCAGACGGTTTATGCAATTTTGAAATCAACATTTTGCCCAAGGATTACATTTCCTACCATTTCTGGAAAAGAAAAAAAATTCACCGGAATTTAGACATAAAAGCATTTGTCCAGTTCTTCTGCTTACTACTTTGGGGCACAAGTCCCACAAGTTGTTTGCATGAGCTATTTCTTGCACATTTCTTTTCCTGAGAAAATGACCCCTCTTCTAGTAGCTGCACACATTAAAATCTTGGCCATGAAATTCACTATTTCAAAATCCACAAGCAAAGTGACTTGAGGAATTCTCACAAATTTCTCACCAATTGCTATATCTGTCCCATAATTGCTTATTCCAATAGTCCAGTTTCTTGTCTAAACAGATTTAAGCATTCAATTTGGGTAATTAGAAAAAGGACATTCAAAGAAGTTGCTTATGCTCGCCATGCAGAATAATATTTGTAGGTGAGCAATTGTTAGCTGTCTAAAAAGCATGACTGGTCTAACTAGACAGAAGTATAATGACTCTCTCATAGCTCGAACCAAATTCTGCTTAACTTTCTCCAGTTTGGGGATTTATGAACAATTTTTCATACTGGATATTACAAATCTAATCAATATGAATATTTGTTTGGAGCTTGTTGCTGATGGAGCAAGATCGTTAAAAGAGGAAACTTTCAAACAACTGCGTACGGTGGCATATACGCATGCATAAGGCTGTATGCATATTTGCTAAAGTATTTTATAATACATGCATATTATCGGGTAAATTTTTAATTGGCCACACGCAAAAAAATGGGGGTTACACCATGGGTGGGCCTTGCGCATACTGCACTCATTTTCAAAGGGGCCCGGCCAAGCGCATAACTCTCGTTACACGCAGAAGTGCCGGACCAAAGGAAAAGGGTGGTCCGGGTTGGGGGGGGGGGGGGGGGAGGGGCAGCGCTGGAGGCAGTCGGTACAGCGGCTGTTTACCGCTATGCTGGGGAAGCGTGCGCCAGCAGTCGGCCGGTACATGCAAGTTGCTTCTGCTCCAATGGAGCAGTAAGCAACTTAACAAAAAAACTAAAAGGTAGGGAAAAGGGTTTTAAAGGGTGGGAAGAACAGGGGAAGGAGGAAATATGGACAGGAGGGTAGGGAAGTTCCCTCCCAGTCTGCTCCTTAATTGGAGCCATGTGAAAATTGTATAAATCTCCCCCCCTCCACCAGCAACCGCCCGCACATGTGCGCGTGGATTATAAAATCTGGTGCGCATGTCCGCGCGGCTCCCAGATTTTATAACATGAGCGCGTGCACCTTTAAAAATCTACCCCTATATGTGTGCGTTTAATAAAAATATGTGGAATTCTACCACACAATATACTTGCATCTATAGGTTTACACAAATAGGTGCAATGCATTAAATCAATGGATCAAATGCGCGTGTACTTTATCCACCTATTTTAAATATATACATGCGTAGATTTTAAGCATGATTGAAAACTAGGGCTTACTCGCTTAAGTCCCAATTTATACTTTTAATATCACTTAAACTAGTTAATTGGCAGATGTAATAATACGCAAGTGAATTGGAAAATGTATATCTGTAAATGTCTTTTAAACTTACATGTGTAACTGTTGGCCCCACCCCAGAAAGTCCCTAGACCACCCCTTTTTTTGCATACATATATATACATGAGAATATGAACATACACACGTATTTTCAACTTTTATAAAATCCGGAATACACAAGTAGAGGCTACTTATGTGTGTATTTGCCATAATTTACACACGCAATGTTTTGAAAATTCACCTTAAAATGTAAACTCCCCTTATAGCCAACAGATGTTTTTATGCAGGTAGCTCAGTTAGACCCCAGGACCCAGTTTGTTATGGCCATAGCTAATGCTTGGAGCAATCAGGGAAACTGACCCATGCCACCACCCATAAGACACATCAAGCTCTCGGCTGAGGATTTCCTGTCAGATGAGTCATCTTGTGGTGAGGTAGCATTGACACTATTCCTAAATTCAGGCATGCCCAGTGCAGCCAGAAAATCCTGCTGCCATACCTGACTCTTCAGAGCTATCAAGATCCTCATTGGTAACTGCTTATAAGGTACAAGGGTTAGTTGGCATGGCTCAATCAAATGGTAGCAAGGAGATTTAGCCATCTGGGTGGGGAAGCAAATGATTTGACATCCACAACTATCACTGCTAGAGAAGATGAAGGAGTCATGGTATTTGGGGGCATCACTGCTACACATTATCCTAGAAGAGATTGTTACGATCCCGGTCACTAGGGTAGTGACCGGGCGCCTACCTTCCTCCACCGCGCCGCAAACCGCCGGGTTCCTGGCCTCCCGGGCCGCGTGGCAGCGGCGTCTCCTCGTGGAGACGCCGCCGGGGACTCCTCCCCCCATCGGGGGAACGCGTGCACGCGTAGACCCGCGTTTTGAGGCGTCTGCACCCGGATGTGCAGACACGCCTCCTCTGACGTCAGACGCCGGCTAGGGTATTTAAACCAGGCTTCCAGCTTTCCAAACTTGCCTTGCAACGAGGTCTCTCTGCGGAGTTCTAGTTGCCTGATTCCGGTTCGTCTGCCTGCCTGGTTCCTGATCCTTGCCTGCCTGATTCCGGTTCGTCTGCCTGCCTGGTTCCTGATCCTTGCCTGTCTAATTCTGGTTCTTCTGCTTGCCTGGTACCTGATTTTGCCTGCCTGTTTCTGATTCGCCTGTCCGCCACCTGCCTTGACCTCAGCCAGTGACCTCTACTCTGCCTGCTTGCCGCCTGTCTCGACCTCAGCTTGTGACCTCTACTCTGCCTGCTTGCCGCCCGTCTCGACCTCAGCTTGTGACCACTCTGTCTGCTCGCCGCCTGCTCGGACTCCAGACCGAGTCTTCATCCGTGGGTTCTTCTGCCTTCTCCTAAGTCCCAGCGGCTCGGGTCCCTACGGGCTCCTCCTGGGGGGACCTCGGGCTTCCAGGGCGAAGACTCCTAAGTCCTAGCAACCCGGGTCTCCACAGCTCCTCTGGAGGGACCACGGGTTTCCAGGTGAAGCCTCGTCTGTATCATCGAGTTCTGCCTCCCAACTGTCCTTCTCGGCGGTCGGCCCAAGGATCCACTTCCAGATTGGACAATCACAACAGAGATATGGAAAGTTATAATCTGCCTTTAAATTGTTGTAACTAAAAAAAAAAATTGAAAAGATGCGAGATGATGTAAAAATCTTGGAGGCTAAGGCCATTACACTGGAAACTGTTATATGCAAAAAAGTTCAAAGTATGTGAAATCTGGTAAATAATATTGATGCAAGCTATTATTGCTGCATTGATTAAAGACAATATACCAGTTAGGGCTGTTCAGTTTGAAGAAGAGACAACTGAGAGGGGGATATAATAGAGGTCTACAAAATCATGAAAGGACTTGAACAGGTTAATATAAATCGGTTATTTACACTCTCAGATAATAGAAGGATTAAGGGGCACTCCATGACGTTAGCAAGTAGCTCATTTAAAACAAACTGAAGACATTCTTTTACACTCAGCGCATAGTTAAGCTCTGGAATTCATTGCCAGAAGATGTGGTTACGCAGTTAGTGTAACTGGGTTTAAAAAAGGTTTGAATAAGTTCCTAGAAGAAAAAATCCACAAACTGCTATTAATTAATAAGCAATAGTAGCTTGATTTCTATTTAATGTTTAGGTACTTGCCAGGTACTTGTGACTTGGATTGGCCAACGTTGGAAACAGGTTGCTGGGCTTGATGGACTCTTGGTCTGACCCAGTATGGCAATTCTTATAGTCTTATGTTATGTTCACTAAGAAGGAAGATGTAAAATTCTGAAGAAGAGTACACATTTGAGACATTTACTAGCAATTTTCTTTCTTAAGATAGAAATTAGATGTTAAATTCAAGCCACGCTGAGAGCTCCCAAGCAATATCACACTCAGCATAGTTCCACAGAAATGTTATGTGGGTCAGGGACAGTACCTTAAGTAGTTCATTCAGACAATCATCCCAGTCCTTACACCAAAGTCAGGTCAGAAAGCCAGTTAAGATAAGAATGACAAGTTGTCCATTCAAGGTAGTGTAGGAAAATCCCTCAGATCACATTCTTGGATGCTGAGGATCAATTCTGTGTCTTGTATCACACTGCCAGATGTGGATACCAGTTTTGTCCCTCATGTCTCATGCTTGAATGCTTGAGTCCATCTTTGTCCCTCATATTACTCTCCCAGAAGTGGCAGCCCCCAAGTATTGAGTAAGAAAGAGAAAACCAACTTTCTTAAATCAAAAAGTCTTGGATGACGCTCCTAGAACCCTTAATTTAATCTTGTACAGGAACCAGGGCCCCTAACTGGGGAAGAAATGTCTTTTCTGCCTTCACTGGCCTACTTTAGTGCAGTAGATTCAGGGCAGAGTAAACTGTCTCCATTTTGAAATGTGCCTGACTTGCTATCCACAGATCCATGCCACACTTGTTATAACATTACATCCATAATATGTTGCTTTAAAGCAGCAATACTAGCAAAGGATGTTTTAGATAATTTAGTTGGCATTTAAATACACAAAATTCTTAAGATCTCCCTTTATTCGTTCTGCTTTATACTTTATTCCTAGGGGCATATTGGCATTTAAAGTTCTTTGAAAGCTCCTTTTATTTAGCTATTCCCACAGTATGAATTTAAATAAATCAGGCCACTGCAGCGCTGATCTTTATTAGAACTCCTTACTGGTGCCAAACTGGCACAAGATGAGTATAAACTGCAGCCTGAAATGTGAACTTGAGAATGGAAAGTTTAAAAAAAAAACCCCAAGATGTGTAGATAAACTAAAAAGGTAAAAACTTTACATTCCAAAATGAGTAAAAAGAGGAGATATACTGACTTAAAAACCCCCCCTAAGAATAAGACCAGAAGAGTACACAGTAGAGCCAACTAGAGTCGAGTTAACATTTTGAAGACATGTACTAGTGCTGCTCCTTTTCTTACAAAATAAGCAGGCCACAGGTTGGAAACAAATCTTCATGTATATTTCATGACCTTGTAGGAAATCTGAATGTGTAATAAATGAGTCATTTTTGCCAAAGCCCTGTCTGAACAGCGTGACATCTGGGAATTTAGGGAAGAAGTAGGCACACAAAGAGGACATAGAAGAAACCGTGACCTGAAGCAGCGAGTGAAAAAGCATGGCCGGCTGAAAACACAGGCAAAGAGAGAGAGAGATGGCACCCACTTTTGGAGGAGAAAAAAAAAAGGTCTGACATGAAGAAGTGTGGGGTAACTAGGCAAAGGCTGAGACAAGCCAGAGCACAGAGATGCAAGGCTGTGCTAGGAGCTCTATGCAAGATAAAGGCAGTCTGGTAAAAGGTTAATACTGAAGTGAGAATGAGAGAGAGAGAAAGAAATTGAAGGAAATATATAGGCAAGCACAATTCTTCCCTTTAGAAACTTCATTTGGACCTGACTGATGACCTGATGGTTAGTGGTCTCAGGGAGACTCTCACTCTTTGAATGGGGGCACTGCAAATATAGCACTCATAATCTGGAGGAGGTTGGAGAGACTTTATGCGTTGAAATCAATGATTCTTTGTGCTGTAAGAGCAATGATGGAGCCACTGGGATTGCAGCAAACTGCAATCCTGGCAATGAAAAGGAGCTCTCAAAGGTATTGGGTAAATGGGAGGGGTAGGACTGGGGAAGGAGAGAGGGAAAGGACGGGGGCCTTCATGTGAGACAATTCCTAACTGGGGAGGCTGGCGTTAACACCTAATACTTTTATTTTTTTAACAATACCTGGAGGGGTTTGGGATGGCGGGGGGGGAGGGGGTCTCAAACTGGAAGCTACCTTTTTTTTTAACATTGAGTGGAGGGCATGGATTCAGGCCACCAGGCACATGCAGCAGGGTTTTTTAATAGGCAGTTACTCTAGGTTTCCCCTGACATAACGCTGACATCACTATGACAGTATTTGATCATGTGATTTTTGTTTTGGCATGCTTTTTGTAAACCCTTAATTAACTTTCGTCTGCTGGTTGCCTCATTCTGATGCTGCTCATGTAAGCTATGTACTACCGTCTTTTGAGGTGAGGACTCTTTTTGTATTTTCTTACTTGCAAATTTGGACCCTCTCAATGCAGTGTATGAAACACGGTCCATGTCGGGGGACCATGAATATCAGTTGTTTGGATGACACTCTCATAAAGTTATTAAAAGTATAATTTCAAACAGCTTACGAGTGTTGTGGACTGTGAATTACTGCCAAATCATTTTGTCAGTGCTTGTGATTTGGCATTTCCACCTATACTGTATTGCATTTGCTGAAAATCAGCCTCCATGTATTTATTGATTTTGATCCAAATTTCTTCTACAGTAATTGGTAGGGATGTGCAGAAAGAAAAAATTCATTTCAATTCGTTTTTCATTTTGCCGGGAGCCAAATTCATTGCATTAGTTTCACAGGGGGAAAAACTTGTTTTCCGTTTGCCATTAAAGCCAATGGGGGAAGTATTTGCAGCCTATTTTTGGCTGC
The DNA here is from genome assembly GCF_901001135.1 of Rhinatrema bivittatum. Taxonomy (NCBI): domain Eukaryota; kingdom Metazoa; phylum Chordata; class Amphibia; order Gymnophiona; family Rhinatrematidae; genus Rhinatrema; species Rhinatrema bivittatum. The sequence goes on along the minus strand of NC_042615.1, from coordinate 236,444,401 downwards.
AGAATTGGGGTTTTATTATCAATTCTGATGAAACTTCTGGGGAGCAATCATCAGAATGAGAAAAGAGCTCCAAGGTTCTTAGGCTGTGGCAAAGTGGCACCAAAGTGGCATGAATAGCCTAAGGCTCTGTAAAGGGCCGAAGGGGTACCAGGAGAGGCAAGAGTGTTTTAACAGAGGTGCAAAGCAGTAGCGAGAGTGTCAAAAACACACCACAGCTTCAAAAGAGAGCACCAATAACAGATGCATGAACCCTTGAAGGCAGCACGACAGGCAAAGTGGCAAGACAAGTGGCATCAACATCCTACAGCACAATGAAGGGGAACATAGCAAGCAGAAAGAGTGTCAGAAAAAACCACAAGGTGCCGATAAAGGGACAAAGCAGCAGAAAGACTAGCACCAACACACTGAGGAACCATGATAGTGGCAAGAACACCACAAGGAGTAGAGTGAGTCATCTGGTGTATGGCAGCAAGGCAGAGTGGCAGAAAGATGATAGGGGAAAGACAGGCTGGCAGAGTGGCCCCACATTTAATCGGTGAGGCCCAGGCCACATACCGGGCCCTTGACAACCAGCAAGCCCAACACTATCAGGAGGCTGCCGTACTTGATAGACTGGGACTGTCTAAGGAATCTTATCGGAAAGGTTTCCGGGGCTTAACCTTTACACCAGGAGAGAGACCCCTGGTTCTGGCTCAGAAATTAAAGGACTGGAGCTGGCAGTGGCTAGAACCCGATAATTAAAGGGGAGTTGAAGTTGCAGAGACTGTTGTGGCAGAACAGTTTGTGGACGTTCTCCCCTCCCGAGTGTGTGAATGGGTGCAGCGACAGACAGCGGGGACCCTGAAGGATGTGGTTTCCCTAGTAGAGCGTTATTTGGATGCTGCAGACACAGGTCATGGGCTTACTCCAGCAGAGAAGAATTCCCGAATAAAGGGCTTGGAGAAAGGAAGAAGAGAATCGAGGGGTGGAATCCTAAGCCGCTATATCGGCCGAGAAGTGAAGATTCTCCCTACCTCACGAGACTCTGATAATGCATTAGAGGGACCTGAGGGCGGAACAAGTAAATACCTAGAAGCAGTGAAGCCCAAAGGGACCTGTTTCAACTATGGAGAGAGGGGGCACTTTGCTCAGGACTGCTATCGAGTGGAGGATGAATTTATGGATGTCAATTTGGTGGCCCCTTACTCCTGCTCGTTTGTGGACATTCCCTGCTCGGGGTTTACAACCTTCGTGGTTCTGGTGGAGCTAGATGGCGATTCGACCCAAGCCTTAGTAGACTCGGGAAATATAAAAACTCTCATTCGGAGGGAACTGGTCAAAAGAACACAGATTGATTATGAACAGATAGTGACTCTCGCTTGTATACATGGAGACCAGAGACAATACCCGACCAGTCAGGTCCTATTAAAGACTCCAGTGGGACAAGCAACAGTAGAAGTGGGAGTGTTCCCCTGGATACCATATCCTGTGATACTGGATTAGATTATCCAGACTTTGGGACTCTTTGGGCCCGGCTCATGAGGGGCTCAGATGACTTCAGCAAGAAAGAGACCTCATTTCTGGAGGTCTTCCCGTTAGAAGACCTGGACTTGTATATTAATAATCCTAAGATACCTAAGCCCTGTAGACAACGTAGGATAGAAAAGTATAATTATTCCCAAGGTTTAGAGGCAGTCATGGAGTTAGATGGGGCTCCCCAACCCATAGAGGTTTCCTCAGACTGGATAGGCGAGGGAAACCCCGGGAATTTTAGACGGGCCCAACAAGAAGATGGGACACTAAAAGGGGCCCGGGAGAATATACAGATAATAGATGGGGAATTAGTCTCTGGGGTGGAGGGTCAAAAGCCAGCCCCCCCCCTTTTTTGTACTCAAGAAAAATCTAGTATACAGAGTAGGAAAGGGTAATCTGGAAGTCGAAACGGTTGAGCAGCTTTTGGTTCCCCAGCAGTATCATCAGCAAGTGTTGCGGCTCACTCATAGTCACCTTTTGGGGGGCCACCTGGGGGAAGAGAAAACACGAGAAAAGATTTTAGCCCAGTTCTATTGGCCTGGCTTGTATCAACATGTTCAGGACTATTGTCAGTCCTGCCCTACCTGTCAGCTGACCAGACCAGCAGCAATGCACGTGGCTCCCCTAGTGCCTATGTCAATTATAGAGACACCTTTTGAGAGGGTCGCTATGGACTTGGTAGGCCCCTTAGAGAGATCTAGCCGTGGAAACAAATATATCCTGGTCATTCTGGATTATGCAACCAGGTATCCAGAAGCTATTCCCCTACGAGATATGAAGACTAAAACAATAGCCACGGCCTTGGTGGAGGTGATTTCCCAGGTGGGGTTACCCAAAGAGATATTAACCAACCAAGGGACCCTGTTTGTCTCTAAAGTGATGAAACATATTTTCACATTATTGCAGGTAAAAACCATGCGGACATCAGTTTACCATCCACAAACTGATGGGCTCGTGGAGCATTTTAACAAAACTCTCAAACAGATATTGAGGAAGTTCATCGCGGAAGATGGCAAGAATTGGGACTTACTCTTGCCATATATATTGTTCGCCATTTGAGAGTAGAGATGGATTTAGTTGTTCTGGGTCGGGTTGGGTTTCAGTTCGGGCGCTTCATGGGAAAATTCGTTTTCCCACAGATCAGTTTTCGGCAAAAACTAAGCTGAAACCTGAACACAAACCCGGAAAAAAGAATAAAAAAAAAAAAATCCAAATCGGAAAAAAAACCACCCCAACCCTTCAAATTTACTGTCAGGCCTGCTACAAATCAAAATGGTGCCGATGGCCCTTTCCCCTTACGATGTCACAGGGGCTACCAGTGCCATTGGTTGGCCCCTGTCACATGGTAGGAGCAATGGATGGCCGGCACCATGTTGTGCTTTTACCAAGTGACAGGGGCCGACCAATGGCAACAGTAGCCCCTGTGACATAGTAAGGGCAAAGGCTATCGGTGCCATTTTGAATACTGGCAGCCGACGGTGTGAGTGGAGGAGATCGCTCCAGGACCCCCGCTGGACCACCAGGGACTTTTGGCAAGTCTTGGGGGGGGGGGGGGTCAGTGGAGACTGGGAGACACACCTAAGGCAATTACAGACCGTACTTACAAGTCTATGAAAGGCTGGATTGACAGCCAACCCCAAGAAATGTAAATTAGGGGGTCAAGAAGTACACTATCTGGGATACTCCCTTGGGAGAGGGAAAGTCCACCCATAGACATGGAAAATAGAAGCAATTACTTGAGTCCCAGTCCCACAGACAAAGAGTAAGGTGAGCCTTTTTAGGCCTCATCAGTCAGGAGGCCCCCCAAGACTTGCCAAAAGTCCCTGGTGGTCCAGCAGGTGTCCTGGAGTGATCTCCTGCACTCGCGCCGTTGGCTGCCAGTATTCACAATGGCGCCGATAGCCTTTGCCCTTACTGTATCACAGGGGCTACCAATGCCATTGGTCGGCCCCTGTGACATTGTAAGGGCAAAGGGCCATCGGCGCCATTTTGATTTGTAGCAGGCCCATTGGCCCCAAAGAGAGATCGCTCGCGGGACCCTGCTGGACTACCAGGGCTTTTAGTAAGTCTTGGGGAGGAATCGGGATGGTGGGGGGATTGTAATACAGTAAATTTGAAGGGTTGGGGTGTTTTGTTTTTTTTTAATAAATGTGCCCCTCCCCCCCCCCCCGCACAAACCCGAAAAACAAATTTTTCCCAAAGTTCAGGGAAAATCTATTTCGTGGCTCTTGTCCCCCGAGCCACCATGAATTAGGCGATTTAGTTGAAATTGCCTCATTCATGATAAACGAATGCACATCTCTATTCGAGAGGTCCCTCAAAGTTCGACTGGGCTTTCCCCATTCGAATTATTGTATGGTAGAAGACCACGGGGAATCCTGGATGTAGTACGAGAGACCTGGGAGGAGGAACCCAATTCTGGACAGAATTTGGCCGACTATGTGATCCAGATGCAGGAGTGACTGGAGAGGGCAGGAGAGGCTGCTCGACTATGCCTGAAAAAGGCCCAGGCTACCCAAGCCCGGCAATATAACCAGTCCGCTGTTCCTCAGGTCTTCCAGCTGGGAGACCGCGTACTAGTGCTACTACCAACATCGGAAAGTAAATTGCTGTCCCGTTGGCAAGGTCTGTATGAGGTGGAGAAGATGGGCCCAGTGGATTATAAAGTGGCCCAACCTGACAGACGGAAGAAGGCCCAGATCTTCCTTGTGAATCTACTAAAAAAATGGGTTGCACTGACTTGCAGTCTGATCCAAGAAGAAGACTTTGGTCCAGACGTTTCACAAACCTCCGAGCCCCAGATGATCCCATATGGGGACCAACTTTCCACAACGCAGAAAGTGGACCTGGATAAACTAGTGACTTGGAATAAAGATGTCTTCTCGACTATGTCCGGGAGAACTTACTTAGCTTGTCACGATATTATTACAACCCCAGGAGTAATAGTTAAACAATGGCCCTATGGATTCCTGAAGCCAGGAGGCATGTGGTAGAAGCTGAGGTGAAAGAAATGCTTCGACTTGTAGTAGTAGAGGAATCCAATAGTGCTTGGTCTTCGCCTATTGTAATGGTACCTAAACCAGACGGTAGTATCTGGTTCTGTATTGACTTCTGGAAGGTCAAAGAGGCTTCGAAGCTGGATGCATACCTGATGCCCCGTGTGGATGAACTTATTGAACGCTTGGGAACTGCCCAGTTTATCTCCACGCTTGATTTGACAAAGGGGTACTGGCAAGTTCCCCTGGTGCCAATTGCGAAGGAGAAGACGGCTTTTTCAACATCAAAGGGACATTTCCAGTTTACGGTCCTGCCGTTCGGACTTCATGGGGCCCCAGCTACCTTCCAACGCTTGGCAGACCGCTTACTACACCCACATCAGGGCTATACAGCTGCCTATCTTGACGACATCACCATTTACAGTGGAGACTGGGAGACACACCTAAGGCAATTACAGGCCATACTTACAAGTCTACGAAAGGCTGGATTGACAGCCTACCCCAAGAAATGTAAATTAGGGGGTCAAGAAGTACAATACCTGGGATACTCCCTTGGGAGAGGGAAAGTCCACCCACTGACACAGAAAATAGAAGCAATTACCCAAGTCCCAGTCCCACAGACAAAGAGTAAGGTGAGAGTCTTTTTAGGCCTCATCGGTTATTATCAACAGTTCATATCAAAATTTTCAGAATAAGCGGAGCCCCTCACATGCCTATTACAAAAGAAAGCCCCAGAGAAGGTTAGATGGTCTACAGAGGCGGAGGTCTGCAGAGGCAGAGAAAGACATATGCTTGGAACCTGTTCTACTAAGTCCGGACTTTACCAAGCTCTTTATAGTACAGACAGACGCATCAGAGGTGGGGCTAGGAGCTGTCCTCACACAAGAGAAAGGAGACGAAGAACACCCAGTAGTCTTCATTAGCAGGAAGCTACTATCCCGAGAGAGACGCTACTCAACGATAAAGAGGCCTTAGCTGTCAAATGGGCCTTGGAGGCTTTTCGTTATTACCTACTGGGCCGCCAGTTCACGCTGGTAACAGATCACCAACCCCTTGTCTGGGTCGCTTGGAATAAAGAGTCTAATGGACGAGTAATGAGGTGGTTTCTGGCACTCCAACCATTTGACTTTAAAGTCCGACACAGAGCAGGGAAGGCGAATATAAATGCAGACTTCCTTTCTAGAGAAGTCTCCCTTTTACAGGCAGGCGCTCAACTAAGGAAGATTGAGCTGAGGGGGAGGGAATGTGATAGAGTATATGACAGAGAGCCTCGGACTGCCTTAAAGGACCGGCTCCAGCTATCTGGCCCGGTCCACCTTAAGACAGACAGAAAAGTGATCCTCGGGTGGGGGCGTTTCCCTGAGGTAAGGGATACAAAGGTGAGGCCCTGAGAGGGTTAGATAGGCCCCAGGGAGAAGAAGGAAGCTGTAATGGAGTGCTGTGCTCTTTTGGAAAAACTGTTCTTGCATTGTCAGTCTGCTGAGGTAAGCAGCCATTTTTATTCTGTCTTGCTGAACTTTTTGTAATTAAACTGTTGAAAAGCAGAACAGACTCTAGCCTGGACAGTTCTCTGACCTTCTCCTGTCTTTGACCGCCCCAAGGGCATCACAGAGGCCTACTGGGGATTTGGTTTAAAAGAGCACTCTGTACCAATTTATGTGAGTCTGGAAAACTGCCCACAGACGCACAGTGCAGTGCCTTGATGTACACTACACTGAGACTGCTCTGTGTGCACAAAAAAATGACTTGACTGGAAGCTTGAGCAAGCACAATTCCTAGTGATGCTGCTTCTTGTTTGAAAATACCGACTCACACTCTCTCCCACCCACACCACCCAAACCCTGCCTGTGCCTGCACCAACCTACCCCAGGGGGGTAAGATCAGCAGCAAAATTCCACTGCTGGCAGCTTGACTCAGTGGTAGAGACAGAGAGACAGTCTGAGTTCAATAAAAAAAAGTGCAGTCAAAAAAAGCCTGGCTGGCACAGCAGAAAAACGAACAAATATCTTTTCCAATGGAAAATTCTATCAAAGTAGCTAGCGATGGAAGACAGATTTGAGACACTCAGACTAGCTCTGAGTTAAGCCACCTCCCCGGAGAACACCCAGAAAAGAGCGTGGCATGCTGTGTGCTTAAGTTATAAATAGTACAGCGTCACAGAGCACTGAGTGAGAGCGGCGATTGGCTGCATTAGAAAAATGCTTAGCTCTGATAGGTTGCATTCTCGTTTCTTGCCAACCTGTCTGACCCACTCTATGACAGGGCTGTGAGGTCACTTATGACTCACAGGAAAGGGCTGGTTTTTGCTATGGATACTCCCACATGGCCTTCTCTTATTTCAAACAGCCGCTAAGAAATCACTGCGAACCAAAAGAATGAAACTAATATGATATATTTTATTCATGGGGGATTGCCATGCATTTCGCGAACCCATGAATCAAACGAACAGGGACTTATGTGTTGTGGATTGTACATTCGTTGAAAATGAATGCACATCCCTAGTAATTGGAAACATGTTTCTCTTAATAAATTTTTCTCCTTAAAGTGAACCTCCAAAGATAAAAGTAATTGTTATAGCCTTCCCCTCCTTGCCACCCAACAGGGTTTAGCACTGTGTATAGGCTGAGAGACAGTCTCTTGGGATACGGTTCAACAAGAATGTGATGGAGTGACCCTATTTATTTATTTATTTATTTACAATCTTTTCTATACCATCGTTAAGTTATGTACCATCACAACGGTTTACAGTAAGGCACAAAATACTAATGAGTAGTATGTTTTCAAAAGTTATACAATTATAGAGAGTGCCCTCAGGGTTCCGGTTACAGAAAATTTCAATATAAAGGCTATTTGATAATTAATCTAATATTCTGTCCATTTGAAACATGTATCCTTGGTAATTTACATGTCACTCGTTCTTGTTCTATATCTAACGTTAAGAGTGCATATTAAAATAAAATCAACTAGAGACTTGATGCCGAGTGCTGATGTTATATTGCCTGCTTTTACTTACTTTCTTTATCTCCATTTTCTCTCCTTTAAACTGCATGGGACTAGGCATGTAGCATGGTTCACCTTTAACACTACAGAGAGAGAGAGAGAGAGCTCTGTGGGCAGAATCCTGCTGTTTTGACCATTGGTCGCAGACGGCTGTGACCTCTGATGCTCATTTCTTTTTTCCCTGCACCATCAATTATCGGAAGAGTGGCTACCTCCGTCAGTCAATGTCGACCTTCCCGGCATCCCCGGGACAGCATGGCTGCTGCCAACCGCCATCTTATTTCTGGAATCACCTAGGCGCGTGCGCGCGGGGCCTCCTTTTGTTTATGTCATGGTGAGTACCTGGGGAGCGTCCCCTCCCGATGACATCAACCCACTGGTATACTTAAGCTGACTGGCCCACTGCTAAGACGAGTTAGCAAGGAGTTCTCTCGTTGTTAAATCTGCTCCACATTGGGATCTTCTGTTCCAGATCTACTTGTGGCATTGGGACACTCTGGGTACCTGCTCCACGGGGCCCTTCCGTGTCTCGGCTATCCGCTCCTCAGAGGGCCTTTCTGCCTTGGACTTCGCCTAACCCAAACCTCGGGTTCAGCTCCTGGAACTTCCTTCTGTGAGTACCTTCTTTACTTTCCTACGCTGTCTACATTGCTGGGATTCCACGGTGTACCTCGGGCCACTACTGTTCGTCAGCATACCTCTTCTACCTATCCTGAACTACAGGGTATCATACCACTACCCAAGATGCTCTACCTGGTTCCTGTATCTTCAGACCTCTGCTACATCATCTACTGACCAGCTATCCACGGCTTACCCCGAGCTGCGAGCCACTACCGGATCTGCTCTCAGAGGTATCTCCACCAGCCTACAGGAATCTCCTGGTATACCCCATGCTGCGGGCCACTACCAGACCTTCACATCTACAGTTCTACCCTGAGTATTTCCTGCTCAAGAACTGTCTTATTGCATTTCCCACTCCTCGGTGCATTATCGTTTCTCACTAATAAAAGCTCTTTACAGTTGTGTCCTATATAGCTGAGACCATGCCCACCGATGGTGAGGCCCACAGGGCTCCTCCCTGTGGGCGGAGACATCACTCATCTTGGCCCAGGGTTCACTATTTCCAACAAAGTCATAACACCTGCTGAGAGGAGAATAGATTGTGAGCCAGCTGGGATCAAGAGGCCCCCACTTCTCCAGGAGCAAGGAACTTCTGATTCTCTCTGAAGTTGTATTGGAAGTATACTTGAAAAGTAGGCGGTCATTTTTAGTGTGATTTTCTGTGTATGTTAATAAAAGTTGAGATTGTGTGGTTTTCTGCTCCAACCCAGAAGATTTGCTTGGTCATCCTCACGTATGGTGTCAGCTTGGGGATTCTTTCTAAGCTTGACACAGAAAAAAAAAGAAAATCCCAAAGTCTCCAGGAAGAATTGAGAAAGAAATGTTTGTGTGGTGCCTGCCAAAGAAGAGGTTTGGGGGCAAAGCAGTATGCACAATAGCACACAGAAATAAAAGCAGAAAAGAAAAAAAGGTTTGTATAACCCTGCCTAAGGACAGGGGCTGGGACAGAAGGAAAGTACTACTAGTGCTGCAAAGTACTGAAGACTTTAAAGCTTGCTGGCTCAAAGAAGAGCACTCAAGAAAGAAAACAAAAGTGAAACTGCCTTTACAACAGAGAGTGGTCTGTGGGGCCTGGAAGAAAGTTAGGTTTAGGTTTACAGCAGACAAAGAAGACAAGCTCGGTCTGGAGTTAGGGTTAATTCACAGTGAAGTCAGTGCCAGAAAGGCAGAAGGTTTTTTTTTCCTTATGCAGAAGAAGAAAAAAAGAGAGAGAAATAGTGGTACAAAGAAGCTATGTAGAAACAGGGCATAGTCCCTAGCAAGACTGAAGCTACCAGAGTGTGTGAGTTCAAGATATAGGCGCTAGCAGCAAGCTTTAGCTCTGCACTAAGCACCAGAATTCAGACAAGGGAAAGCATGACTCAAGAAAATATGCAAGCATTGGTTCAGAGCCTCATAGAAGGGAAGAAGCAGCTGCAGGACACTGTCCCGAAATACCAGAGTTCCTGGACAAACACCTGGGAAAACAGGAAGCAGACAGGGTATTATAACTGCCAGTCTGGCTAAAGTAAAACCAGTGCTGGACTCAGTATAGCTGGAACCAGAGAGAGCACCACAGCTACCCAAGTGAGTTGTTTGCTCTACCCTGAAAAAGGACACTGCTTCAGAGGAAGCTGGAAGTGGCAAGGAAGTTGCCATCAGGCCAGATCCTGACTGACAAGAGCTCACACAGAAGCCTGTGAAGGACAAGAGTGCCATGAGGAACCAGATGGTTCAGGAAACACACTGGGCACAGTTTACAGTCTGCCTGACAGAGTTAAAGATGGAAGCAGAGGCTGCACCACAGCAGCCTAAGTCACTTGACTACAGTTCTAACCTTCAGAGGGACTCAACTCCAGAGAGAGCTAAAAGTAGCATTGGGGCTGAGGCCAAAACCTGCCCCTTAGTGGCAAGAGACCAGAAAGGAGTTTGCAACTGACCAGGAGGAGCGCCAGAGGAATGTTCCTTCAGTGATTGTGTTAGAGATACCAAAAAGCCCATGGTGGAACTTCATAGCCTGGCCAGAAAGAGGCAACACAGACTGCCCAAGAAGTGGGTAGTATCGAATGGCCTGCTGGATGCAGCACCGATTGATCTATGGAAGACAACATAGAATAGGGATGTGCATCATTTTTTTGATGAATTAAAATATCGTACGATATTTCCTAATTTGTCATATATCGGGGGTCCCCGAAAATGATAGGAAAACTCCACGAAATTTCATGTGGTTTTCTTATCATTTTGGGGGGGGAAGGAGAAAAGGCACACAGAAAAAAACCCCCCAAACCCACCCCAACCCTTCAGATCTAATTATTTACAATTCCACACCCTCCCCACCCCCCAAAAACTTGCCTAAAGTCCCTGGTGGTCCAGCAGGAGTCCCAGGAGTGATGTCCCCCTCTCTGGTCATTGGCTGCCACTAATCAAAATGGTGCCAATGGCCCTTTGCCCTTACCATGTGATGGGGCTGGCCAATGGCACCGATAGCCCCTGTCACATGGTAAGGACAAAGAGCCACTGGCGACATTTTGTTTACTGGCAGCTTATGGCCCGAGAGTGAGAGATTGCTCCCGGGACCCCTGCTGGACCACCAGGGACTTTAGGCAAGTTTTGGGGGGTCAGGAGGGTGGGGGATTGTAAATAATTAAATCTGAAGGATCGGGGTGGGTTTTTTTTTTTCGGATCAGGACAGCCGAAAAAAAAACGGTCAGAACTGCGGGAAACAAAATTTCCCGCGGTTCTACGAAAATGAAACCGGAAACGATTGCCGGTATGATACACATCTCTAACATAGAAAGGCCTGAGAGAGGTGGTGCCATGAAGCCAATGAGTGCACCATGTAATGGGGGCAAAAGAGCAGCCTGTTTCTCAAAAAGAGAATGAGAGGCAACAGAATGTGCCTGAGTTACAAGAAAACTATTGCTAGAGCAGAGGGGCCTGCAGAAAACAGCACAGACTACATAGAGGAAGGCAGCATGGAGAAGCTTGGGAGAGGTGCTGCCAGTTGGAAGTACCACAGAAAAGCCAGATGGAGATGGAGAACCCAGAGAGAGGGACAACAGAAATCCCTGAGAAAGGGGGTATGGAGAGCCCAGAGAGAGATGCCATGGAGATCCTAGCAAGAGGGATTGCAGAAGAGCCAAGGCAGAGCATTACAGAGGAGGCTCTCAAAGTAGTGCAAGAACTAAAAACCCAAGTAGTGGATTTGCAGATAGAGCTGAAAGCAGAGAAGCAATTTTGCTACCATGCAGAGAAGCAAGAGGAGATCCTCAGGATGAACCTGGAAGTAGTGGCATTAGAATTAAATAGCTGCTAGTAGACTAGAGAGGACCCTGTGGAGCTCAAGGACCAGATCTCCATGTTGGCATCCCAAGTCTGGAGCTCTCTGACAGAAGAAGAGGATGCCCGAGTGGCCAGTGAGCAACTGAGACAGGAGCTGGTGGCCACAATGCAGACTCAGCATGCCCTACTGTAGCAGCACACTGAGCTAAGGAAAGCATATGAGGTCACAGTCACTGGTCTGGAGGCACAGTTGGTAGATGTAACCAGGAAGCAAGAAAACAGTCAGTTGGAAAAGGAGCAGCTTTTAAAGAGTATAAGCTATCTGCAGGCAAACTACATTCCATCAGAGCTGCATGAAAAGGAAATTTCTGTCATGCAAAATAACATGGTACAGCTGCAAAGGCAGCTGAAGGAACTCATTCGGAGTCTTGGCCAGGAGCAACTCAAGACACGGGACCTGGAGGTTGCCAATGCTGAGCTTCAAACCCATGTGCAGGAGGTAGCCCTCAGTGAGAACACTGTCCAAGAGAGAGAAGAGGTAGTCCAGCAGGAAAGAGCTCAGGCAGCAGCTAATGGAGCAGGAGAAGAGCTGCAGGGTGAGTCAAGAGGCAGTAAAGGAGAAGCAATAGGAGAATGAGACTACAGGCTGAAATATTGTCCATTTAGGAGCAGGAGCAGGTACAGGAGCACTGGGTGCAGGAACTGAGCAATACTATGCAGCAGCTGCAAGAAGAAAAAGCAGCACAGATGGGTCATGTGTCCCTGGAAAAGGCTGATGCCATGCGGCAGATGACTTTTGAATATGTGCAGGTGAAGGAGGCACTGGAGAGAAACATTGCTGCATCCCAGAACTACTTAGCAGAGAAAATGACTGCTGACCAGGCTAAGGACATTGAGCTAGAGTTATACTTAAGCCTGCAAGGAAGGCAAATACTAAAGCTTCGGCAGGAATTAGAGTCTGCTGAACTACTGGATGCTGGAGACACTTCTATTTTTCTGGTAAAATAAATTAGTGGTGTGCATGAATAAGGTGCTCCACTGAACTAGGAGTATCAAACCAAGATCATCAGAAGGCAAAAAAAGCTTAAACTCTAGAGTCTCATCCAAATGAAGTTAATGCCCTGCAAATTAAGGTGGAAAATATTTCTAGAGAGAGAATCTGGGAAAAACAAGCTTGAGAATACGGAGGTGATAGAACTTTGGAATTTAAAGCTGAAGTCAGAACAGCAAAATGTAATGGGAAGTTTAAAAATCAGCTAAGATGCTGAGAGATATGTTTTAGCAAAAGGGAATGTTGCTATGAAGAGTATGCTTTTAGATACCAGGAAAGGTGTTTTGAACAGACTGCAGGTGGCTGGAATTAAAATAAAGGAACTGGAGGTATGGCAAGTAAAATGCAAGGAACAAATGGGTGTTATAAACCATTTTACAACTCAGTTGGAAGCAACTGAAAGAAAATTGGTAATTTTGACCTACTACAGGAAGCCAGTTCTGAAGGGAATTTGGATATTTTGGACCCTGAAAGAGAAACTTGAAGCAGAAGAGATGCCAATAAAGAAAGCAGAAATGGGAAAAGTTTCTCAAAGAAGCCAGACATCTGAGGTAGCCAGAGTACAAGAACAGGACGAGAAGCCTGCTAGTCTTGAGAACAATATGTTGCTGAGTGTCAGTTCCAAGATTCTTCGGCAAAAGAGCTCCAGGTATAGAAAGAGAACTGGGAACTAAGAACCTCCAGGAAAGAAAGAAAAGTTATGAGATAAATAGAAGAGAAACCACAATAGCAACACTCAAGAGAAGTCACAAGTATCCTACCAGAGGAAAGGTAACTCAGAGCTCCAGATGGACTCAAAGGACTATGGGTGGACGCTGGGCAAAGGGCACATGTGGGGTAAACTTAATGTGCGGGGGTAAGTGTCACCGTAGAACTTCCACCCCCAAGCCTAGCTAGCAGGAGGCCAAATCAAAGGGATTGGGGATGTGAGGCACTTCCCTGTATGGGATCCAGAGGGAGTGGTAATGTTCAGACTGATGGGTCCAAGCTGAGGGGAGGGGTATGTGATGGATTGACCCTATTTCCCCCCTTTAACCTGTATTTAGCCTGGTCCGCCTTAAATTCTCAGATAGAGAGAGAGAGCTCTGTGAGCGGGACCCTGCTGGAAGGGAAATAAGGTTGTGAGCCCAGCTGGGATCAGGAGGCCTCCTCACCTCCAGAAGCAAGGAGCTCCTGACCCTCTCTGAAGTTGTGCTGGAAAATATACAGCAAAGGCAGACATTTATTATTCATATGATTTTCTTTTTATGTTAATAAAAATTGAGATTGCATTAGAAAAGGCTCGAGTAAGTATGGTTTTCTGCTCCAGTCCAGAAGATTTACTTGGTCATCCTCAAAAAGAGTTTGGGCCAAGAAGATGGTGTAGTGGACCCAGGCTCCTAGGCTAAATAGAGTGAACTAGTGTCTTTAACAAGACAGGGTTTTCATCCACTGAGGATCCTATGATCCCCCTCTGACTGCTATTTCTTCTGTTCCCTACCCCTCAAATATCATAAAATGGAAGCAACTCTATAGTTTATTCTAAATCAACAAACATTTTTTCTGATAAAATCAGTAGTCAGAGAATAAAATAGTCATATAGATTCACTGATTAAATCAGGGCCATAGACAGCTATGCTGAGGTAGTTATAAAAACGACAGAAAAGTACAGATATAAATTATTTCACAACTATATACTGTTTTCCCCATAAAACAAGAAGAACCAATTTATATTTACATCTTCTTCTCCCTCCTCATATCCAACAGCTTCACAGGACTTTCGATAAAATACAATTTTTACATTCCCATCATTTTTTTCATCCAATAGTGTCCCTTCTCTAGGAGAGACCATGAATATCACTATTCCATTATTCACATACACAGTACCAAACATTTCAGTACTCATTACTTGTTGCACAGTATCCCTTCTCCAAGATTCAAAAACTTCTTTCTCCCATCTTTCATCCAGGCAATAGTCATTAACACCCCAAGGGGCGGATTTTCAGAGCCCTGCTCGCCTAAATCCGCCCAAAACCGGGCGGATTTAGGCGAGCAGGGCCCTGCGCGCCGGTAAGCCTATTTTACATAGGTCTACCGGCGCGCGCAGAGCCCCGGGACTCGCGTAAGTCCCGGGGTTTTCGGAGGGGGCGTGTCGGGGGTGGCGTGTCGGGGGCGGGCCCGAACCGCGTGGCGTTTTCGGGGCGTGTCGGGAGCGTTCCGGGGGCGGGCCCGGGGGCGTGGCCGCGCCCTCCGGACCCGCCCCCAGGTCGTGTCCCGGCGCGCAGGAGGCCCGCTGACGCGCAGGGATTTACGCCTCCCTCTGGGAGGCGTAAATTCCCCGACAAAGGTAAGGGGGGGCTTAGACAGGGCCGGGTGGGTGGGTTAGGTAGGGGAAGGGAGGGGAAGGTGAGGGGAGGGCAAAAGGAAGTTCCCTCCGAGGCCGCTCCGATTTCGGAGCGGCCTCGGAGGGAACGGGGGTAGGCTGCGCTGCTCGGCGCACACCGGCTATACAAAATCGATAGCCTTGCGCGCGCCGATCCAGGTTTTTAGCAGATACGCGCGGCTCCGCGCGTATCTACTAAAATCCAGCGTACTTTTGTTTGCGCCTGGAGCGCAAACAAAAGTAGGCCTATTCGCGGAGTATGAAAATCCGCCCCCATATGTACAGGCTCTTGCCCTTCAGAGTTTTTCTACTCCCACTCTCTTCTCTCACCAAGGGCTTCTCTCCAGAGCTCCACTCGACCATTAGGACTCAAATCAGATGCACGGTGGTTTCTCCATAAGAAGAAATACCATTTCTTGACTGCTTCCCCTTGAGAACTGCCTGAACTGCCTAATGCCTCAGGCTGTTCCCCTTGAGGGAAAAAATTCCCTGCAGGGCCCCTCTCATTTGAGAGGCATCCCCGGGCTGAACTCTCTCCCCAGAGGGGTTCCCTCCAAATGACTCCTAATCCATGATGGAAAATCCCAACCAAAATACTAAACCACCCTCTTTATAATGAGGGACAACACTCCCTCTACAGGATCTAGTTTCCTAGCCTTCTTAAAGGACCAATTGCCCTTAACCCAAAACACCTATGACACAGGGTACTGACTTCTCCCCAAGTTCATCATAACAATCTGCTCTCTAGAGGTCATTTTGAATATCACACTTTTAGGAACCATTTTTCCCTTAGATAAAAACACTCCAGTGGGAGTCAAGCAATCTCCATCATTTAAAAAATCTCTACCAGGGTTTTTTTTAAATGACAAAAAAAAGCTCCTTGGTGAAAGATTCATCACCCTGTCTATAAATGAACCTTTGTTATGTGAATATGATAACTCTTTATGAAAACATGGGAAAAGTCTGCAAGGCCCATATTCAGTACCTTTTGTCTGGCTAACAGGATCATTCATCAAAATGCATAAGGGCATAATTGTGGGCATTAGGACCCTAATGCCCTCAATACACCATAACGCATGCATTATTTTTCGCATCTCATGATGCATATGCAAATTTTGAAAATTTAGTCAAAGCGGAGGAGTTTGGGTGGGATTTATGAAAATGAGGGGTGTTTAACATTGTGTGCAACAGTGTAATGCATGTTTTAAGACTGGAAATAATCACCTTTTTTTCTGGCATTAAGCTATGCAATGTACCAAAAAACAGGATTTGCAATATTTATCACAAATACCAATTGAGAGGAGAGGGGGGAGAGAGAGAAAGAGAAAGAAATACTAGCTATAAGGCACTTATGGTACATAGGTATTTATACCTCTATATGAGGCCCACCTAGTACCTCAAGGTGAGGTTTAGGTAGTAGTGTAGGGGTTAGGGGCCACTTTGACATTCAGAGTGAGACATACGAACAGAACAGTACACTCTTGTGAAGATTTGATGTCCTTCGGAGTGAGGAAACTCACTCAAAGATGATATTTGTACAATGTTCTCTCAACCTAGCTTGATGGACTCTCTACCTGGGTAACATCAAGCTAGGTTGAGCCTAGGTGGGCCTCATATAAAGATATAAATATCTACGTACCACAAGGGCCTTATAGCTAGTCTCTCTCTCTCTCTCTCTTTCTCTCTCTCTCTCTCTCTCCTTAAAATAGTGAAAACACTGTTTGCAAAAACATCACAAAGTGCAGTAAATTTGCTTAATGAAAAAGGTGTAGTTAAAACTATGCAATATGTCTTTACAAAGCTTGGCCATAATATCCCACCCCAATCTCCTTTTTCTAATTTGCATCGCACCATGGTGCTTTTCACATGCATTATGGCGTTTTCGCATGCATTAAAGGCATTTTTCACATACAAAAATGCCATAAAGCACTTTGATAAATTACCCCCTAAGTTACTTACCACTGAAAAATGTTTGCATAATTTATACCTTTGAAGTATTTGAATGTCTTAGTCATAAAACCTTATCTTTCTCCTCTCCTCTAGTGCAGTTTTTCAAGCCAGTTCTGTAGTATTCCCTACCCCTAGCCAGTATGGTTTTCAGGATATCTACAATGAATATGCATAAAACAGATTTGCATGCACCACCTTCATTGCATGCAGCTCTATCTCATACATATTCCAAATGGATATCCTGAAAACTTGACTGGCAGTACTACAGAACTGGCTTGAGAAACAGTGCTCTAGGGTATATTTATATCCTTAAGTCCCATCTCATAGGGATTTTGATACAGATTCTGAATCATTTCAATAGCTTTCTCCAGGCTTTCATGTTGTATCTGCTCAGGATACTGGTTTAAAATCATTAGTTTCACATACCAAATTGCTATACAGTATAAATTCATTAACAGCTGTGATGATTCATTTGGGAGCTGCCATCATTGAATAATGCCCAATTTACTGCCTGATGATGTCAGCTCCTGAGAGGATCATCCTGAACTGTGCATTCTGTGGTTGTGATTTTATTCACTGGAGAGACAATTTAACCAGACTGTGGCTTTCAATTGATTATGTAATACAGGTTTAATCATCAGTTTATTATATAATTGTATATTATCATGAGTTTAATTTGTGTGTGTCAGACAGTGAGAACTACTTTTTAACTTCACTGAAGTATGAATCTGAAGGAAACGATGTACTATAAAGAAGTGGACATTTATCATAAACAAATATCTAGTATAATTTATACATGTGGCAAAGAATATTACATGTATGAAACTTTTCTTCTTTTACAAATTTCCTGCTCATGTGGGGCCCTCAACTAGCCATCCCCCATCATGTTACCCTGTCTAGCACAGTCCTTTTGTTCTAGCTCTGATATCTTGATGATCAGTACTAATTCATGCCTTTTTTGCTCTTTCTCTGGATCTTTTGCCTTGAATCTGCCTTTGTAGTAGCTTGTTGCCGACATAACTTTCAACTCTTCTTTCTGCATTTCCAAATCAATTGTTTTTCTTTCCTTCATCTTCTCTTTAATCTTAGCCATTTTCAGCCTTTTCCTAACTTCTTCATTCCTGACTTTATCAATTTTCCCTTAATCCCAAGTATCAAGGTTAGCACCCCAATCTCACTCACCCATTGCTTGTTCTTCTTTTTTCTTACACTCCAACACTATACTCTGTAGACTAGTGCTAGTCTTATTACCATCTTGTATATCTTTACTTTTGTAACCCTACCATGGGTCACTAACATGCTTCAAATGTGCTAAAGCTTTCTGGATGGTTCCTGCTGTCCAGGGTTCACCCAAAGTTCAGAGAGTTTTGTGTAAGATGCAGAACTCATTAGGGATGTGAATCGTTTTTGAACGATTAAAATTATCGTCAGATAATTTTAAAATCGTCCTAAATCGTTAGAGTGCACGATACAATACAAATGCCCCCGATTTATCGTCAGGGGCATTTGTATTGTATCATTAAATAGGGCACGGGAATTATTTGGGGGAGGGCGGGAAAACCGGCACACCAAAACAACCCCTAAACCCACCCCGACCCTTTAAAACCAATTCCTTACCCTCCCCCACCCTCCTGAACCCCCCCAAAATGTTAAGTTACCTGGTGGTCCAGTGGGGGGGGTCCTGGCGCAATCTCCCGCTCTCGGGCCCGGCGCCGATAGCCCAATAAAAAAAAAACCCACCCGACCCTTTAAATCGACCCCCCCTCCCGACCCCCCCAAAACCTTTTAAAGTTACCTGGTGGTCCAGGGGGGCCTCGGGGAAAGATTTCCCATTCCCAGGCATCACCTGTTCTAAAAAATAATGGCGCCGATGCCCCTTTGCCCTTACCATGTGACAGGGTATCCGTGCCATTGGCCGGCCCCTGTCACATGGTAGGAGCACTGGATGGCAGGCGCCATCTTTAAAGATGGCGCCGGCCATCTTTACTCATCAGCCCATAGTATAATAGGGGCTGATGAGTAAAGATGGCCGGCGCCATCTTTAAAGATGGCGCCGGCCATCCAGTGCTCCTACCATGTGACAGAGGCCGGCCTATGGCACGGATACCCTGTCACATGGTAAGGGCAAAGGGGCATCGGCGCAATTTTTTTTTTAGAACAGGTGATGCCTGGGAACGGGAAATCTTTTCCCGAGGCCCCCCTGGATCTCTCCCCGAGGCCCCCCTGGACCACCAGGTAACTTTAAAAGGTTTTGGGGGGGTCGGGAGGGGGGGGTCGATTTAAAGGGTCAGGTGTTTTGGGTTTTTTTTAGCAGCGCAGGCCTCCCTAAAAAAAAAATTAGCGATGTGAATTGGAATTGGAATTGGAATTCGGCCCCCCCCCCCCCCCCAGCCGAATCTGATCGTTAAGACAATCTGGCACACTATTCACATCTCTAGAACTCATGCAATCTGCAAGCATCCTTTTAAGGAGGGATATTAAGGGGAATGAGTTAATACTTGTTGCAGAGTAACAGATGCAGGAGGAAGATAGGATAATAATAAAGGGGAGGTGCATTCTCTATATGGGAAATTAATTGGTAAAAAACTATTTCAGGTATTACAGGTGATTCTGAAATAAAAAGAAAAGAAGAAGGAAGGAATACTCAGGAGTGTAAGGGTTCCTGATAGTCTTAGAATTCTGAAGTACTGGTAGTTATTGATGATTCCTGATAACCACCCAGAAATAAGAAACCCTAGGAGAAAGAAGCAATTACTACTGGAGAAACTCCAGGAAAAGGAAAGATTCCTGTTGTTTTGATCCTGGAAAGATATTGCCCTGAAAGTCCTAGAGTTGAAGGCTGAGCTGGGGATTTATTTTCAAAGAAATATTTGAAGAAGTGTGGGAAATTATTTGAGTTTCCTGGACTGTAACCTGTTACTGCTAAGTGAAGGATCATCTTTCTGAATAGTTATCTGATTTCTGTTGGATTTACAAAATTCATCACTTTTGGAACCAACTTATGGTGTGGACACTGGGCTTTGTGCTTTTGGTAAGTCTTCTCTTGGGCCTCCCAGAGACAGACTGATCTCCGATTGGCAATCCCTCATGTACTATACCTTTTCCTACGGCTGAAGCAGTGGCACTAACCTCTTGCCACAACTCTGAAGGTGACCCCGAGGGAAAAGAGGGTTACATTTTTAACCAGGCTGGGATTCCATTATTACAGGCAAAGCTACTGAAATCACCTTAGCCATCTGGTCATCATCCTCTTGCTTTCCAGAAAGGGATATACTTATGTTTATTTTTGCTTCTAGGTACCTAAACTCCTCAGCTCTCTGCAATTTATTTATTTTCTCTTATTGATTAATTACTTTTCCATAGTAAACCTGGAGCAATGTACAATATATAAAACCAAACTTAAATACACCACTTAATCTTAAATATAAATAGAATTACAGTCAATACAAACAAAATGCATTTCCAAACTACAGCATAATACAAATGTAATGCTGCTAATATTCCATACATATGTCTACATCGATAAATATGGCACTAGCAAAATGTATCTGTTTAACCAACAACACCGTCCCAATAGAATATAGTGTGGGTGGAAAATAAGCTCTATACCTCAATACTCCACCTCATCAACAACTTTACATCATCTAATATAGACCATCATAATAGGCATCATCAGTAGAATGTAATTAAACACTTCAATTATCTTCAACCTTATATTTAATCATAGGTCTTTAAAAGTGTCCCACTATTTTTTCTTCTTTTTTGTTATGCACTTAAAAAAATGTATCTAATGAACTTTTGATTTTTCAAATCTTATAATTATAATGTCATGACTTATCTTGTATGAATAATGCCAAATAGCCACCAATGGTTGGTGGCTATTTGGCATTATTCATACAAGAAAATTCTCTTTGCAAAAAGTTGTGTTCTTCTCAATGCAAAACACCCATCACTTCTCAGCCCGACACGGAACCGTGTTTCAAACAACTGTTCTTCATCAGGGTGCTCTATTCAAAATGTCAGTCTATGAACAAAATATTAAACTATCAATAGAAAAAATCAACATGAAAAATCATCATTATGAATACCATCATTCAGAACACTCACTAGCATAGTGGCACAAAATCGGAAATGACGTATTTTGATTGACAGACTGGACCTTTGAAATAATTGGTCATTTGGAAGACAAAATTCAACATAATTTCCGATTTTGTTTATAGACTTAGATTTTGAATGTGAATAACTATTCAAAATACTTCAGTATTTTTTAATAATTTGGAAAATTTGGGGTGGCTAAAGTGTATTTGAATTATAAAGGAGAATGGACAACTAAAAATGACTCTCTTTCAGAAACCTAATGAGAGAAACAATTTTTTACTTTATCAGAGTTTTCATCTAATGCATTTTAAGAGGAATCTACCTATTGGACAATTCTTCTGTTTGCAAAGATTATGATCTCAAGTAGAAGAATTTAAGAAACAAGCTAAGATCCTTCTCAGGGTTATCCATATATTGTGTAAGCTTTTTAGATGGCTTTTTATGTGAACCATGACTTGTTATTAAAACAGGTAGTCAAAAAGCTTCTGACTAAACAAACGGGTGTACTGAAATACTTTATATCAAAAACAGAGCCACACCTCTCAAAATGAGACCCAAATCACAAAAGAGAGGGAGTACAAAATATAATATAATAGGAAATTCTTCAAACAACAATATGTATAATAACTAAAAAACTAAAGGCCTGATTTTAAAACCCCCTCGCATGTAAAAAAGGGGGTTATGCATACGACTGGGCCTTGTGCATGCATTTTAGAAGAGGCCCAGCCGCGCGCGTAATCCCCATTATGCACACAAGAGCTATGCCTCTATGAAGGGGTGGTCCCGGGGGTGGGGAGGGGCGGACTGGGAGGGAACTGGCAGAGGCCTGATCTCTTTGCCGCGCATAAACTAGGGAAATCTACCCCCCTGTGCATGACGGCCCAGATTTTATAACATGTGCATGCTGGCGAGCACATGTTATAAAATGCCGCATACATGTGCGTTTTTTATAAAAATCTACCCATAAATGAGGAGAGCAGTATCAGAAAAGCCGGTGTGCCAAGTTTAATCTACTGTCTTCTGTCCATGATGGGCATCAGGCAGTATCAGTTAAATCTACACCATGGATTTTAATCATGTACCGCAGACCTCGAGTTTACCAAAACTACAAAAATCTTTTATTTTATTTTATTCTACTTATATTGTAATACTAATCATAAAAATAACTAAGGAACCATATACCACTTATTCAAAAAGTAACCACCGAATACTTAGCTTGATATCCGATCATAAGCATGTATTAGAAAAACCCAACATGATCCATGTTTCAGCAAGCAAAGCTTTCTTCAGGGGTTTTAAATTATCATATTAAAATAAAACCAAAACATGAATTCAAACATCTTTATAATGTAGAGATATAATTTAAAAAAAACCAGAAACAAACCAATGACAAATGGTATTGATATGCCAGATGCTTATACTCAAAATGGCGGACATATTCTCAGTAAAAGGAAATCCCTTCCTATTTAAAGGGCTAATACCACTTAAATATCCAAATAAAGGAAATTATGTCATATAGTGAAAATATGTCAATCATCAAGAAGAAGCCTATCAAAAAGATTGAAGGCCACCCTATCAATCAAGAAAGACTAACCAGTCAGTTTTCTTATTCAGTCTTTCTGGTTCCACAGTACCAAAATAATAAATTCACTTTTGTTCCTTTTGCAATAAAATTCTATCAAACTCACCCCCCCCCCCCCCCCCCGCAATAGTGAGGGTTTGTGTTGCTCTATTACTACAAACATGAGATCAGAAAAACCATGTCCTTACAACAAACAATGTTGTACTAATGGAGCTTCAGTGCGTCCACAATTTATGGCTCTGCGATGTTCTATTATGCGTACACGCAAACTCCATCGGGTTTTACCTATATATAAAAGGTTGCAAGAGCATCAAATGCAATAACTCCCATAGAACCACAGTCGGTCAAAGAATGCAAGTAAAATACTGAAATACTTTAGCCACTCCACAAATTTTATGGATTGTGTGGATGGTCAAAAATACTGGTGTATTTTGAGTGGTTATTCAAGTTTCCAGGAGCCACCTATTTTGTCACATGGAAAAAATATTAAGGCTCAAGTTATACGATCTGTTCTGGATGTGATGTTGTTAGTACCAGATTGTGATTGATTAAGATGTAGCACATTCCAGTGTGGTGGATGTGTGATGTGTTCACTCATTTTAGGGATGTGCAGAGGAGCCGCATACGTTTCATACAGCATTTGTATTCGTCGGGGCCAGATACATTGTATCCGTTCAAAGGGGCCCCCCGATCCGTTGATACGTGCCATTCTTATTCGTTTCCCTTTTAATTTGTAAAATGTAAGGGCTCCTCCCAAAAATTATTTATATGTTGCCTAGTTCATCATATTATGTTATCTGTTATATGTAGGGGCACTGCCCAATGGTTTTTTGTTCACTATGAACCGATACGATTTGCGAACGGATATCGGTATAAAAGAAATGTTAAATAAATAAAATAAATAAATAAATAAATTTAATTAACTACAACCCCCACTCTCCTGACCCCCCCCTCCCCCCCAAGATTTGCCTAAATTCCCTGGTGGTCAAGCGGGGGTCCCGGAGCATCTCCTGCCCTCCCTCCGTTGGCTGCCGGTGCCATTCTTGTGCTCCTACCATGTGACAGGGGGCAACCAATGGCAGCAGTAGCCCCTGTGACATATTAAGGGCAAAGGCTATCGGCGCCATTTTGATTACTGGCAGTCGACAGCACAAGTGCAGGAGATTGCTCCCGGACCCCTGCTGCTCCACCAAGGACTTTTGAGACGTCTTGGGGGACCCTCCTGACCCTGTGACATAGTGAGGGCAAAGGCTATCAGCGCCATTTTGAATACTGGCAGCCAACGGCCCGAGTGCAGGAGGTCACTCCTGGACCCCCGCTGGACTTTTGGCAAGTCTTGTGGGGGTCAGGAGGGTCCCCCAAGACTTGCCAAAATCCTTGGTGGTCCAGCGGGAGTCTGGGAGGGATCTCCTGCACTTGGGCCGTCGGCTGCCAGTAATTATTTATTTATTTATTTATTTTATTTAACTCTTTTCTATACCGACCTTCATGGTGGAAACCATATCAAATCGGTTTACACAGAACGGGGGGGTAAACTTTAACAATAAACAATAAACAATCATTTAACAAAAAGGAGCACAGTTACAATCAACAAGGTGGATAAACTTGGAGGCTTAAGTAGCCGGAAATAGAGTTGGAGGAGATCGTTAACTAAGAACATAGTAAGATTAGGAATTAGTACTTGTTGGGTACTTAGACTAGGTTCCTAGTTCCATGGCTCGTGAAGTATGGCTAAGGGCCATTAATATGTTTCAAAGGCATACGGGAAGGCTTGACGGAAAAGCCAAGTCTTGAGTTTTTTCCTAAATGTTAGATGGCAGGGCTCCAGTCTGAGATCTGTGGGGATGTTATTCCAGATGGTTGGGCCTGCTGTCGAGAAAGCCCAGTCTTTCGTCATCGTAAGACGTGTGGCTTTGGATGGGGATGCTTGCAGCGTTCCTTTGTATGCTTCTCTAATTGGTCGGGTGGAGGAGTGGAGTCTGAAGGGGATTTTGAGGTCAAGTTGAAGTTGATTGTGGATGGTTTTGTGTATTATGGTGAGAGATTTGTGTAGAATTCTGTAGTTAACTGGCAACCAGTTTAAGTTCCGGAGGATGGGTGAGATGTGTTCTCTGCAGTTGGTGTTAGTCAAAATTCCTGCCGCGGCATTCTGTAGCATCTGAAGAGGTTTGGTGGTAGAGCTTGGGAGTCCGAGGAGGAGAGCATTGCAATAGTCTATTTTGGCAAAGAGCATGGTTTGTAGGACTGTCCTGAAGTCGTGGAAATACAGGAGAGGTTTGAGTCTTTTTAGGACCTGGAGTTTATAGAAACAGTCTTTAGTCGTGTTGTTGATAGTTTTCTTTAGGTTTAGGCTGTTGTCGAGGATAACACCGAGGTCTCTTATATGTGTGATCTGGGTGTTGGGGTGGGTCTGGGGGGGGGGGTATCTTGGTTGGAGGAGATAATAAGGAGTTCGGTCTTGGTGGCATTAAGGACCAGGTTCAAACTGTTGAGAAGGTTGGTGATAGATTGGAGGCAGTTGTTCCAGAAAGTGAGCGATTTTGAGATGGATTCTGTTATAGGAATCAGAATCTGCACGTCATCTGTGTAGAGGTAGTGTATTAGATTTAGATCTGTTAACAGCTGGCAAAGGGGGAGGAGGTAAATATTGTAAAGGGTAGGTGATAAGGATGATCCTTGAGATACACCTAGCGAAGATATTGTAGTAGGTGATTCTTTATTGTTAATTTTGACTTTAAAGCTTCTGTTGCTGAGGAAGGAGTTGAGCCATCTGTGAACCGCTCCTGATAGACCTATGTCTGAAAGGCGATTAAGAAGGATGGAGTGGTTGACGGTGTCGAATGCTGCCGAGATATCTAGAAGGGCTAGAAGAGAAGAGTGGCCTTTGTCAAGACCCATGACGATATGGTCTGTTAGGGAGATGAGGAGGGTTTCCGTGTTGCGTGATTTGCGAAAGCCATATTGGGAAGGATATAGGATTTTGTGTTCTTCCAAATAATCTGAGAGCTGGGTATTGACCAGTTTCTCTGTGAGTTTGGCTAAAAACGGGAGATTAGAGATGGGATGGAAATTGGAAAGTTCTGTAGGATCTAAATTAGGTTTCTTGAGGAGGGTTTGAGAGAAACGGTTTTTAATCTGTCAGGGTAGATACCTTGTGTTAGCGAGCAGTTTATAATGTTTGCCAATGGTCCAGAGATGGTGTCAGGGACAAGTCGCAGAAGTTTAGTTGGGATGTTGTCTGCCGGTGGCTGGATGGTTTCTGTCTCTTAAGTAGGGACCCAATCTCACTGGGAGAGATTAATTCGAAAGTGTTGAGATTGGCTCCGGAATGGTTGGGGATATTGGAGAATGTAGAGGGGGGGTTGTGTTAGTTGGGAGGAGTGCCAGGGTGTTCAAAATCTTCTTCTGAAAGAATAGTGCAAGCTCGCTAGCCTTGGTTTGTGCCTGTTCATCTGGTATCGTCGTGGGGGGGGGGGGGACTGATTTTGTGATTTGTGAAACATAAGAGAAGAGAGCCTTGGCATCAAATTGGAGATCGTGGATTCTATTGGCATATAATTCTCTTTTTGTCCGTAGAATGGAGGTCCTGTAAAGATGGATGGTTCCTTTGTATGCTGATAGTGTTGACGTGCTGGGGGCTTTGCGCCATCTGTTTTCTTTGTGTCGGAGGTCTTGCTTCATCCGTTTAAGTTCAGGGGAAAACCAGGGTTGTTTTCCTTTTTGCACTGGGTTAATTATTTTGACAACTGAGGGGCATAATTTATTTGCTACTGCTTCAGTGATCTTGTGCCAGGAAAGCACGGCTGAGTTGGGGTTGGATACATCCAAGTTTGTGAGTTCCTTGGACAGTTGATCAGAGCAAGTTGGATGCACATGGTTTCCTAAAGTGTATGGTAGAATGGTGCTGTGGGGTGTTTGGAAGTTTTTTAGTGGTGAGGGTGGTGGATATCAGTATGTGGTCTGACCAGGGGACTGGAGTACAGACCTGTGCAGTAGCGAGAGAAAAGTTGGAATTAATGAAAATAAGGTCCAGTGTATGTCCTGCCTTGTGGGTGGGTTTGTTGGCGATTTGATTAAGGCCCATTGCTCTGAGGGAGGTGAGGAGGACTTCACAGTTGGAGGAGCGAGGTGTGGCATCGATGTGAAGGTTGAAGTCACCCAGGATTATAGCTGGAAGGTCTGTGTTGATGTGTTTCACTATAGCCTCTATGAGGGGGGAGGCGTCCACGTCTAGAACTCCTTGTGGGGCATATACTAGCAGGATTTGAAGTTGTTTCGATTTGAATAAACCCATTTCCAGTTTGGAAACGGACTTGATTGTATGTGAAGTAAGTCTGAATTCTTTCTTAGAAGCTAACAGAAGGCTGCCCCCTCAGTTTTTGTGTCTGGGGATTGAAAAGATGTCCTATAGGTGTGTGGGTAATTGATTGATTAGAGCTATGTCTGAGTTTTTTAGGCAGGTTTCTGTGATGGCACAGATGTCTGGTTTAGAGTCCAGGAGATAGTCGTTGAGGATGTGTGTTTTTTTAGTCAGTGACTGTGCATTAAAGAGAGTTAAAGAGAGTAAGGTGAGCCCCAGGAACTGGGTCAAGGGGTTGATCATGATTGGAATGAGAGATCTGGATGTCCTTGCTGGTAATTCTTGAGAAGAAGAATATATGCGGGAGTGGTAGCGATGGTATATGACGGGCATAGGTTGGTTTAGCATTTTACTTCTCGGTGCTCAATGGAGGGATTGAATGGAGGAAACTGGGTAGTAGGTGCTGGAGGATAATGTGGATCCGGATGGCTTTTTTATATCTTTGAAACGTTTAGGTTTGAGCTCTGTGTGCTCGGTAAGTGTATAGGGGCGTTACTATGAGGTGAGGTAAGGCTGAGGGGAAGGCGCCGAGAGTGAATCTGTGAAGGCTCTAGCAGGCGGTTCTGGCACTGGTACGCACTAAGGGGCGCACAAAGGGGCTGGCCCCTTTGTCGCGATCCTTAGGCATGCGACACCAGGCGCGCGATGCCTGAGGCCGTTGGGCCCTTTAAAGGGCTCAGTTGGCACGGTCTCAGCATCACTGGGGGTGGGCGGGCTTACCGCACTAGGTTTTTGCTTTCTCTTCTGCGCCGCGCCGTTCAGGATCCGGGGCAGGCCCAAGATGTGGGTCAATTGCCTTGCACGCGGCCGCAGGCTCCCGTGCCTCCCCTGACCCCGATGGGTCCGTGCCGACCACACGGGGAGGAAGATAAGAGGGAAATGGCTGCCTCGAGGCCGTCAGGCCCTTTAAAGGGCTCAGTCGGTGTGGTCTCGGCATCACTGGGGGTGGGCGGGCTTACCTCGCTGGGTTTTTGCTTTCTCTTCTGCGCCGCGCCGTTCAGGATCCGGGGCAGGCCCGAGATGTGGGCCGATTGCCTCGCACGCGGCCGCAGGCTCCCGTGCCTCCCCTGACCCCGATGGGTCCACACCGACCACTCGGGGAGGAAGGTAAGAGGAAGATGGCTGCCTCGAGGCCGTTGGGCCCTTTAAAGGGCTCAGCTGGCGCGGTATCGGCGTCACTGGGGGTGGGCGGGCTTACCGCGCTGGGTTTTTGCTTTCTCTTCTGCACCGTGTCGTTCAAGATCCGGGTCAGGCCCGAGATGTGGGCCGATTGCCTCGCATGCGGCCATAGGCTCCCGTGCCTCCCCTGACCCCGCCGATAGCCTTTGCCCTTACTATGTCACAGGGGCTACTGCTGCCATTGGTCGGCCCCTGTCACATGGTAGGAGCACATGATGGTGCCGACAGCCGACGGAGGGAGGGCTGGAGACACTCCAGGACCCCCGCTGGACCACCAGGGAATTTAGTCAAGTCTTCGGGGAGGGGGGGGGGGGTCAGAAGGGTGGGGGTGGGGTTTGTTTAAAATTTCCATTTCGATGGGAAATCGTGATACGTTTCGCGATGCAACGAATACAACGAATCCGGCCGTATACGTTGCGGATTTGCGATACATTGCAAATGAATGCACTTTAAAAGGACCCAGTGTGGAATTACCATCTGGCTAAAAATATTAATTCAAATACCACACTAACTGTAGGTCCACGTTTCTTGTTTATTTGAATAAATGTCCATGCAATTTACATTACTTTGGTAAAACTAAATAGATGATTAAAACATGACTAATTGAGCATATACGTTGGTTGAATACTCAGAAACAAGAAGTACCTTTGGTGACTCATTTTTTACAACACAGACATTCGTTTCAGGACATTAGATGGACAATTTTGGATCACATTAGATTACATTGGTCAGGTGGAAATAGGATAAAAATTTGGAATCAACGAGAACAAGAGTGGATATTCTATATGTGTTCAGTATTTGCACTTGGACTAAATGTGGAAAAAAAATGGAATCTACTATTTTGACAGTGACTTTTCATATGTGATAGATGTTTTGTACATATAATGATGTTTTGTACATGTAATGATTTACATAGAAGCAGCAAGGAATGTGATTGGTTTTCAGTTTTTTGATTGTCTTCAATTTGTGTCTCCTCGTTGTATAAAACTAGACTGAGAATATGTTCACTTCTGAAGTTTGAGTGGCTATGGAAGATGTGCCCCTGAATCTTGAAACGTGATATCATTTTGGGCTGCTGAAAGAAAGGAAAGTACTCAGTTGCTTGATTTTAAATACATGTAGCGTATTTGGATCAAGTGAATTCTGGTGCAAGTATTTATTTATAGTACTTCAAAGATACTGAAACCAAAATAATAGCTCACCTTACGTCAGGCACAACTATCAGGTAATCATACTCTGGGTGTATCATGAAGTTCTATCAGTTCCTTGGGGCCTCTCCAAGCTCTCTAGGCCTGGGCTTTTAAGATAGGGTGATGGAAACCTCCCTTCACCCAGAATCCCTTGTGGTGCTTTGCCATAAGGAGGCTTGGATTAATAGCCTGAGCCGGGCTCCTTAAGACAGAATGAAGGAGTTGTCAGTTCACTCTGTCACAATGCAGTTTTGTAAAAGTAAAAATTGAACGTAGACCTGTGATTATAAATGTTGAGCATCATAAGGCTGAGAGTCTGTTTGCCTATGCTCTTGTATGATGGTCTTCTATGATAAAATGTATTATGTCATATAACAACAAAATAAAAAGGTGATTTTAATGCTTTTTCTTTATGCTTATATGCATTCAAGTTTGGACTCTTTTTGGGGATGTAATTATATGGTTATTGACTTAATTCAAACAGAGTATTCAAATCACATAAAAGAAGAGATTTGTATCTTTTATCTGGTGAATTAGAACCTTCATAGCCAAGATTTGCAGCTTATGGTATACCAATCAGAAGAACTAGTGGATATACACATTTCAACTTGGCGACAACAGATATCCTGGCTGCCAAGAAGAGATAATGCACTGGTCTGTTTCTTGTTAACACCAGAAGCTTCTACTTCAATATGAAGCCAGACAGCACTATGGGATAATTTAGTGGGAGATTAGCACTTATTTCATTGTTATAGCCAGCACATGTAACTAGAACTTCTGTATGTGTAGAGATTTTCACCAAATGTGAAAAGTACTTCTAAATAAGAACTCTTGACAACAAAACAGCTCTGTTCCTTGTTATTTTAATGACACATGTGCTAACTAGTTCTTTTCATTAATATACTTGTTATCTTTGATATTGATTGCAATCTCTGACAAAAAGCGAAATAATAAAATGTTTTTAAATAAATAAATAAATATAATTCTGTAAATGTGCTGCACAAATTATGCCTTCTCATTAAAAATATTTGCTCCAGCTAAATAGTTAGAAAAACACCTCATTTTTTAAACTAACATGCCACAATATAGATCTTTCTTAAAATAATTTATGTTTGACCAAACTTCTAAAAGAAAGTTATTTTAATAAATCTCACTAAAAATCCTCCACTCAGGTGGCCTACACAATTTTAAAATTGCACATTTCATCCAAAACATACATTTCTAACATGAACAAAAAAAATGCACAAACAGCACTGGAACCTTTGCCCAAGACTCAGATCTTATCCTTTATAAGAGATCAATTTATAGATATTTGGGGAAAGCAATCCAGACTGTACTTAATCCAGATCACCTAGAGGGGTTTAGTATGATTTAGATGTGAACTGTACAAATCCAAGTATAGAGGCTAAACATATAGAAATATAATTATTACTAGAATTTATTATATCCTTAAATACAATTTTAATTCTTATTACAAAAATTAAACATACATATAAATACCAACCATCTTAAACAAGTGCACAAGAAAAGGCAATGGATGCACATACACTACAGTCATATACTCACATACATAACCATACAAAATAAAATAGGCCTAAATATAAAACACACATTCAAGGCAAAGTATACAAAAAAATCACTCAATGTCTTTATTTCTTCATATGAAGGTATTAATTCACTACTCGGATGCTTAGTTCATAAAGAATTGTCCCATTACTCATTTATGTTTCATCACTGGCAGTTTCTTCATTCAATATCAACAGCAACCGGAATCATAAGTGTCCCAACAAGGTCCCTTGTTTCACCCGATTGGGCTTCTTCAGGGAAATATATCCATCTGATACTTCTAAATATTATAAGAGATAAAATCAGCTACATGCCAACAACCACTCCTAGATATTACCTGAATATATAGGTCAGAAGATGTATATTTAAAACTAAAAATACACTCACATAAACACATACCCAAAAATTAACCACCTTCAAATTTCGCTGCAAAGGATCTTGATACCGTTCCACTATCAAATTTATACATCTATAAAAAGACAAAAACCACAAATGACATAGACAATTTAGACAAAGAAGTGACAGTAGAAAAGGACCTAATGGCCCATCCAGTCTGCCCAGCATGCTCCCACAGCCACTAGCCTCCCACACCCATCAGCCACTCAGACCGCCGAGGTCATGGCTCCTGCCGGTTTCTGCCTGAGCCCAAACTTCCCCCACCCCTGCAGTTGAAGAAGAGAGCAATACTGGAATTGCATCAGAAGTGTAGTATCAGGCTTTTTGGTTAAGGGTAGTAAATGCCGCATCAAGCAAGTTACCCACATGCTTATTTGTTTTCCCAGACTATACATTTCAATGTCCTTGTTGGTTGTTCTCTGAATCCAATTCCTCTTTTCCCCCTGCCGTTGAAGCAGCGAGCAATAATGGAGTTGCATCAACAGTATTAAGCCTTATTTTTTAAGGGTAGCATCCACCACAACAGCAAGTTACCCCCATGCCTCTTATTACATTCCCCTCCCATTTGCCTTTAGGGATCCACAGTGTTTATCCCATGCCCTTTTGAAATCTTTCATCGTTTTTGTCTTCACCACCTCCTCTGGAAGGGCATTCCAGGCATCCACCACCCTTTCCGTGAAGAAATATTTCCTGACATTAGTTCTGTGTCATCCTCCCTGGCCCCCTCCAATGGCCCCACATACCCCAAAGCCCAACATTAATGCACAATAAATTCACTCCTTACAAATTTCCTCCATATAATACTTCACGAGATCCTGTTACATAGAATTTCCGTATTACCAATTCATGTGCACCTTCAAATATACAAAACACATAAATTCAGTCATTAAACTATAATAAACTCAAACCAAATTTCTAAAATAAGATTTAAAATCTTTTATTTGAAAAATCAAATTTAAAAATCATTATCTCACTCTCAGGGGTAGATTTTTAAAAACGGCGCGTTCGCGTACTTTTGTTCGCGCTCCAGGCGCAAACAAAAGTACGCTGGATTTTAGTAGATACGCGTGTAGCCGTGCGTATCTTCTAAAATCCAGGATCGGCGTGCGCAAGGCTGCCGATTTTGGGCAGCCGGCGCGCGCCGAGCCGCGCAGCCTGCCTCCGTTCCCTCTGAGGCCGCTCCGAAATCGGAGCGGCCTCGGAGGGAACTCTCTTTCGCCCTTCCCTCACCTTCCCCTCCCTTCCTCTACCTAACCCACCCCCCCGGCCCTATCTAAACCCCCCCCCTACCTTTGTCCACGGATTTACGCCTCCCGGAGGGAGACGTAAATCCACGCGCGCCGAGATGCGACCCGGGGGTGGTTCCGGAGGGCGCGGCCATGCCCCTGGACCGCCCCGGGCCGAAACCACACCCCCGGGCCGAAACCACACCCCCGGGCCTGCCCCGGAAACGCCGCGTCCCGCCCCCAAAATGCCACGTTGATCGGCCCCGCCCCCGACAAAAAACCCCGGGACTTACGCGAGTCCCGGGGCTCTGCACGCGCCGGCAGGCCTATGGAAAATAGGCGCGCCGGCGCGCAAGGCCCTGCTCGCGTAAATCCGGGCGGATTTACGCGAGCAGGGCTTTTAAAATCCGCCCCTCAGTGTATAGCACAAATCACCAACCTACTAAACACCAACTTTTCATCACACAATAATCTTTTGCGTAAACTCCAAAAGCACCAACGCCATCTCCTACCCCTTAAATACTCCAACCAACCAATCAGAGGGAATGCTCCACCCACTGAAACAAACAGCACCAATAAAATTTGAAAATCTCTATACACTCAAAAAAACTCTGAGGTAGATTTTTAAAAATGGCGCGTTCGCGTACTTTTGTTCGCACTCCAGGCACAAACAAAAGTACGCTGGATTCTAAAATCCAGGATCGGCGCGCGCAAGGCTGCCGATTTTGGGCAGCCAGCGCGCGCCGAGCAGCGCAGCCTGCCTCCGTTCCCTCCGAGCCGCTCCGAAATCGGAGCGGCCTCGGAGGGAACTCTCTTTCGCCCTCCCCTCACCTTCCCCTCCCTTCCTCTACCTAATCCACCCCCCCCCCCGGCCCTATCTAAAACCCCCCCTACCTTTGTCCACGGATTTACGCCTCCCGGAGGGAGACTTAATCCACGCGCGCCGAGACGCAACCCAGGGGCGGTTCCGGAGGGCGCGGCCATGCCCCCGGACTGCCCCGGGCCGAAACCACGCCCCCGGGCCCACCCCCCAAAACGCCGCGATCGGCCCTGTCCCCGACACACACCCCCGACACGCCCCCGACAAAAAACCCCGGGACTTACGTGAGTCCCGGGACTCTGCGCACGCCGGCAGGCCTATGGAAAATAGGTGTGCTGGCGCGCAAGGCCCTGCTCACATAAATCCGGGCGGATTTACGCGAGCAGGACTTTTAAAATCCGCCCCTCTATATCTTAAAAAACTCTTACTCAAATATCCTGTATTAATTCCTCCCAGCTTTGCTCTTTTTCCAGATTTGATCTGTATCCTCCCCTTTATTTTATATCTCTCTCTTTATAGCCACAGTGTTCACTGTATTTCTCTTTCCCAATTTGTTCCATGTAAACCGATGTGATGTCCTCGAATGTCGGTATAGAAATGTGTTAAATAAATCCAAAATAAAAGAATTAGAAATATTTTAGAAAATTCCTCCCATTCGATATCCTTATTAAGTACATACAGGTTTACCGTGTTCCACAAATAAATAAATTCCTGTTCCATCTGCCATAGACATTGAGACAAATTCCCTCCCTGTTCACCACTAATTTGTCAGATAACAAAAAATCAAGCATTGTTAACTTCATGTATGTTCAATCTCCAGTGATCTACAAGCAACGCCCCCTTCCTATCCACCCTCAAACAGCTCTTATGTTTGATGATTCTTAATCTGTTTTCCATTTTCATGTGTCCAATATAAATCAACTCGCATGGGCACAATAGAGCATATACTACTCCTGCCGAACAACAAATATACCAGCCAGGCACTTCAAAAGAATATTTCAATCGCAGATGACAAATTTCACGTAGGTTAAGTACATTTTCACATACAGAACACCCAGTGCATTTAAATTGCCCTGTTTCACCATCAACCTCCCTTATACAAGGGCATGATCGAGATAACAGACTTCTCAGATTTTTACCTTTCTTTATAGCAAAAATCAGCATTTCATGAAATCCTGGAAGAGAATTTAAAACAGACCAATATTTCAAAATGATCTGTTTAATATCAAAACTTCTAGAAGAATAGGGGATACAACACACTACATGGGTAATATCCGGACAATTGGTAGATAACAGCAGGTTAGTTCTATTGGCATAAAGACCTCTTTTATATGCCCGTTGACAAATCTTCACTAGAGAGCACTGTTCTGTTCATATATCTCACTTTGAATGTCAAAGTGGCCCCTAACCCCTACACTAATATCTAAACCTTACCTCGAGTTACTAGGTGGGCCTTCCATAGGGATATAAATACCTATCTAGTGTGAGAATATTATGTTCTCTCTCTCCCTCCCTCCCTCCCTCCCTTCCTTCCTCCCCCCCCCCCATGCAATAAGCCCTTAACACTATTAAAACAACATGTCAGGTGTCACAACCACTAGCTAAATAGAGAACTCATCCAACACTGGGAGAGCTCCATTAGGGGGAGAATATAACAGAAAGTCTTCTCCAATTGCTAGATCTGTAGCCAAAAGATTCTAGCAAAGACAGCACTCCTCCATCCTTGATTACAGCAAGGTTAACCCCTTCAGATAACATAGCTCCTGGAGCCAAAAAGGTGGCAATCAGTGGCTGCTCAGCAAAGTGAGTAGGGATTGAGGAAAAACCTTCACTTTGCTCTTTCTTTTGGGAGGCATTGTAAAGAAGAAAAAAATGATACCAAAGGAAAGAGCAGTGCTGATCGTGGTTTCTAGAAGGATGCCATCTTGCCCCCCCTCCCCCCCCCCAACTGCCTATTCATTTCAAACAAATGTGTTACGAGCGCATCCACCACACCGCGGACGGACCGAGGGTTTAGAGGCCTTCGGGTACTGTTATGAGCCGAAGGCTGGAGGGCCTTCGGATTCTGTTATGAGCGCGAGGAGCGCGGTCACCTCTAGAGCAAGTAGAGTAGGCCCTTGGGCCACGGCAAGACTCAGGGAGGAGCCCCAAGCCACACCGTGGGAGGTGAGCCGATGCAAGCATGGTGAGCCAGGCAGGTACTGAAGCAGGAGTAAGGAACAGAGTCTGACCCTCAGCCAGGCCTGCACACCCATGGCAACCAACTACGCAATGTTGATTGATGAACGGTCCTCTGACTGTTCCAAGCACTTTCGGACCTGCCGCTGGGTAACAGCATTGGGCGGCAGGCCGGACAGAGGACAGGGGCAGACAGAGTCCTTAGAACACTGAAGACATCATAAACGAGGGCTGAAGCAAAGACATCATAGACGAGGGCTGGTAAGGAAGACATTGGCACTGTCTCTCAGGGCGCCCTACACAGCCAGCACGGCTGGATTGGTCACAGACCACCCTGTCCTACAAGCGCAGGAGCGGGACGAGCACAGGAAAGAGGAAGCGGTGGGTTGCTGCACTCCTGGCAGCCTAAAGCAGGTAGGAACATCTGGAACTGGATCAGGAACTGGATCAGGAACAAACATCAGGAACATCTGGAATGAACATCAAGGCAACAGGCAGAGACAGCACAGGGAGCCATCAAGACAAGTGAGACCACGGAGGACCTGGATCGAGGAAGAGGCACAGACGACTGTGAGACTCAATCCGAAGGCAAACAGTAACTGAAGAGAAAGTCCTTTTATACTGCTGTATGCAGGCAACTCCCTGGAAGGAGTTCACCTGGACCGCCCCTCGCTGGCCCTATAACTGAGGTGGAGATCTGCGGGCCGGCCCCTAGGGAGAAGGGCGTGGCCGAACCAGGAAGTCCAAACACAGCCAAGCAAGCCACAGGCAGGCCTCAGGAACAGCTAGGCCTTCCAGGCCCTGGAGCAAATCCTGGATGGTACACAGGCGAGGCCCTGGCTTCGAAGCGGCCTCCAGTGGAAAGGTGAGATACCTCCTGTAGCGTAGCAACAGGGGGGATCGTAACAAAATGCACATCCCTAGAGAGCATTAGATGTAGTGTACTTAGATTTCATAGGTGGTTTATAAATAAATTGAGTACCTTGGTATAGGCTCTAAAGTGACTGACTGGGTTAGAAACTGGTTCAATGTGAGGCAACAAAGGGTAATGATACATGGAGTTCACATTAATGGATCAGTCCTTGGACTAGTTCTTTTCAACATTTTTGTAACATTTTGTAATATCGGGGAAGGACTATTAGAAAAGGTTTGACTTTTTGTGGATGATACCAAAATCTACAACAGGGTAGACAGCCAGGAAGGTATGAAAATCATAAGGAGGTGTCTAGCAAAGCTCGAGGAATGATCTAGATTCTAGTAGCTAAAATTTAATGTTATAAAATGCGAAGCCATGCATTCTAAAAATATTCAAGGGAGAGGTACAGTATAAGGGGTGAAATTCTTCTCTGCATAAAACAAAAACAGGATCTAGAGTGATCATATCTGATGATCTTAAGTTGGCCAAATAGATGGATAAGTTGACAAAAGCCAGAATGATGCTTGAGTGCATAGGGAGAAGAAAGCTCATCAGAAAAAAGGAGGTGAAATTACCCCATATAAGTCCCTGGTGAGACGTCATTTAGAATACTGTGTATAATTCTGAAGACTGAACCTTCAAAAGAATATAAATTGGGTGGCATCTGTCCAGAGGGAAGCTGTTAAAATGGTCAATGATTGTTTTTATAAAGTATATGGGTGTAGCATAAAGATCTAAATACTTATATCCGAGAGGAAAGATGGGATAGTGGAAATATGATTGAGACCTTTAAATACTTTCATGATATTAATGCACAGCAGGTGGGCCTATTCTAACAGAAAGAAGGCTCTGGAATGAGAGAGTCATGGAATGGGATGGATGATGAAGTGCTAAGAGAAATCAAGGAAGCTAACCAATTTGACAGTGCAGTAATACTGGGAGATTTTAATTACCACAATATTGACTGGGTAAATATAACATCAGGACACATTAGAGACATAAAGTTCCTAGCTGGAATAAATGACTGCTTCATGGAGCAATTGGTTCAGGAACCAACAAGAGAGGGAGCTATTTTAGGTCTAATTCTTAGTGGAACACAGAATTCAGTGAGAGACATAACGGTGGTGGGGCCACTTAGCAATAGTGATCATAACATGATCAAATTTGAACTAATGACTGGAAGGGGGACAATATGTAAATCTATAGCTCTAACACTAAATTTTGAAAGGAGAAACTTTGCTAAAATAAGGAAAATAGTTAGAAGAAAACTGAAAGATGAAGCTGCAAAGGTTAAAAGTGTACAACAGGCATGGGCACTGTTTACAAATAGCATCTTTGAAGCACAGTCCAGATGTCTTCCATGCATTAAGAAAGGTGAAAGGAAGGCAAAATGATTACCAGTATAGTTAAAAGGTGAGGTGAAAGAGACTATTTTAGTAAAAAAAAAAAATCCTTCAAAAATTGGAAGAGGAATCCATCTGAAGAAAATAGGAAAAAGCATAAGCATTCTTAAGTTCAGTGTAAAACATTGATAAGGTAGGCTAAGAAGGAATTTGAAATGAAGTTGGCGTAGCGGCAAAAACTCATAATAAAAACATTTTTAAATATATCCGAACCAGGAAACCTGTGAGGGAGTTGGTTGGACTGTTAGATGACCAAGGCGTTAAAGGGGCTCTTAGGAAAGATGAGGCAATTGCAGAAAGACTAAATGATTTCTTTGCTTCTGTGTTTACTGAGGATATTGGGGAGATACCAGTTCTGGAGATGGTTTTCAAGGGTGATGAATCAGATGAACTGAACCAAATCACTGTGAACTTGGAAGAAGTAGTAGGCCAGATTGACAAACTAGAGTATCAAATCACCTGGACCAGATGGTATGCACCCCAGGGTTCTGAAGGAACTAAAAAATGAAATTTCAGATCTATTAGTTAAAATTTGTAACCTAACATTAATATCATCCATTGTACTTGAAGACTGGAGGGTGCCCAATGTAACCTAATATTTAAAAAGGTCTCCAGGGGTGATCCAGGAAGCTATAGACTGGTGAGCCTGATTTCAGTGCCAGGAAAAATAATGGAAACAATTCTAAAGATCAAAATCAAAGAATATATAGAAAGACATGGTTTAATGGAACACAGTCAGCAGGGATTTACTCAAGGGAAGTGTTGCCTCATAAATCTGCTTCATGTTTTTTGAAGGGGGTAAAGATAAACTGGTAGATGTAAATATTTGGATTTTCAGAAAGTTTTGTAATTTATTCAGATTTCTAATTCTTATTGTATTTTGATTTATTTTTTTATTTTACTTTGTATTTTATTACTTTAAGCTCAATTCTAGTTTTAATAATTTTTAGCTTGATTTTATGATTTAATTTAGTTATTTTAGTTTTAAACTAGATTTTTTACAAAATGTTACTGAATATTTTTTATTTTATTATTGTATTTTTTATCTTTTTTTTAACGTTCACTGTAAACCTATATGATTGAAAATATAGAATGATTTATATATAATTTTTAAAATAAATAAATACATAAAAATAGTGTATTTAGATTTTCAGAAAGCGTTTGACAAAGTCCCTCATGAGAGACTCATAAGAAAAGTCATGAGATAGGAGGCAATGTCCTTTCGTGGATTACAAACTGGTTAAAAGACAGGAAACAGAGAGTAGGATTAAATGGTCAATTTTCTCAGTGGAAAAATGTAAAAAGTGGAGTGCCTCAGGGATCTGTACTTGGACCAGTGCTTTTCAATATATTTATAAATGATCTGGAAAGAAATACGACGAGTGAGGTAATCAAATTTGCAGATGTTACAAAATTATTCAGAGTAGTTAAATCACAAGCAGATTGTGATAAATTGCGGGAGGACCGTGCGAGACTGGAAGATTGGGCATCCAGAAGGCAGATGAAATTTAATGTGGACAAGTGCAAAGTGA
Source organism: Rhinatrema bivittatum (assembly GCF_901001135.1). Lineage (NCBI taxonomy): Eukaryota > Metazoa > Chordata > Amphibia > Gymnophiona > Rhinatrematidae > Rhinatrema > Rhinatrema bivittatum. Next base: position 236,405,202 of record NC_042615.1, on the reverse strand, counting down.
TACATATAGGGAAAAATAACCCATACTATATTTACACAATGTTAGGGTCCATATTAGGAGCTACCACCCACGAAAAAGATCTAGGCATCATAGTGGATAATACATTGAAATCATCAGCTCAGTGTGCTGTGGCAGTCAAAAAGCAAACAGAACGTTAGGAATTATTAGGAAGGGAATGTTGAATAAAATGGAAAATGTCTTAATGCCTCTATATCGCTCCATGGTGAGACCACACCTTGAGTACTGTGTATAATTCTGTTTGCTGCATCTCAAAAAAGATATAGTTGCACTGGAGAAGGTACAGAGAAGTGTGACCAAAATGATAAAGGGGATGGAACAGCTCCCCTATGAGGAAAGGCTAAAGAGGTTAGGGCTGTTCAGCTTGGAGAAGATACTGCTGAGAGGGATATGATGGAGGTCTATAAAATCATGAGATGTCTATAAAGGATAATGTGAATCGGCTGTTTACATTTTCGGATAATAGAAGGACTAGGGGACACTCCATGGAGTTAGCAAGTAGCACATTTAAAACAAATCTTAGAAAATTCTTTTTCACTCATGCACAATTAAGCTCTGGAATTTGGGGCCAAAGGATATAGTTAGGGCAGTTAGTGTAGCTGAGTTTAAAAAAGGTTTGGATAAGATCTTGGAGAAGAAGTCCATTAACTGCTATTAATCAAATTGGCTTAGGGAATAGCCACTGCTCTTACTGGCATGGGATCTACTTAATGTTTGGGTACGTGCCAAGTACTTGTAACCTGGATTGGCCACTGTTGGAAACAGGATGCTGGGCTTGATGGACCCTTGGTCTGACCCAGTACGGCACCTTCTTATATTCTTGTGACTCAGGAGTAATATAAAGAAATATTTCTTTACAGAGAGGGTGGTGGATGCATGGAACAACCTCCCAGAAGAGCTGATGGAGACAAGGACAGTATATGCATTCAAGAAAGCATAGGATCAGTGCAGGTGATCTTTGAGTAGTAGGGATTGTAGAGGTAAGTAGTTGATGTAGATGGGAAGACAGTCTTTTTCTGCCATCCTGTTTCTGTGTCATCCTCCATGTAGGCTTCACAAAATCCAGTATGCAATATGTCTCTTTGCCTTTGGAAGCAGGAAATCTCTGAGACTGCTCACACTCCTCTTGGTCTGCATGTGGAAGAAAAGTAATGGTGAGCAAAGAAAACACTTTCTTTCCTGTGCTTGAGCAGTAAGCACAATTCTTTTTCCAGATAGAAGGTAGAAGTGGAGGTGGAATTCCTATGAACTGATGTACAGTTCTTGTTTTCCAGTGGGAATTCTTGTTTCCCAATGTGAGCAATCCTGGGGAATCTCACTCACTCAAACAAAAGAGAAAAACTTGATATACAGTAGTAGTGTGGATAAACTAGCAACTGATTTGGATTTGACCAAACCTGCAGGGGTAAAACTGTGTGCCTTTTGGCAAACCCAGCTTCTACAATTTGAATTTCAGTTTGACAATGAGATTATACAATGCATTGCCAAGACAAGTTCTTCCTCTGGCAGACTCTATCATTGTCTATGGGATAGGAGAGGGGTGAGACTACTCACTAAGATCAAAGTGTACCAGGCAATAGTACTGTCCACACTGATGTACAGATGTAAATCCTGGATGCTATACTGCAGATACCTCAGGCAACTCCTGCAATTCCATTCGTGCTCCCTGAGAGCCATCTGCATGCAATATAAGGTGGTGAGACAGAATCTCCAAAAGAGAAGTTCTTGTAAGGTGCCAAATTTCTAGTGTAGAGGGAATGATGGTGAATGCTCAGCTTTTGTGGGCAGGCCATGTCATAAGGATGGAGGACACCAGAATTCCCAAAGTAGTTCTCTGTGGACAACTGAAAACTAGCCACAGATCACAGAGAAAACCATACCTCAGATTCAAGGACACCCTCAGGTACAATCTTAAAATCTGAACAGTAGACCTCAACAGTTGAGAGGGCATGGCCTTGGACAGAATGAGATAGAAGCAGCTTAAACACTTGGCCATCCATTTCTTGGAAACCAAATGAACACAAGTACAAAAGGAAAAGAATGAGAGAAGAAAGTCCAACTCTGCAACTAGATTTACTTGCATCACTTGTGGTCTCCATCGCGGGTCAAGAATCGGTCTTATATTTCATGAACAGACATATAAATACATTTAGTCAAAATAAGTTGCTGAAAACTCATGTTTTGTTATTAATGGAAGACCCTATCATCAGAGGTGTGTGTAAACTTGCAACTGGTTTGGATTTGACCGAACCTGCATGGAAAGAACTGCATGCCACTTGGTGGATTCAGCTTCTGCAGTTTGTGATTTTAATTCATTTCAGTGATCACAACCCAAACCATGATTTGGGAACTGAAAGAATCAGAAATCATTATCCAAGGATCACAAAGTATGCCTTTCTCTAAAGTGTTTCATAACTTCTTGTTTCCATCTGACAAATGAAAAAAAAAAAGTGACCAAGATACTGCAGCAACCAATGAGAAATCTAGCCTCAGTTCTGTGCCTTACCCATATCACAGTGCTCTTTGGCTGGCTGCTGTATCTCATGCTAAAATGGTTATCAAGGGGAGACTTTATAATTATGTATGTTTTCCTATCCTTTGCTGCAAGGTATAACTAACTATTAATTATTTAAATAAAGCAGACAAAGATTATAACAAGGTTATCTAGTTGGCAAAATATCCCCACTAACATGAGCAATTGCTCTAAAGAGGGATGCATTGTAAGAAGCAAATAAAGTCACAGAAATATAATACAATCTATAAAAGCTTTCACTTTTTTTTTCTCTGAAACATAAATTTCTTATGGTCTGTCTTTCAGAAGCAAAAGTAGCAACTCCCAGCACTGTGGGTGGTCTCCACATTTATTTCTCTATGTAGCTGGGCCAAATCTGTAGGTAGTGAATGTCTCTAAAAGCTTTTTTTCCTGCCTCATGAAAACTCTCCATTTATAAACGTGTTTACTAAAACATAAAAGGGCAACATTCTTTTGACTATAGGGTGCTACATTTGACTAGGTGGTGAAATAGAGCTGGAAGCCCAATTGTAAACATTCCACTTTCCACAAATATATCATGTATGAGAGTGGGGAAAAAAAAGCGCTGTACATTTCTCATGAGTCTTTTCAGACAGATCTACCAAAAACTACTGTCTGAATCCTAAACCTTTTGCTTTAATAAAGATAGAAATGATTTGATTGGACACTAGATTATGAACATAAATTACCTTCAGACTTCATAAGTCTTTTATAGGTTTCTGGCTTTATATAAGCACATTCCCACCACCAGAACCATTTATGACTAACCCAAGTTCTTCATCCATTTCCTTCAATTAAACAATATAGGTTAAAAACTACTCAGACAAGAACATTTTCATATATTGAACCAATTTTATGGAATAAGCTGTCGGACCAGTTACAGTGGTCGGGAACGCCATTTTGATTACTGGCAGCCGACGGCCCTTTGCCCTTACTATGTCACAGGGGTTACCGCCGCCATTGGTCGACTCCAGTGACATAGTGAGGGCAAAGGGCCGTCGGCGCCATTTTGACTATTGGCAGCCGACAGCCCAAGTCCAGGAAATCGCTCCTGGACCCACGCTGGACCACCAGGGACTTTTGGCAGGTCTTGGGGGGGTCAGGAGGGTGGGGGGTTGTAGTAAATTAATTTTGGAGGTCTTGGGGGGCGTCAGGAGGGTGGGGGGTTTTGTTAGATTTTTACTTTTTTATTAAAGATTTGTCCAGATGCAGCCATCAAAAGAGCCACATCTGGCTCGTGAGCCATTTGTTCCCGACCCCTGAGTTACGCAGTGAGTCTGATGTTAAATAATTCCAAAAGCAGCTAAAAACGTATCTTTTTAATGTGGCTTCTAATTAAATTGTATACATGGTTTTAGATGTTTTATTGTATTATATTGTTTTATATCATTTAATGATTATTGATTGTATTTTATAAATGTTTACTTGTAAAGCCCCTCCCCCCCCAAACCCAAACATTTTTCATGGAGGAGGTTGAATATAAAACTATGTATGTAAATAAACAAATAAATGTATACTATTCAGAGGAAATATTAATAAAAAAAGAATATTTGACAATTAACCTGTGTGCTGAGATTATTTCTTTGAAATTTATGGCTTTAACAATTGCAGAAAGGCAAAAAAAAAAAAAAAGAATGAGAATTGTCTGTTTGAAGCAGATTTTCCCCTAGTTGTACTTACTACAATGGAAGCTGTTTAGAGTTGAGACTCATCCAGAGGACCACTAGAGCATTAGACATAGCCAACATGATCTCTAGGTTAGCAATGTACCTAAAGTGCAATACAGAAATACAGGAAATGGAACAGTACTTAAAATGTTATCAGTTGGCAGTGTGCTATGTAGTAATTGACCTGGAACTGGAGTACTGAGAGCTATGCTTCCTCTACTGATTGTTATCAAGAAAATGCAGAGTTTTCCTTTTTCCGAAGAGGCACAGGTTTTGTTTCAGCGCATGAAATAGGAGCACCCTGATTAGCCTGCTCTTGATAAACAGACCACAGCATTTGCACTGAGCTCAGCAGCTTGTATTGCAGCAAAATAACCATTTGAATGGCAGGCATGTTCCCATAAGCCTTCTGTGTATTTCTTTTTCTTTTTTAATTCAGAGGAGGTGTAACTGTACATTCAGAGAGCAACCCAGAGACATCTCAGAAGTGACACGAGATGGACAACTAATGCAAGTCTGCTGCATATTTGCATGTTCCCTCTGCACTTTCATACAATTAAATATTTCCTCTTTGTGTTTGATTATATTTCACTAAGGCTCATTTCTATGCTGCTGTATGAAGCACAGTACTTCATTCATTTTTATTGGTACAGAATGACATCTGTTAAACATAAATCCAATGTTCATATATATTTGCACTGCAAATGGTCAATTTACATTTGTCAACTGTGTTTACTCTAGATCAGTCTATTCACATTGCTCTTTAAAAACAGTGTGCTTCCTATGTTAATGTTTTGCTATGTTAGCAATTACATTTCAATGACTTCGCTTGGTATAAAGGAAGCTATTATTTTCAATTCATGCCTTATCAAAATACTGTATGTATTTAATTAGAAACAGTTCTACTATATCATGAATAAGATGCTGGTAGACTGTTCAGACTTTTGTAGTTACACTTTGCAATTGCTAAATTAGTATTTAATGTTCTTTATAAATTCCCCCAAATGGGAAAAGTCTCTGACTTTTTCTGTTTTTTGTTTTTTTTTAATATTGAAAATACTAAGAATTAACAAAGTAACATAGTAACATCATAAATGATGGCAGATAAAGACCAAAATGGTCCATCCAGTCTGTCCAGCAAGCAGTTTAGGGTTGTAATTGCTGCTCTATGCAGGTTACCCCCATGCAGAAACATTACACCAAAATTACCACAGATTGCCTTGGTTCCTTATTCCTTATTTCCCTCCTCCAGCCACTAGGGAACCTCTGTGTTAATCCCCACACCCTTTTTAATTCTGTTATTGTTCTTGTCCTCACCACCTCTTCTCTGAGGCCACTGCAGGAATTCAACACCCTTTCTTTGAAAAAGTATTTCCTGTTAATGTTCCTGATTTTACCTCCTAGGAGCTTCATATCATGACCCCTAGATCTATAGCTTCCTTTCCACTGGAAAAATTTTGATTTTTGTGCATTATTAATACTTTTCAGGTATTTCAGCCTGAACCATACCCCCCCTGTTTCTCCTCTGCACTTCTTGGCATTGAATTCTACCTACATAACCACATGAAGGTAAGTAGAAAGATTCCAATATGTAAACATATACTACATGAAGAAAGAATGAGAGAGCTGATAGAGCACTGGGACCTCACTCAGAGAACAGATCCAGAGATCTTATTTTCTGTCTACATAGCTTAATACAGAAATCTCAAATTAGCTCTGCAGCAAGGAAACAGAAGGAATGGTAGTGGTAGGGCCACCCTATAGCTATCTTTAACGACCTAGCTCCCTCGACTCTCCGCAGAAGATTCGAGCTTTGCGAAGTGACAGCTTCCTTGAGATCGGCTGGAAAATGCTATCCTTGGAACTTTCCTTTCAGCTTACAGTTTATGCTTGTTATGTTTTAACTTGGTTTGTGGGCCCTTGGGTCATGGAGAGAGCTGACTCCACCCACAGAGAGGAGCCCTGTGGGGACTCTCCACGACAGGCAGGGTCTCAGTAGTGATGGACACAGGAGTCAGAGAATATTTATTATATAGCAAAGAGAAACCCAAGGAGTGGGTTGTAAATTCAGTCCTGGAATTAGAAGACCTGGGATGGATTCTATGGTAGTGGTCCACAGAGCGGGGTAACCCAGGGAATCCTTGCTTCTTGATAATCTTGAGCGTGGTAGCTCCGGTAGTGATCCGCCATGTGGGGTAGGCTGGAGGCAGATGTGAGTAACTGGTACAAGACAGCGTAAATCCGATAGTGGTCCGCAACGCGGGGTAACCCAGAAAGTACTCGCTTCAAATATAGCTTGTGCGTTGTAGCTCTGGTAGTAGTCCGCAACAGGGGGTAAGCCAGAGATAGATGTTGGCAATTGGCACAAGGCAGTATGGTTCTGGTAGTGGTCCGCAGAGTGGGGTAACCCAAGGATCCCACACAGCAGGATAGATGAGGTAATGAAGAGTAGGTCTTGTACTCACAATGCCGTAGAGAATACGTAGCAGCAGCAGTGGAGATCCGATGCAGGCGAACTCGCTTAGCTGAAGAAGGTGAGACAGGCAGAAGAGGCTCTCCAAGGAGCGGATAGCTCTAACTGCAGCAAGGCCCCCGAGGAGCGGGTACCTGAGTCACTCAGCCAGGAACGCCGGTACAGCGATGCGAAGCATCTCAGAGAAAGGAATAGGAAGATGGAATCCTTGCTAACTCATAGGTAGGAAATTCCGGTTAGCTTAAATACATGTAGGCAGTGACGTCATGCGGAGGGGACGCCCCCGAGGTTCCCGCCATGACGTGCACAAGAAGGAGGCAGGAGCGCGCGCACGTGTCCTAGGTCACTCCGGGTTCAAGATGGCGACCGGGATCGCCCTTGCCATCCCAGGAATGCCAAGGAGGTCGGCGTGCAGAGGCAGAGAAGGCCATCTTAGCCAGAATCGAGGCTACTGGGTAAAATGAGGTGAGCAGCAAAGGTCGCAGCTGTCTGCGACCAATGGGCGCAACAATGCTTAAACGTACTACATATTGCATTAAAACAACTGCGGAGGCTGAGGAGGTCTTTCAGAAGGCGGATTTCCTGGTCACCTTCTCGCTGCCTAAAATAATGGCTACCTCGATGAAAACGGATTTACAACCTGACTGGCACCTTGTTGGCCCGGGAGGCAGATGGCTGCATAGGCACTCTGAAGACTCTCGCTCTGCCTTGTCAGATCAAGGTTGAGGACTGACAGTGCTTTGATTCCTGCCTTTACACATGCTGCCTTACTCAGGCATGCTCTTCATTATTTGTTACACAGAGCTATATTACTTGCATGTTTGTTAAGCTTTACTCTCAGCATGGGGGGGGGAGGGGGAAGAGGTTGGCAGCGGGGAGTTTATCTCTAGTTTGTTATCCTCGTCCCCAAAGGGTAGAAGAATTTGCCGGGTAGGTTGGGCGAATCACATTGGGGGTTGGGGGTTTTCTCAGGGGAAAAGTCATATATATATCACTTGATATTCTCAATGCATAGGTATGGGTTCTCAAATGCTTTATGCTCTTCGAGTAATTTTAAAATGTTTATTTTTGGATATTTGTATTCCTATGGAGTCCAAGTTAGTCTTGATAAATTTAAAGGGCCTTAATACATATAGGAAGAGGCATCTACTAGCCCAGAAGCTAAAAGCATATAAAGCTTTCATTACACTAATTCAGGAAACACATCTTAGAAAAAGACATGAGAATCTTTTGACCCTTCCTGATTACCCTCATAAATATTTAGCTGCAGGTACTAAAGATGCCAGATATGGCTGCCAGATTGATTGCAGGCTCTCAGGACCTGGGCCAGAACATCGGGCCTGCCCTGGAGGCTCCGGCGTGAGTGGGAGGAGCCCAAAGAGCTACGAGATCGGCGCAGCAGTGTTGTCGGACGCTGCCAGATTGATTACAGGCTCTCAGGACCTGGGCCAGAACATTGGGCCTGCCCCGGAGGCTCCGGCGTGAGTGGGAGGAGCCCAAAGCGCTACAAGATCGGCGCGGCAGCGTTGTCGGACGCTGCCAGATTGATTGCAGGCTCTCAGGACCTGGGCAAGAACATCGGGCCTGCCCCGGAGGCTCCGGCGTGAGTGGGAGTAGCCCAAAGCGCTACAAGATTGGTGCGGTAACGGCGCGCCACAGCTGCCGGCGCGCCGCCAAAGCTGTGCGCACCTAAGGGGCGTGCGCAGCTTTGTCCAGCTTAGTCCGGACTTGGACGGACTGACGGGAGAGCTCTGTGTATCGGTTTGGCAGCTACAGAGGTAGGAACTTAAAATTATTTCACAGTATATTGACTATAACAACAAATCCTCTTGGACTGATTTCATTTGAAGTTAGTTATGTCGCCTAAGAGGAAGGGCAAAGTTAGGGTATATCCCACCAAGCCCCTCCCTTCTCCTATCCAGCAGGAGATTGTCAGATATATGTCAGCACCTGTGCTTAATACACCAGTAGCCAAGGAACCTGCTGAACCAGTTCAATTGGGAGGTCGATCTGGTTCCATAGAGGAGGCTTCGCTGAGTCCCAATCTAGGGTTACCACCTATGCAGAGGACAAACGAGTCGATATCTGGGAATACACTGATTCAATCATCCCCGATAGTAGCCGAGGTTTCCTCGGAACATTCGAGTGGAAAACTCTCAGCTGCATTGGCCTTAAGATCAGGCCAAAATGAAGAAAGGAAGATGTTATCTGGGTCTGTTATTGGAGAAGAAAATCAAGCAGCTGAGGTTGAGGTCCTGGAGACGTTAGTTCGTCCAGCAGTGGTAACACTGGATCGAGTGTGGGACTTGATGGTTGCAATGTCTTCAAATATAAAAGGTTTAGAGAAAAAGATTGACTTTATTGCAGGGACAAATCAGCAAGATTTAGAGAATATACATACTATGGTTAAAAAAATCTGAAGATAGAATTAAAATCCTGGAAGAAACAGGTGCTAAAAATTTACAATTTCAAGCTGTAGTAGCTAAGGACAGAGAAGCATTTTCTAGGCGTATAGAAATTTTTGAAAACAACTCCAAACGGTTAAACCTCCGGTTACTCAATTTTCCGAGGGTGGCCGGGGAGAATACCTATGGAATCATTTCAAAAATTTCTCCGAGAAGTGCTGTTTTTTTCAGAACAAGAATTTCCTAGTATTAGTTACTGTTATTTTTAGCCAAAGAAAAATGTTAATTTGAATGTTTCGGAGCTGCCTTTCCAAGGTGATTTAACCAATTTTCTAGAAAATTCAAATAATCTGATAATTGATCGGGCTACGTTGCTAGTTTCCTTTATAAATTTCTTGGACCTTAATAAGGTCATGAAAAGATATTTTTCTAAAAAGCCGACATCTTTCCATGGGAATCCAGTAAAAATATTTCCTGATTTGTCCTTTACCACACAGCAGAGGAGAAAACAGTTTTTGTTACACCACCAGGATGTGATAACTTTGGGTTATTCCTTTATCTTAAGATTTCCCTGCAAGTGCATAATTAAGAAAGAGCAAGATGTTTTCATATTCTTTTTACCTGATCAGTTAAAGTATTTTGTGGAACAGAAGAGGCTAACCACTTCGTCCCCCCTCTCCAGTGAGTAATGAGAGAATATATAGGCACAGACTGTGAATTACCATAAGACAGTTAATTATTAATATTGTTGCTCCCAACTATCTGTTAATGCCTCTGATCTTTTTGACATAAGTACCTGTTGCATTTGGTTATGCTATAAAGAAACATGCTAATTGCCAGAGATATTTCTTTTTGTTAGTGTAATTAGTTTGATATGCTTATCAAACGAAAATCTGTATTCTTGTTTCTGTTTTATATATGGAAAATCAATAAAGATAAAATTATTGAAGATGCCAGATATGCTGGGGTGGGTATGCTGATTTCAGCTCACTTTGCTCATAAGGAGATATCTCATTTGTCAGATCCAAAAGGCAATTTTTGCCTAGTAAATATAGTGAGTGTTTATGCCCCAAAAACTGATCAGAGATCTTTCTTTCAGTCTCTGAATAGCGTTATGCTGGATAATGCTGAGGGCTCTTTATTGATTGGTGGAGACTTCAACCTTATTAGGAACCCAAAGCTGGACAATTTGTGCCCTTCCTCTGCTCATGCATCTTCTAAGAGCAGTAGGCAGCAACTCCCAGCACTTTTGTCCAGTCGGGGTCTCTCTGATATTTGGAGGCAGAGCTATCCCACCTCAAAAATGTATACTTTTTACTCTCCCCCACACAAGTCACATTTCCATCTTGATTATGTTTTCACTAATGCCACCCTACAAAATCGAGTTGTAAGAGTGGGTATAGGAGAAATCACAAGGTCTGACCATGCCCCAGTGTGACTTGAAGTCACACTCCATGATGCAGATAAGGGAGTCAGATTCTGGCGTCTTAATGAAAGCCTTCTTAAAGATGACACTTTCTCTATGTTCTTGGGGGGAACAAATTCAGACTTTTTTTTTTTTAAATCATGCCTCTACTTCTATATCTAGGGAAGGGAAATTCCAATCTCTCCTAGGGAAGTCCCTGCAACAGAACCCGAGTCACTGGCCCCGCAGGAGAGGGTTGTGGCCCACAGCAGCACTTGGCATACAGGTGGCCAAGGTGGAGGAGATACAGGGAGCACATGCCAGAAGATTATGTGGTTAGCAGGTATCGCCGCAGCTCTCGGGCTTTCCTGGAATTATATGAAGAAATCCGAGGGGATCTGGATCTGGTCACGGAAAGGTCCCACACTGTACCGGGGCTCATCAAACTATTGGACACCCTGCATTTCCTGGCATCCAACTCCTTCCAGACGATAGTATGGTTCATTATGGGAATGTCCAAAACCCCTTTTTCCCGCTGTCTGGGCCAGGTCATAACAACTGTATCTGACCGCATTAATTGCTACATAGCATTTCCTCAGGACAGGCTGGACTTGGTGGAATTAAAGAGAGGTTTTTAAGCCATAAATCACTTTCCCAATGTTCTGGGAGCTATTGACATGACATAGCCATCATCCCACCCCGTGACAGGGAGATCTTCCGCAAGGGAAAGCTCTTCCACTCCTTCAACACGTAAATGGTCTATGATGCTCAACTGTGCATCCTCAATGGGGTGGCCAGGTACCCGGGAGCTGCGCAAGATTCCTTTATACTTAGGCAATCAGGCCTCTTTATAAATTTTGAGGACAGCCTCTATGGTGATGGTTGGCTCATTGGTAAGAGAGATGCTTCTTTCTCTAGTCCCTTTCTGGCTATGTGTTTGCAGCAAATGGCACGGATAAGGGGGGGGGGGGGTTGTGCTGTGGGAGATGTAACAGCATCGCTGACATGACAGGTGGCTTGTACAATTAGGTCTGCACACTACTGCACCAGGGTCTGGCTTTCTCTTCCTATGCTCGAGAGGCCGACTAATCTTGTGAGGCCAAACAATGCACTTGCCATAAAGCTTTGTGTGTGAGCAGCCACAACATACTTTCTGTGGGTTCACTTTAAACATTGATCTTTTCCAATCCTCCCATTTGAAACAGTTGAAATCTCACTGGTTAATCACAACCTATAATTGTCCACACTGCTGGTACTTGCAGGTCTGGTGTGCCCTGTTAATGATGGGTCAGCCATGATGTCAGGCACAGTTTGTCTTGCCCATCACACAGGTAAACCAGAAGCAACAGCCTGGGTATTTTTGGGCCTAGCATATTCCCTGTGTCGGGGCTGACAAATATGTATCTCTGAGGACATCCTACAGAGCAGCCAGGGACTTGCACATTCAGACCACGAGGTAGAGGTTTTTCTGCTAAGACAGGTGTGGAAGCTCTAATGTACTACTTCAGTGTTCGATGACTGCTATGAATGTGTAGCCTTAGCTTGGTTGTGAGGGGCTGCCACACATTTGGTGGAATCCCCAGATGCAGTTTCCTAGTCTGGAAGATATGATCTAGATTCAGCTAGTGCTATAGTGTTCATAGTGCCACAGAAAAAGATGGCATGGACTTAGGGTAGGGAAATTGGCTTTTAAGACTCATGCTAAGCTAGAGGTTAGCTTCAACTGTCTTATGGCATGCTGTGGTTTGCCAGCCATATCTCAAAGTGATGGTGGTGTGAATGATACCCCCATTTTGTCTTTGCCACAGGAGATTCAGGATAGAGTTGCAGGACCTGGCTTCTCACCCCCATTGCTATTCCAAAAATGCTGATGGAGATGAGGTACCACGAGGCCTTATATTCTATCCGCTGTGTCATAGAATGCACTTTCAGAGTTCTCAAAAGTATATTTCGCTGTTTGGACTAAATTGGTGGAGCTTTAATGTATGCCCCACCCAGAGTAGCAGATATAGTGCTGATCTGCTGTGCATTTCATAATCTCACTGTATGCCATGAGATACCAATGGAGATACTTCCGGATCTATCCCCGGATCCCCCATGTGCATCCACAGAAGCTGAGGACACCATACTGAGTGGCAGCCAGCTTCGGCAAAGTCACATAGAATGCTACATTGCCTGTTAGGCCTCAATTATCCCTTTTCCTTCCATGGAAGGGGGGGGTCAATAGAGTGTTTGCAGCTGCTCTTTTCTCTATGATCTTTCTTTGACTCACTGCTCCTCTGTCTTGGTCAGTGTGTAACAAAAACCACGTATGCCTAGTTATGCTTCATTTTGACCATAGAACAGTAGACTGTAGTGGAAAAATTGTAGTCAAAGTAAAGATAACACCAAATACATGTGGCTGGCCTAATGTTTTCTGACTGATATTGAGTCTAAAAGAGGCATGTGTTGCAAAAGTGTTTGTATACGACTGCCAACGCAGTGTACATAGCTTGGCCTAGTTTGTGGCGTTGTGCTTGGCAGGACTACCACTGGGACCCTGTCCTAACCCTCACATGTGGGTGAGATAGTGCCATAGGTCTGATGGAATTATAGCTGGGCCTTGAACATGGAGAGAAACAACTCTAGAAATCCTATAAATCATCACATGTAGCTCTGAAGCTTAAAGGCACAGCCTAAAGCTACAGGTTGACAGTTTAAAGTATCAGTCACAGAGTTGACATTTTACAGCCTCATCCCATAGCTGACAACCATGTGCATGTGAAGTTATGCACCTGTACTAGGATGCTTTGTGACACATTGGCCTGCAAAGACACTATTGACAGGACTGCCTCAGCTGTTTCAGAGTCCGTGCTGACTTCAGAGTGCTCAGCTAGCAGGCCTTCAGTTACAGGCTTTAGTAAAGTGCCTGTCAAAGATTGTGGCATTCCATTAATGTTCACATACCACTTTGGGGTTACATGCACCCATACACAGATGCACTCTCCTACTCTTACCTGGGCAAAATGTCAACTATCATGTAGAGATGGGAAGGGCCTTTGGGATGACATGTTGGTTATGTTAGCTTATTGGGGAGGATAGATAAGGATAGTGGTCAGACTGTATGAAGGCAGGAATGGGAATCAAATGGTGTCATGCCTTCACTTGTATTTGAAAGTCAGCTCTGAAATGTCAAGGGCACAATCGACTTTCTAATGATTCTGACAGCATCCAGATGTCTCCTAAGAAAAGGTTTAAGTCATTGAACCCAACTTAAAGGTGTATTAGGAACTATTTGCCTTACCTGACACGTCACAGGTAGCATTTGTCAAATATGGAGATGCTACAGTGCTGCAAGACCCTTAGCCGGTGCAGCTCAGGGCTAGTCATGTGGTGCTGCTATATGTATGTACCTAGAAAATATGCAGGGTAGTTTGTTTATTGTGATAGCTAGAATCAGTTATACTCCTTATGCTATCTGTGGCTACCCTTAAAGCACATAGGCTAAGGACTCCTAGGTGAACAACATGCAGAATGGTCAGCTTCCAAGGCGAGTCACTACCTTTCTGGTGTTTTAAGGTTGGAGGCCCTTGCTGGTCCACATGGCTGCCATGAATTGTGGCCAAGATGGAAGAGTTGCTGTCCTATAGACTGTGTCTCTTGTGGTGTCAGTTTTACAGTTTGTAGTCAGCAAGGCAGGTGTGCTGAGAGACTCTAAATCATTAGTTCTGTGTATAGCATTATGGATACAGAAGGTATTGTCAGCTGATGAGCTCAGGAACCTACATCCTACCTCATCCTGAAAACTGCAAATGTGCTGATTGTATAGGTGCTATTTCTGCTATATTTATAGCATTTTGATGAATCTAGGGTTAAGACTACTTTGCCATGTTAAACCACTTTTGGACCCGACTGACTTTCGAATTGATCCTCACTGGCCTTGACTACTGTAACTGTTTACACAAAGGTCTCCTGCAGAACACATTTAGACCCCTACAGTTGGTTAAAAACTCTGCTGACCAGTTGCTTAGCAGTACAAAGAGACATGATCATATTGCCCCAATTTTACAATCATTCCACTGGTGAATACAATATAAAATAGCCATCAATAAAGTCACCTCCCAATGGCTCAGCTCAATTCTACACCTCTATGTTCCTACTCAAATTCTTTGGTCCTCCAGTCATACCCAGCTAGCAATCACATTGTAAAAAGCATTTTCTATAGCTGGGCCCACTCTCTGGAATCCTATTCCCCTTATAATTCTTTCCATCACAGGTCCTAAAGAATTTCTAAAAAGTCTTGAAAACACACTAGTTTAAGCAGGCAATTCATATAGTGGCCTAACTTCTCTTTCCTGTTTGAAAGTCTCCTGCAGACCACAAATTTTTACAAGCTTTTGTGCAGTAATTGTTGTTTTTGGAACTTATCATTTTGCTTATTTAAAATTATGTATGTTTTTATGTACCCTTTGAAGGGTATGGGAAACAAATACCTTAAAATTAATAAATACAACCTCTCATCCTCTAATCATAAATGTGGCACTCAGTCAAATGTCTGGAAGGCTCCCACTTCGTTGCTGGACTACTATCTGCATCTTAATATTGTTGAATTGTTAGTTAATTAAGAGAGTGATTTATCTAAATGCATTAGGGCGTTATCGCATGCATTAGGTCCCTAACGCCCACAATAACGCCGTAATGTATGTGATAAATACCACATCGCAAATTGTATGTACACATTTTTCATTTATATTCAAGTGGGAGGGGTTTGGTAGGAGTTTGGGTGGAGTAAATAGAAATGAGGGTCAGATAGCATGGCATGCGAAGGAATAACACACAGCAACACAGGTTTTAACGCTGGAAACCATTACACCTTTTTCCTGTGTGCTGTGCCTGCGTTAGCTGTGTATTACCGACCGATAAGTTTTTATCGCAAATTGTGGTTTGGGAAGGGAGAAAGGAGAGGGGAGGAGGGAGAGAGAGAGAGAGAGCGAGAGAGTGAGTCTCTGTGGAGGCTCACTTATATCTGAACTTTTATATCTCTGTAAGAGGGGGGCATTATGAACCCGGGGTGAGGTTTGTGGGGTGAGTTGGGTTTTGGGGGGCAGTTTTACATGCATTGTCATACGTATGAACAGCACTAGTAGCTCGGGGTAAGGTTTGGGGTGAGTTGGGTTTTGGGGGCAGTTTTACATGCACAGTCATATGTATGAACAGCACAGTTACTATCAGTGAAGATTTAATGAGATTTGAAGTGATGAAAGGTGAAAGAAGAAGAGATTTGCTCCATGTTCTCTCTACCTAGCTTGATTACACCAATCAATCAATCAATCAATAAATAAATAAATAAATAAATAAATAACAATACTATAGTGATCACCTATTCAGATCAATATCATCATTCTCTAACACCTTTTCAAAGCACAATACTCTTTTGTTTAAGTCAAACACAAACTGAAACTTAACCTAACTTTCTCTTTTAAGTTAAGCACACACAGAGAATATCAATTTACCCTACATTCTCTCTTCCTCTCAAGCATTAAGTCACAAAATTTCCCAGCAAAGCAATTCTTAAACTTCAGTTATCAGAAAAATCACATTCTGCTTTCAGTGGTGTGAATTTTAAAAGCATTGCTCACATTAAAAGGTTTATATATGCAAGTATATGGGTCGTGCGTGAGCAATTCATATTTTAAAAGCTGCAAATTTCACGCATATATACACAGGTGTGATTAAAAAAAAATAAAATTAAAAAAAGGCAGCGTTAAGGCATGTCAGGAACATTCCCGGTTGGGCCAAAAAGTTGCACGCATAAATCTATATTTTAAATCCGGTGGCCATAGCATGCAGCAGGCTATTAGTTACTCATGTTTACTTTTACCCCTGAAGAAGTGGAAGTCTGCTATGAGAGTAGGTAAATCTCTGTTAAGGCCTTAAACAACTGGGTGAAGAGTCTGAGTCAACTGGGGACCATGCAGACTGAAGAACAAGAGAGGTCATAAGAACATAAGAAATTGCCATGCTGGGTCAGACCAAGGGTCCATCAAGTCCAACATCCTGTTTCCAACAGAGGCCAAACCAGGCCACAAGAACTTGACAAGTACCCAAACACTAAGAAGATCCCATGCTATTGATGCAATTAATAGCAGTGGCTATTCCCTAAGTAAACTTGATTAATAACAGTTAATGGACTTCTCCTCCAAGAACTTATCCAAACCTTTTTTAAACCCAGCTACACTAATTGCACTAACCATATCCTCCGTCAACAAATTCCAGAGCTTAATTATGCATTGCGTGAAAAATAATTTTCTCTGATTAGTCTTAAATGTGCTACTTGCCAACTTCATGGAATGCCCCCTAGTCCTTCTATTATTTGAAAGTGTAAATAACCGATTCACATCTACTTGTTCAAGACCTCTCATGATTTTAAAGACCTCTATCATATCCCCCCTCAGCCATCTCTTCTCCAAGCTGAATAACCCTAACCTCTTCAGCCTTTCCTCATAGGGGAGTTGTTCCATCCCCTTTATCATTTTGGTTGCGCTTCTCTGTATCTTCTCCATTGCAACTATATCTTTTTTGAGATGCGAGGACCAGAATTTTACACAGTAATCAAGGTGTGGTCTCACTATGGAGCGATATAGAGGCATTATGACATTTTCCGTTTTATTAACCATTCCCTTCCTAATAATTCTCTTTGCTTTTTTGACTGCTGCAGCACACTGAGCCGATGATTTCAAAGTATTATTCACTAGATGCCTAGATCTTTTTCCTGGGTGGTTGTTCCTAATATGGAACCTAACATTGTGTAACTACTGCAAGGGTTATTTTTCCCTATATGCAACACCTTGCATTTGTCCACATTAAATTTCATTTGCCATTTGGATGCCCAATTTTCCAGTCTCAGAAGGTCCTCCTGCAATGTATCACCAAACTGGTGGACTAATTGGTAAGCTGGGAATGTCTTTCACGTGAACATGTTTTAAAATCTGCTTACCTACGCATTTTAAAGCCAACAAAGTTCTAAGGAAGAAACAAAGTACATTTGTTTGAATTACTGATTAAAATTATGAGTACACATATGCCTAGTAGGCACATTTTAAATTATATGTGTGCAACTGCATGCATGATTTCAAATTTCAGCGTATGGGCACATGTGCATGCATTTTAAAGTTAACATCAGTATTTCCTAGAAATTGTTTTACTTAAAATGTGTACTAGGATTATATCATTTATGACATTATCAAGCACTGTTGTAATGGTTTTAGTAAGAAAATAAATTCAAAAAATATAACTGGAAATGTTATTTGGTACCAGTTAAAATAGCGTAATAAATTGTATGCTTAATCATGCTCCCAGTGGTGAAGCAGTTTTTTAAAATTGCATGTTAATTCTAGTTTAAATTCTAGTTTAGAACATCAAATTTAAAAAACCAATATAACTAGACAGAGATGCTTTTTTAAAGTATTAGTTGTTTTAAAATCTAAAATTAGGATCAAAGGTTTATAATAGCAATAAAACTCTGAAAAGCAGGGTTGTTAGTCACCCAGATGTAGACCGAGGAGGTTAGTTTCTAACATTTACCCATCCTGGTCCTTATCTGATTAACTCCCCCTTTATGGAAGGGTTTTATTGTCGATATAAGCCTCTAATCTTAGTTTTAGATTAAAAACTAACTTTTTATCATACACTTTTAGCAGAGTTGTGTACCCAACATTAAAATTACTTTGCTTGGACATTTCAAGCATACAGCTAAGATTTGCATGGTGCTGTCTACGAGATTACAGCCTGTTTACAGACATCAATAGGTCAATCCTAGATCCTCATATATAAGAATAGTTTTGTAGTTTTGGACTATACTCAATATAAATACACTTTATAGTACATTAAATACTTCTGTTTGATGCTTGTCATATGATCATTTATTGTTTTATATACAGTACCGCCAAAGAAAAAGACCATATTGTTTAAAAAAAGCTAGCGTCACTGATAATAAAATGGCAATTATTTTGATCTGAAGTACAGGCAATATATTTGTTTGATAATAATTTAAAACATGCTAGAAATGAACTAATGACAATGTGTAACAGTGTTCATAATATTGCCCTTTAGATCCCTGAAATTGTAGTCTTTTTCCAAAGCATCTATCCAGCTTCATAAATTTGCAATAGGCTGGGCATCTCAGAAGGAGTAAAAAAAAGAAAATGATACCCATCTATGATTCTTCTTGAGCGTTGTCCTCACATTCTGGAAATCTCTCCTAGAAGAGTTCTGCCAAATCCAAGACCACCTTCAATTCAGGAAGAACATGAAAACATGGCTTTTCTATAAGGCCTTCAATAGATGATGCTAAAGGTTGACTAGCCCTACCTAAGATGGACATCAATGGTTTACTCAGAACTCTAATTCTCCTACCTCTTGCCCATATAAGTATATATTTAACTCTTTGTAGCACTTTTGAGGCTTATGGAAACATGACTCACCTGGTTGTGTGGTTTATTGATTTGTTTATTTAAGTTGTAGCTCCCTCGGTTGTATCCAGAGAGGGTAATTTTTAAACAGCCACGTGGGCGTACATGTATGCACACATGCCAGCTCGCACCAAAGGATGCAGCCATTAACATACATGCATATATGTGTGCATGGTATAAAACTGGCTGTTCATGCGTACATGTGCACAGAATTTTATATGATGTGTGCATGTGCACGCAAATGCTACCTCTACTGTGTAAGTGGGGGATTTTAGTAGACGCACGCACTGATGCAATTACCAGTTTCCCAAGTTTGCTCTTAGTTTGCCCAGGTAAAGGATAGGACTTCCTAAACCCCCTAGTTAATTAGCCTCCCTTTTATCCTGTTAGCCCTGACCCTTAAAATCCTGCTGACTAGCCTAGATTTTTTGTTTTAAAACTTACACGCCATCCATAGTAGAAGTAAGGTCACATGGTAGGGGACCCCGGCATGCACTTGTGTGTGTAAGTATTTAAACACTGGTATCATTCATAAATCCTGGAATGCCCATGCCCCGCCCACATCCTGCCCCTTTTTTGTGAAAACATTTTTGTGTGCTTACCGGGAAATATGCACATATGCGGGCATGTATCAAGTAGCGCGTGCTGTCCCAACTTCTGCATGTATTTCCCAGCTTTAGTGCATGATGGGCTTTTAAAATTTACCCTTTATTTCTTAAGATGTTGTACAGCTTTTGTTTATTTACGTGGTGTATCCCATTGGTTGGTTAATTCTTTATTTGTATGGTTATATTTTTGCTTATCTCAGTTATTTGCTTATTTATTTAATTACTTATATAGAGTTTTTTTTTTTACCATCTATCCCCTGCTTTAGGCAATGAACATCAAAACTTTAAAAATTACAATTAATAAACCAGGTACAAAAAATCAACAGAATAAAAAATAACAAAAACTTTAAATGTCATAATAAATACAAATCAAGTACAAAAATATAAAAGATAACATATGAACAAATTCCAATTCATAAAATAATATAGACAAACTTCTTCCTTTCTAGCACACTATAATAACTTCAGAAATTTAAGTAAAAATAGCATTCTTATAGAGCAAGTTGGAAGGAGTGTGACCAAAATGGTCTTGCATACAAGATTGGCACAGGGGATCCCAACTTGGGCATAATCTCTTATGCAAGGCCATTTGGGAAAGGCATGCCAAGTGAAATCAAAGGGCAAACTCTCTAGAACAGGCAACTATAGCCATTAGGGATGCACAACACCTAAGTGTGTATTGTTTGGCTGTAGATGCTTACCCTAGAGACCTTACCCTTTGATTTAACTTAGCATGACTTGCCCAAATACCTTGCATGTGAGATTGTGCCTAAGATGTATAATGACTAATTCGATGTTTTAGTTTTACATGTTTGTTTGCTTGCCTATATATTTTGAATGTTTAAAGTATATTCCATACTGGCCAATGCGTATGAATTGGAAGAGGCGGAATATAAGCATTTTTAAACAAATTAAATAAATAAATAAGTTGGGATGCCCAGTGCCAGTCTTGCATGCAAGGCCATTTTGGTCACACTCCTTCCAACTTCAAGCACTTATCTCCTTGCTCCTGTTTTAAAGAGCTTTTCTGCATTAGTGCTTATTTTTCAGGTTAACACACATTTTAGCGTGTTTTTTTCATTTAGCATGCTTTTTAAACTCCTACTCGATTTATATACCATTAGCTTATTGCATCCCATGGGGCCTCTGTTTTTAGCATACATCTGCTCTAAAATTTAACTCCAATTTTAGCATGGGTTTGATATGGGTATGAGTATGATATGGGATTACTTACTAGGAGTTACTTAAGTGTCAGACTTCCATTGGGGTGTGGTGGTTCGGGGCCCTGATGCATGGTAAAGTAGATTCTGGTAGAACCAGGCCACTGTACACTTGGCATTGTTGGAAAGAAACATGTTAACATGTTAACTCCTTAATGTCTTGTGCAGCCTCTACTTCTTGGGGTGGGATTCACTGAGGTGCCCCATTCAGAAAAACTGTTTTCCTGTGTCTTGCTGTGGCTGTTTGAGACCATATGAGGCATGACAGATCAGCTGTCAACATAAGGGATTGCATACGCCATGGGACAAATGTTAAATGTAGTTAAGGCCTGATTTGGGAAGGAGAACCCACCAGCACCAGCCCCGACTCCTGCCTCATTCACTGAGACACCACTTGTGGCCCATCAAATGTGTGCTTCTCTGGACCGCGAGCAGGATGGACACCGCTCGCAGCCCACCGAGTCTCTTCTCCTCTGCCACAAGCGGGATAGGCCCCGCTCGCAGCCCCACATAGCTGCTCTTTGGCGCCCCCTAATGGTTGGTGCCCTAGGCGACTGCCTAGTTCACCTAGTGGGATGCACGGGCCTTGCTGATATCGAGTTGAGTAAAGGATTACTTACCACCTTGAATGCAAAGAAAATGCAACACACCCAATTATTTAAAAAATGTAACTAATTTTATTTTAACATTTTAAACTTTTTAAAATTGCCATAAAACTAGGGGAATGGGTGGTGGAGAGTGGGAAAGGAAGAACTAAGGATAAGAGCAGAATATATAAAGGTTTCTGCTTCCGTTGTGTTCTGTGGCTCCACTGCTTGGTCTCTTGCCTCTGATGTCAATGTCTTAAAGCTCAAGTTCCAGGGATCCTAACAATATTTCTCCTCCTTCCACCCCCTTTTTCTTTGGAGTCATTTCTCCAGCTCTTTTGCCCAGTTTTGGGGGGAAATGGTGAAAATGACTCATCAATACAAATGCATGAATATCTTTTGATTCCAAAGACCACTCTTCCAATCCAAACTCTTTCTAGTTGATCAAGTTGTAAATCCCAATTGATTTTAAAATCTAGTGTCACCTAGCTTGTAATCTTCCTGATATTTTAGTCTTTTCAATGGACGTGAGGAAACTCTGCAGCCCAGGAATGGCATGTAATAATAGGGCTTTAATAGCAAAGAGTGACATGCCAGTTTTGTCTGATATGTTGAAGGTAACAATTGTAAATGCCATTGAGTTAACTTGTTTTGCGATAGGAAAGTGTCCAATAAATATTTGGTGCAGTTAATAGAAGAACTTCTCATTTGTCCCCTCTCCACCAATTATGTTTATGTTTAGCTTTTATTAGTACTCATCAAAGCTGTTCATGATTTTCTTTAGTTGTTTTGCCCAGTCTTGGGCTCTTGAAGCCATTTTTTTTTGTCTGGGACCTAAAAGTTGCAACTATGGATTGGATTTATATTTTAATAAGAATTGGGTTCTCTATTGTAGTGTGTGTGGATTTGTTATACGCAAACTCAGCAGAAGGGAGAAACTCTAGTCAGTTATTCTGATGGAAGTTGCAGAAGCAATATAGATACAGTTTGGTTTGCCCTTTCAGTCTAACCATTTTAAAGATGGCATGCTGAAGATAGGCAGATGTGGATCCCCAGTTGTAGTATTATTTCTGTTGAAAACTTTGACATGAACTGTGATTCCCTAGCTGTGAGAATCTGCAGGCTGAACCCATATAGTCTGATAACTTCATCCATAAATAAATGAGCTGCAAGTCTTGTCATGTGTGTAACGTACACCATCTTAAAAAAGATGCCTCCCACTATCAGTATTGTTATCTTCCCTTGAGATGGCTGCAATTCTACTTTGAAATACATCGATAGAGTTTCTAGGGGTGAGCAGGGGCAAAAATGTTTAGTTTTCATTTCATTTTTTGCATTGTTTTATTTCATTTTTGTTTCATTTCATTTCATTTCATTTAGCATATGTTAGAAATTGTTTTTCCATGAGCTAAAACCTTTTAGTGCATGCTAAACTTTGTAACGTGCACTAAATGAAATAAAACAAATTAAAGCACATCCCTAAAAGTTTCCACTTTGTTTTGCCCTTGGTATTTTTGCTTTTATGCAGACTTCACAGGATGTAATATATTATTCAACTTTCTTATGCATTCTAGGCACCATAAGACCAAGGCTACATCAAGCCCAGTATCCTGTTTCCAACAGTGGTCAAGCCAAGTCACAAGTACCTGGCAAGTACCCAAACATTAAATAGATCCCATGCTATTAATGCCAGCAACAAGCAGTGGTTATTCCCTATTGATTAATAGCAGTTTATGGACTTCTCCTCCAGGAATTTATCCAAACCTTTTTTAAACCCATCTATACTAACTGCCTTAACCAAATCCTCTGGCAATGAATTCCAGAGCTTAACTATGCCCTGAGTGAAAAATAATTTTCTTCAGTTTGTTTTAAATAAGCTACTTGCTAACTTCATGGAGTGCCCCCTAGTCCTTCTATTACCTGAGACAGTAAATAACCAATTTATATTAACCTGTTCAAGTCCTTTCATGATTTTGTAGACCTCTATCATATCCCCCCTCAGCTGTCTCTTCTCCAAACTGAACAGCCCTAACTTCTTTAGACTTTCCTCATACGACAGTCGTTCCATGCCCCTTATCATTTTGGTCACCCTACTCTGCACTTTCTCCAGTGCAGCTATATCCTTTTTGAGATGTGGTGACTAGAACTGCACCTAGTATTCAAGGTGTGATCTCACCATGGAGTGATACAGAGACATTATGACATCCTCCATTTTATTTTCCATTCCCTTCTTAATAATTCCTAACATTCTGTTTGCTTTTTGATCATCACAGCACACTGCACCGACGATTTCAATGTATTATCCTGTTATGGAGATGAAGGAGGGTGTGGACCCCTTGCCTGAGGGGGAGTTGGCGCTACCTGAGAGGGTGAACCCCCGCAGGTCCCCTCCATCGGGAGGCTAGGCCGAGATGATGCAGGGGCCAGCTGGAGCTTCACCAATACCAGCCTCGTTCCCCGAAGGTTGAGCCTTTGGGTGCAAAGGGTCAGCTGGTCTTAGGTGAGCCCCTGTGAAAATTGTGGATTCACAGCCGGAAGAGTCATCTGAAGTCAGTCCAAGATCAGAAGCCAGAGGAGCACCGATAGCCAGGCCAGAGTCAGAAGCCAGAGAGCCACCGATAGCCTGTCCGAGGTCGAAGCCAGAAGAATCACCAAAAGCCAGTCCGAGGTCAGAAGCCAGAGAGTCGCCGACAGCCATTCCAAGGTCGAAGCCAGAAGAATCACTGAAAGCCAGTCCGAGGTCAGAAACCAGAAGATCCATCTGTCAGAAACAAAGGATGGGAGCTGGAGCAGGAGCAGGACTCAGAAGGCAGGAACAGGAAGCAAGACACCAACGCAGCTCAGAAGACTCCTCCAGGGTGAAGCAGACTCATTTCCAAGTCAAGAAACAGGAAGAGGAGGCTTCAATAAGTAGTTCCCGGCTCCTGACTTCATCCAGGAGGCTGAGCTGCATCAATTGGTGCTGGCCCTTTAAGAGAGCTCAGGAGGCATGGCCACGTCCCTAGGGAGGGCCCTGCCCGACATGGGCAGCTGGGAGCGGAGGCCTGCGGCCTGGTGCCGTGAAGAGGGGGTTGGGAATCGTCCTGCCTGCTGTGGAGTGCGGCACAGGTTCAGTGGCAGGGCCCATGAGAGTGGAGGAGGCCCGAGGCTTGCAGTGGGAGAAACTCCCTGTTGCCATGCGGGTGTCGACGCCCAGAGAGGAGGTAAGGGGAACCAGCCATGGCCATCCACAGTGTCTAACAGTACCCCCCTTTTTAGGTCGTCTCCCCGGGGGGTTTGGTTTGGAAGGATGGGCCCTGTGGAACTGAGCAAGAAGGTCCTTGTCCAAGATATTGGCGATAGGCTCCCAACTATTTTCTTCAGGACCGAAGCCCTCCCAAACTAGCAGGTATTCCCTCTTCCTCCCACATTTCCTGACATCGAGAACATCCTGGACTTGGTAAATGGAGTCGTCCTCGGAGGAGAGAGGCTGCGGTTCAGGTGGAATCCTGGATGGCCTTGTCAGCACCACTGGTTTTAAGAGTGACACATGGAAAGTGTTGTAAATTTTAAGGGAGGATGGAAGTTGAATCTGGTTAGACACTGAGCCTACGAGGCGGAGTATCGGAAATGGGCCAATGATGCGGGGAGCGAGGGGAAGGGATGGTAGTTTCAGGCGGATAAACCACGTACTTAACCATACTTTCTGGCTGGGTCGAAGAGGTGGGCTAGGTCTTCGGTGGAGGTCCAAAAATTTTTTGGATGCCTGGCTAGCTTTGAGCAAAGTTTGTTGTGTAAAGGTCCAAAGTTGATGCAGTTCCCCGGCAGACAACTGAGCAGCCGGTGAAGGGACGGTCACGGGAATGGGCAGAGGTGGGAGGGGTTGCTTGCCATATACCACTTGGAAGGGTGAAGAGCCAGTGGCTGCCGATGGATGGGAATTGAGGGCAAATTCGGCACAAGGCAGTAGATCCACCCAATCATCCTGTTTGTTATTCATGTTTGTCCATAGAAATTGTTTGAGGGTCCAGTTCATTCTCTCCGTTTGGCCGTTGGTTTGTGGGTGATAAGCTGACATAAATTCCAGGGTAACATCAAACTTTTGACAAAGGGATTTCCAAAATTTGGCGGTGAACTGAGGTCCGCGGTCTGATAAGGTGACTTTGGGTAGACCGTGGAGCCGGAAGACATGGTGGATGAATAGCTGGGCTAATTGTGGTGCAGAAGGTAGCCCTGGTAATGCCACGAAATGAGTCATTTTGAGAAGCGGTCGACAATGACCCAGATAGTAGTATTGCCTTTGGACGGTGGTAAGTCAATGATAAAGTCTGTCAAGATGTGTGTCCATGGTTCGCTGGGGATCAGCAGTGGATGGAGTAGACCCCGTCATAAACATGTAGGATTCTTGTGCCTGGCACGCATATGGCAGGATTCAACATAGGACCCACAAAGCAAGAGTAACCATGGATGTGAAAGAAACAAAAGCAAGACCCATGCCTTGGAAAGAAGATTTATTCAATAGAACAGAACGCGCCTGACTCCGGCCAAGTTTCGCCCTTATAGCTGCATATTAATAAAAATCAACCCAATAAAATAGATAGAATAAATTGAGATAAACTAAGATCTATTATTTTTACGAGCATGTATTTCAAAACCAGCGGCTAGAGTAAGTTAGCATTTTGGAACAGTCTCATGTCACGGTGTTATAAAAGTGTTCAGTTCAAACTTACTACTTAAGGAACTCAGGACTAACTTACTCTACCCGCTGGTTTTGAATGGCTCCTATTTCCAGGTTCCTTACGTTTCAATCCATATTGGTTATTGCTGTTCCAAAAAAAAACTTTTACTACTGGTTTGGAAAGGCTCCGATTTATAAGTTCCATGCGTTTCATCTCTATTAGGGTCATTTATCAAAGGGTTATCGCACGTGATACAGCTGTATCATGCGTGATAAGCCTCTATCGCACGCGAAAAGACCCTTTTTGCGTGCGATAGCATGCAAATTAGGGGGAGGGGAGGAGTCAGGTGGGGAGGGGCGGAGTTGGGGCGGGGAGGGGGCGGACTCTGCAATGTTTTTGCTGCCGGTGATAACTTTACCCACGTTATCGTCGGCAGTAGCGCGCCAAAAAGCACCACCTTTCACAGTGGCACTCTTCAGTGGGAAAGCCGGCAACGAAGACACCGCATTGGTGCGAAGGCTGCCGGCTTTCACAGGCCTGCCCCCCCCCTTTTCACAGGGCTTTTAAAATTTGCCCCTCTGTGTATTGTGTAAACCTAAATTATCATGGAGAGGAGGTGACTTAGACAAGTTACTTTTAAGAACAGAGTAGAAACTTATTTTTAAATTCAACATAATGTCTCCAGCCGGTTTAAACCAAGATATTGACTTCATTGTATTTTTATAATTTTAAAATAACCCAGCTGTACTTCCACATTGTTAACTATTTAGTTTTTAGTAGTATTATGGCCTAAGAGCACTTCTTAACATGTTTTTAACTTTTTTAATATATCTCTTTTATTTTCTCTACTTTAATTTTATTCAATTTGTATTCTTTAATTTTTATTTCTATTTTAAGGACACATCAAGTTATTATAATATAAGCTCACACAAAAACATTTTTTTTTAAAGAAATATTTGTATATTTCTAAGCAGTTTTGTACAAATCACAACTATTATTAATGGTTGTTGAGTCTTTACTCTCATGGTTAACTATTACTCTTAAGTTTATCTACTCATTTTTTATTTTCAAGTTCATTCATTATTTTTATATTATTATGCAGTTTTTATTGTCATTTTATATTTTAGCATACTGTTTGCATAATTTTATTCCACCTTTTTAATATCATTTTTTAGTCGGGATTTTTAAATAGTTTTAGTTCTATTTTAAAGTTTACTTCCAATTTTAATTGTACTCTAAGACTGAACGGATACTATATAGTTTAATCGTATTTTTAACATATAATATCCAAATGTTAAGTTATGAACGGATCGCTGGAATGATGTACATGTTATAAGGAAGGACGTGATGTCACAAATCTGCTCATTAACTTTTCTATTTACATATCCGCTCGTCAATTTTATTTTTTTTTTTATAACTGTACATTTCAGTATACTGTCTATACATTTTATTTTATTTTACTTTTAAGGTCATTTTTAGTTTGTATTTTTAATAGTTTTAATTTTTCATTTACAATGAACAACATTCTTATTTTAAAATTCAATGGATGATATATAGTTTAATCAGTTTTTATATTAATATATCATAATGGTGGCCCATGAAAGGATCACTAACATGATTGACATCTTACAAAGGAGGATGTGACGTCAAAATTTTTTCGTATGGTTTTTGAAACACTGGATATAAGAGGATAGTCTATTGTACATAGTGTTCACTTTCTGTTATTGATAGAACGAAATTGTGGTTCTGTTCTTGAGTAATTTGAAGGTACGTTGTTCATTTAAAGTGATTTCTTTGGCATGAACCGCCATTTGATTAACATGTTACAGAATGACTTTACAATTATTGTCTCGAGTAGATGTGCACATCAAATTACATCGCTAGACACATAAAGATACAATCTTTTAAATTATAATTTGTTTAACTATTGAGCATAGCGATGACCAGCGCATCATCACTCATATACTTCTTACATTTTAGGTATACATATATAACCAATACTTATACACTATTGAGCAATACACTGATGTTATGACTAGAATGTTGTTGGCATAGTGAAACACCAAAGGTTTAAATTATCCGTCCTGTGTTCCTTAAGTAGTAAGCTTGAACTGAACACTTTTATAACACCGTGACACGGGACTGTTCCAAAATGCTAACTTACTCTAGCTGCTGGTTTGGAAAGGCTCCGATTTATAAGTTCCTTGCGTTTCATCTCTATATTGGATATTGTTCTAAACCCACAATAGTAAGTCCTAAACATTTTGGGGCAGATTTTCAAAGGCGTCCACATGTAAGATACGTGCGTACCCCCCAAAAACCTGCCCCAAGCTCCCCCTGCGCGTGCCGAGCCTATGTTGAATAGGCTTTCCTGGGGGGCATGTCAGGGGCATGTCGCAGCACTGCGTCATCCGGGGGCGGGGCCGCAGGCATGGTTCCAGCCCGGGGGCATTTTGGGGGCGTGGCCGAGGCCTCCGAAACTGCTCTCCGTCCTTGAAGGGAACTTTCCTTCCACCCCCTTGCACCTTCCCATCCCTTCCCCTACCTAACCCACCCCCCCAGCCCTATCTAACCCCCTTGTGGGGGTATGTGGACCTACCTTTGTTCAAAAAGTTACACCTGCGATTCCCCAGCCTGGGAGCAGTTTCAGAACCACGCCCGCGGCCCCACGACACGCCCCCCAACACGCCCCCCCAAGAAGCCCTGGGAATTACACGTGTCCCGGGGCTTGCGCGCGCCGCCTAGCCTATTCAACAGTGCGCGCAGGGGGAGCTTGGGGCAGGTTTTCGGGGGGTACACGCGTATCTTACGCGCGTACCCCTTTGAAAATCTTCCCCAAAGGTAGGGGGGTTAGATAGGGCTGGGGGGTGAGTTAGGTAGGGGAAGGGAGGGGAAGGTGCAGGGGGTGGAAGGAAAGTTCCCTCCAAGGCCGCTCCAATTTCAGAGCCGGCCTCAGAGGGAACAGAGGCAGGCTGCGCAGCTCAGTGCGCGCAGGCCGCCGATTTTGCACAGCCTTGCGTGCGCCGACCCCGGATTTTAAAGGATATGCGCGGCTACTCGCATATCTATTAAAATCCGGCATACTTTTGTTTGCGCCTGGTACGCGAACAAAAGTACGCGCGGGCGTACTTTTTAAAAATCTACCCCTTTTTGTTCATATTTGTCTCCTTAAGTTGGCTACAGATTTCTTTCGGTGAAAGGTGCCATTGTATGCAGCACACCATTACACTCCTAACACAGATAGAAAACCCTTTTGAGGTATTTAATCATGTTGATATTTGATTTAACATTTTTATCTAATATAACATATACATATGGATTATGGTCACCTAAGTGAAATGTTTGAACAAATTTATTCACTAGTGATAAATGCTTATCCCATTTTGAATTTTATAAAAAAGAGTTGTATAGAAATAGATGCCCGTAAAAATAGTCTTTGTTGCCTACCTTATAGGACTACTCACCATGATATGACCTCAAAGTCATTTTTAAATTCAAACCAGAAATAATCTAACCAGGTAAATTTATATCATCCGTTTTATATTTTATATTTTGTTTCTGTTTTTATTTTCTTATTCTTTTTAATTTTTATCTTTTTCTTTTAATTTTAAAAGTTTTATCTCTATTTTTAGTGAATACTTCCAGGAATTACACATTGTGCCTGAGTACATATTCTAGATATCATTCAATTTCAAGGTAATGTTTACTCATACATTTTTTATTTGTTTTTCTCTGTTCTTGATTGTAACACTACACTTGTCATCTCCCTTGCTCATTAACTTTGATACAAACAATATTTAATAGATCTTAGTTTATTTTAATTTATTCTATCTATTTTATTGGGTTGATTTTTATTAATATTAAAGTTTTTATTTAATGTATTTTTTAGAGCCCCTGATGCAGCCATAAGGGCGAAACTCAGCCAGAGTTGGGCGGGTTCTGTTGTATTGAATAAATCTTCTTTCCAAGGCATCGGTCTTGCTTTTGTTTCTTTCACATCCGAGGATTCAACATAGGACTGGGTATCCTTCATCATCCCGGGCCACCAGTCGAACCATTGTTGAGCGACCAGGGTTTGGTGTTATCCTGGATGACCTGAGCTGCGAGACTTGCGGGCCCAGGTCAATACCCGACTCCGGAGACATGGTAGGACAAAGGTTTTTCTGGGTAGAATTGGCATGGGGGCAGCCAATAGGACCTGAGATGGGTCGATGATGAAGCTGGGAGGTTTAGGTGTGTCTGTGGTGTCGAAGGCTCGAGAGAGCGCGTCCGCCTTCAAATTCTTGGCGGCTGGATGATACCGTAGAATGAAATAGAATCTTGCGAAGAATAAGGCCCAAGATCAGAAGCCAGAGGATCGCTGATAACCATTCCAGAGTCGCTGATAGCCAGTTAGAGGTCGAAGCCAGAAGAATCACCGAAAGCCAGTCCAAGGTCAGAAACCAGAAGATCCGTCCGTCAGAACCAAAGGATGAGAGCTGGAGCAGGAACAGGACTCGGAAGGCAGGAGCAGGACTCGGAAGGCAGGAACAGGACTCGGAAGGCAGGAACAGGAAGCAAGACACCAATGCAGCTGAGAAGACTCCACCAGGGTGAAGCAGACTCGTTGCCAAGTCGAGGAACAGGAAGAGGAGGTTCCCACCCATAATACAAAAAGTACATTGCACATCTCAAATACCACAGTGAAGGCCTGCAGTGGGAAGGACCACTTGTGGGACATCTTTTAGCAAGTGGGAGAATATCACTCTCTGATGACACTACCTGCCAGAAGGGCAGCCAGAGCAGAGACTAGCAACTGCTCAAATGGCACAATTAGGCAATGGATGACTTCTTCCAATTTAAATTAAAGTGATGAGTGCAGCAGGCCGAGGTGAGTTTTAAGGTAATTAGAAGGGAGAAGTTAACAGACCTCTGACTGCTTACAACCTAACCAACTAGGTAACTATGTAGTTTTGTGAATTGGATCTTATGGTCTCTGTAAGTGTTCTGGTGATGCAGCAATACTGTAGTATTGAGATCGGAGTCATAAAGTCAACATGAAAAACTGATTCCATTGATTCTGCAAAGTCACTGAGTAAAATAACATTCTGCCTTTTCTCTGTGTAGCTCTCAGGAATTGGTAATGTCAATATGCTATTTCATTAAATGGAGCTACTTAAAAGAGACAAAACAAACTTCACATTCAAAAGACTTGTCTCTCAGAAGGTTTTTGTATATGAATTGAAAGAGAAAAAAAACAAATGCTCCCTCTTTCACTCTCACAATGGTAATGCTATTACAGTGACATGCCCTGCAGATACAACCCATGAATTCTATATAAAGCCTTATTCTACTGACTATCATACCCTGTAAGGCATTCTTACATAGTAATATAAAACTGCTTCACTTACAACTGAAACTCAGTCTCTCTCTTTCACTTTCTTCATTTGTTTGATGCCTGTATTTTTAATTTTCCTTCTGTATGATACAGCTTTCACTGTCTGTGAAGCAACAGAGAGAACACTTCAGCTGCATCCTCTAGTTGATAAAGACCATGTTCCCATGTGTTGACACAAAATGAATAGGCCTCATCTTTTTTGTTGATGTGAATGGTAGCATAATAGAGAAGTGTTAATAGTTCCAATGTACAGGCAACACAAATAATGTTAATAATGTTAACATTTGGGAACTGAGTTTAATCTATGATATGTTCTGATTCTCTGTCAGAAAGAATATCACAATTGACTTTTATTTTTGTCACAACATGCATCTAATACTTGCTGCACTTCGTCTCCAGGCTAAAATATATGCAAGTTATCTCATGAATAATGTTGGAGGCAGACATGTTAGAAAGATGGACATGATTAACCTTCAATGTGTACAGTATATGTAATATTTATTAGTACTGCAGCTCAATATAAACTAAGCCCAGGGGGGAGGGGAAGGGACAATATTCAAAGCTGAATGCCTATGTAAGTTAGCTGGCTCAGACTTATCCTGCTAACTTACTACTTAGCCGGATAAGTGTTATCCAGCTAAGTTTAGACCTGCTGTTGAGCAAGTTAACTTAACCGGATAAGTACGAATATCAATATTTATCCAGCTAATTTAATTGGATAAGTAGAGCTGCCCCGATCCGCCCACTGCCTGCCCACAACGTATCCAGCTATCCTCTTAGCCTGATAAGTAACTTACCTGAGCATAGTTGGATATTCATCAGCCACCATTTAGTTGAATAAGTTTGAATATCAGCCTCAAAGAGGCCAATATTCTGAAAAGCAGAGAATGGATAACTTATCCAGGTAAACTTAGCTGGATAAGTTATCAAAGATATTTAATGGCATGCTACCACTTTCTTATATCTTGGGATTGAAGGCTAAAGAGGCCTTTGGCCTGATCTTTTCTAAAACTATGATTACATGAGGGTGGAGGGGGGGGGGGTTTGGCAAGTGGCCCGCTGAATATTTGGCTAAAGTTATCTGCAGAACCTAAACGTTTTAACTAACTAACTAAATAAAAATAGTTGGGAGGATTGGGGAGCTTAGGCCTGCTAACATTTCTTTTTTTAATTTCTTTGTCGGCAGTTAACCAGCTGTATAATTTAAATATAAGTAGTAAAGTTAAAGTTATCCAGGTACATTTACCTGAATAACTTTGCACCTGCTCTAAAGCACATGCAGAGTTAGCCAGATACTCTGGAATACCCCCAGAATGCCTCCAATTTTTCTGGATAAATTATATCCTGTTAATGACTTAGCCAGATAAAATGTATCTGGTTAAAGGGGCCAGATATTCGAATCATGGGGTTTGTCTGGATAACTCAAATATTATCCAGACAAACCCGTCTGGAATACTGATTTCTAACAGATTAGTATACTATTGTACAGATAATTGCACTATTTACAAGCTTAGAATCATATACACAAAGTTTAATATTTGCACTGAAGCCTTCAAATTGTTAGAGGATATAGATCAAAATGTATCACAAATATATGAACATTAGTTTTTAAAATCATAGTTGCATTACAATGTCTCATCATATTAAGAATATCTAGAAAATCTAAGGACAGCAAACCTATGACAGGAGTGCTTGAATTTGTTTGCAAGAAAATCTAAGGACAGCAAACCTATGACAGGAGTGCTTGAATGGGCACAGTTTCCAGTTAAAAATGAAGTCCCCCTGATACTGATACTCAACAACCTGGCAATTCTAAATGTTCTGGAACCTTGGGGCCGATGTAATAAGCTGCACTAAAGCAGCCGTGGGTTTTTGCATGTGCTTGCTGTGTATCCGTGCAAGTGATGGATCCTGCCGTGAGGGTCAGTGAAGGCTAGAAAAGCTCTGTTTTTGAAAGGAACTAAGTTCACGCTGCTTCTTTGGGGAACGTCATCCTCACTGGCTGTACTCAAGGGACAGGGACTGAAGACCAGTGAGCCCATACACACCTTGAATGTGGCAAGCACCTGTGATGGCATGGCCACCAGTTTAGGAAGATGTATCCAGTTAAACTTTAAGTGTTTTGGACTTTGAATTAGTGGGGAGGTTTTTTTATTCCCCCCCCCCCCCCCACACACACACACCTCTGGGATTGAGTTGCAGGAGTAATAGCCTGATCCCATAGATTTTTCCACAAGAGAAATCACCTGAAGTAAAAGCTAAGGATAAAAGAAGAGCTGCACCAAAGGAAGAAAGCATCAGAGAGAGAGAGAGACCAAATTCGGATCTCTGCACAACAAGGAGCCAGAACAGGCTGGATATCTGAGGGAAATAAGATTCCTAAAGGTAAGATTTTTGCAAAGCAAAGGGATTCCTCCACTAGGATTCCCTCACAACTGCTAGGAGTGATATGCACATTTAAAATCACCATGGGCTCTACCCAGAAGTCTGCAATAAGGACACCTATCTACACGGCAAGAAAACCCTGTAACTACAGTCAGATGTACTCTCATCATTTTGGACAAATGGACTTTATTAAACCTTATGAACCAGTAAAATTTATTTTAACATTCAGACCTGGTCCTCTCACCTCATGGGAAGCACCTAAAGTACAGCAAACACACTGGCGACCTTTTTCTCAGTGTCTGGGCCATAAGTGAGAGCTTTCCCCCTGTAAAAGGAGTCCCTCCCCAGGGATTAAGAGTCAGCGTAGGAGTGACTGGTTAGCCGAAGCAGCCCCGAAGATAAAAGTTAGATTGGGTCCCTTGGGGCTTAAAACATCCCAAGTACTGTGTAGCAATAATATTTCATAAGAGAATTCTCACATATGAAGGCTTATTTATTTGTATATATTTATTTTATTTAATTCTTTTCTATACCGACATTCATGACACATGTCATATCACATCGGTTCACATCAAACATGGGAGTTTAACTTAACAATAATCATAGCTAGAGAGCTACTGATAGAGTTATTTAGAGTTATTTAGAAAATCAACTGTATATACACATCAGGGATGTGCAGAGCAAAATTTTATGTTCATATTTCTTATGTCCGAAAGGGGGTCCCACTTGCGGCCAATATGGACATAAAAAAAATCCAATGAGTTGGGTATATGTACATATGTGCAAAAAAAAAATGTAAACCCCCTCACCCTCCTTAATCCCCCCCCCAGACTTACCACAACTCCCTGGTGATGGAGCGAGGAGTGAGGACGTCATTTCTGCAATCCTTGGCGAGAAGCATGTGACGTCGGCGGCACGTCGAGTGACGCCGGCGTCACGTGATTCCCGGCGAGTTCGCGCCGGACGGCTCGTTCGGCCCAAAAAGAACTTTTGGCCAGCTTTTTGGGCCGAACGAGCCGTCCGGCGCGAACTCGCCGGGAATCACGTGACGCCGGCGTCACTCGACGTGCCGCCGACGTCACATGCTTCTCGCCAAGGATTGCAGAAATGGCGTCCTCACTCCTCGCTCCATCACCAGGGAGTTGTGGTAAGTCGGGGGGGGGGATTAAGGAGGGTGAGGGGGTTTATATTTTTATTTTGGCTCAACAATCGCGATTTCCCACATATCCAACATATCTATGTTGGATATGTGGGAAATCCGATCGTTTATGTCGAATCAATTTTTTAAGTTAAAAAAAAATATGAGTAGCGTTTTACTAATGCGGTCAATCCGAATGCACACCCCTAATACACATCACGTAAAGACTAATGAAATTTTTAGCTATTGAAAGTGTTATATTCATATGGGTGCCCTCCAAAAGAAACTTCATAGTGTTCTGTTCAAACTCTTTGCTCTCTCAATAGTTGTCTCAACAAATCAGTCCTTAAATCTCAGTACCTGAATTGTTTCTAGTTTGGTGGCTTCAGATAGTGACAGTGCATGAAGAATGATAAAAGTTATAAGTTCAACTATACCCGGTGGAGATCGTGAATGACTTCCATTTAATCTGAATTAAGTTGCATGACAAACCCTAAAGCTAATGACTCCATTAAAAAAATGTTTCTGAAAAACTGTCATTTATAAATATTGATCTGCCAATTAAATGATTCAAGATAGTGCAGCATACTGATACGGTGATTCAAATACCTTGAATTATCAATATGTGCAGTTGGGAATGATTATACATAGAACCGTCATGTCTTACAGATACTGAGTCCATTTTACTTCAAGAGAAGCCAACATCATTTCATACACTGAGACACATAAATCAAGGCTATCTATCAATTTAGCATTCCAACTCTGCAGTCGATCAATCCAATTTGCTCCTTGTACCCTTACCTTAAATTAATCCAGTATGCACCTAGATCTTTAGCCAGATTAGTCTTGGCTCCACAAAAGAATCTTATTATTTATTCATTTTCCTTCATTCCCCAGTTTCTTTGATACAAGTTTTACTTTCCTTGTTTATTGTAATCACATTCTTACATGCTTGTTACTGTTATAATGTAAACTGAAGTGATATGTAATTTTGCTACATGAATTTCGGTATATAAAAATGTTAATTAAATAAATAAATAAATAAATAAATAAATAAATGTAGACAGACCAACAGAGATATCAACTCATAAACAGACCAATAGTGATATTGACATATTAACAGTGATATAAACTAACAAATAATAAAAGCAACAGAGATAAGGACAGATAGAATAGCTAGAGAATAGCAAGAGTAATAACACAATCATAGATAAATGTGTTTGTCAAGGATATAACTTCATTTTGAGCATAAGACTATCATTCTTGCTGTCTCTTTACTTCAAAGTCTTAAAACATTCACTGTCACCATATTGTTCGGTACAGAGAATTTTGAACAGAGACAATGGGTAATACAGTATTTCGAATACAAATTGAAAATTACTGACACATTACAGAGGACAGGAAAAATTGTCTCACCTATCCCGAATTGTTATGACCGTCGGCCACAGGTAGCCGTGGCCAACCCAACTCACATCCTGCCATGCCTGGCCCTCCTCTCCAGGGGAACTTGCAGCTCTGGCCAGCCATTGTCACCGCGCTGTTCCTGGCCCTCCTTGCTCCACATGGTGGTCAGGATGCTGCTGGCCCACGCTCCAACTCCTGGTCTTCCTAGGTGCACGCGCGCCACCTGTTCTCTATTTAAAGGGCCAATGGCGGGAATCCCTGGGCCATTCCTGACTGATGACATCATTACCTTGGGATATTTAAGCACCTCCTTTGGTCTGTGCAAACTGACTTGGCAACGAGTTCCTTCACTTCACTGGTGGTTGTTCCTGTCTCTCCAGACCTATGGTTCCTGCCTTGGATCTCCACCTGCTGATCTGGACTTTGGCTCGGGTACCCGCTCCTCGGGTGCCTGCTTGAGCTTCCTTCGGGAGACCTGGTCTCCAGGCTTCCTCGTTCCTCGGGGTAGCTCCTGCGATCCTCACCAGAGATCCTGCCGACTCAATCATCCGCTCCTCGGGGGTAGCCTCAGCACTACCCTTCCACGCTCCTCGGGGCAGTCTCTAACTTATCACAGCGGAGACTTTGACTCTATGCTTCCCCGCTCCTTGGGTCAGCCTCTAGGTCTTAGGTGAGAGACTCTATGGCAGTGGCTTAGGGATTGAACCAGGGCCAGGCTAGAGTAAGAGGCAGGTGGCAAATGAGAATGATCAGTGTCCAGGCAAGGGTCAGAGGCAGGTGGAAAACAAGAATGGTCAGATCCAAAAGTCAGTTTGAGGGGAGACAAGGAGAAGAGGGAAGCGGAGCTGAAGAGATGAGGTTAGGCTGGGTTGGGGAGATGTGGCAAGTTTCAGGAACAAAGAAGCAGCAACACATACTACAGACCAATTGCTGAGGTGATGCTATGATGTGCAGCTAGGCCTTAAGAACCCAGTTGCACAACATCATCAGGAGGTGTCAGTAGCTTAGATTCTTGCCTTTGGGTTCCTGCCTTTGGGCAGCATGTTGTGCGAGCGCATGTCCAAAGGCAGCCCACAGTGGAGGGAGGATGGC
Source organism: Rhinatrema bivittatum (assembly GCF_901001135.1). NCBI lineage: Eukaryota > Metazoa > Chordata > Amphibia > Gymnophiona > Rhinatrematidae > Rhinatrema > Rhinatrema bivittatum. Next base: position 236,367,782 of record NC_042615.1, on the reverse strand, counting down.
AACATTGCTGGTGATATCCTGCTGTGAAGAAGTTCACTAGTGGCATCCTGGCTGCATCAGAGAGGTGAATGCTGCCGATTGCGGGTGGCTCCTGCAATCAGCGAATGGAACAGCATCCTCCATCTTAAGCCCCTTCCTGATAATTCTGGGGTATTGGCTTCTGGAGGAAGCAATGATGAAATTCCTTTATTAATAAGGGAGCTTAAAGGTTGGCTGCTAGTTCCTAGGAATTTTCTTCTGGACCATAATTTTTCCATGCAATAAGGTATTCCAGCTTATTGTGTCATCTACTGGAGTTCAAGATCTCCTGTATCTCATGAAGTGTGTCTTCTTCCATAGTTATCTCTGCAGGTTTGTGGACTTGTCAAGAGGGCCAGGAAAGGAACAGGGGTTTCAGCAAGGAAATATGGAATACACTGTGTACTCTTAAAGTGGTCGGGAGATTGAGCTATTAGGTCACCGGTCTCATCCTTAGCATGACTAGAAATGGCTCAATAAACCTGGGTGCCAAACAAAGGGAGGGCACTCTGAGGCGCAGCTTCTGTGTGTTCAACCACACTAAGTCTCCAGTTTGAAGTTGCAGAGCCAGTCTACGTGTCTTAACAGCAAATTTCTTCTCTTGAGCAGTTGTCTTGGAGATCACGTGATGGGTTTGTACCTACAGATTCTGGAGTTCATGGGATGTGAGGTTGGCTGCTGGTTAAGTCACTGAGAGGGGAAGTGGCAGAGGAACCCATGGATGCTTGCCATAAATAATATGGAATGGGGAAGAGCCGGTGACACTACTAAAGTGATTGTTGGGTGAAAGTTCAGTGCAAGGTAGGAGAATTATCCAGTCATCTTGTCTTTTGTTGACACATAGGTGGAGAAAGGTTTTGAGAATCTGGTTAATTCTCTCTGTTTGACCATTGCTTTGTGGATGATAGACTGTAGTAAAGTCAAGGGTAATGCCAAATATTTTACACAGACCCTTCCAATATTGGGCCGTGAACTGGATGCTTCTATAAGACAAGATATGCAAAGATAGTCCATGTAATTTGAAGACATGCTGAATGAAGAGGCGAACTAATTTGGGAACAGAAGGCAAGCCTGGGAGAGAGATGAAATATGCCATCTTGGAGAATCTATCCACTATGACCCATATTGTGGTGATGCCATGTGAGAGAGGGAGGTCCATGATAAAATCAGTGGACAAGTGGGTCCAGGGTTCCTTGGGGGCTGGCAATGACTATAACAGCCCCAGGTTTGGGTACAAGTTGCTTTGTGCTGTGCAAGGTCAGGGGAATAGTCCATGTAGGCTTTCACAGCCATCTTTACCTGTAGCCACCAGTAGTGGCACTGGAGGAGTTCAAGGGTATAGGCTATTCCAATATGCCCTGCCAAGTGAGAGTCATGAGTCCATTTTAACACTATTTCCTAAAGTCACGTCTATGGGTTATTGTTGGATGGGAGGCAGGAAGAAGCAGGAAGTGATTCTATAGCAAGGACCTGCTCTCCAGGTGATGCATTATCCTCTTGCACCGATGATTAGTCTCTCAGGATTACTAACTAGGAGGGAAGGGTTAGATCGGCCATCAGAGCTGGTGATTCAAATATTAGGAATATAGATAGCTGGGTGGCTAGTGGATGTATCACTTGGTAACTTGCCTTGCCCTTATGAGAAGGTGGCGAACCTCATGCATCACCTGGATATGATTTTAGGCAGTGCTGGGGAGGAACTGGCTCTCATGGTACATGTGGGCACCAATGACATAGAACAATGTGGGAGGAAGATTCTGGAAGGCAAATTTAAATTTTTAGGTAGAAAGTTGAAATCTAGAAAATCTAGGGTAGCATTCTGTGCCCCAGAGGTGGGCAGAGTTCCAGAGTGTCAATGTGTGGATGACACAATAATGCAGGGAAGAGAGATTCAGTTTTGTAAAGAACTGGGCAACCTTTTGGGGACAGGAGTGTGTTTTCCTAAAGGATGGGTTCCATCTTAACCAAGGTTGATCCAGGCTGCTGGCGCTAATCTTTAAAAAGGAGATAGAGCAGCTTTTAAACTAAACAAGGGGGAAGGTCATCAGCCGCTCAGCAGCGCATGGTTCACAGGGAGTATCTTCGAAAGATACTAATGAGAGTTAGGGCATCCCAACATAGAGGTTCCCATAAAAGCAAAAGTAGTCCATGTGCCTATAAGTAAAGAATCATGTGAGTTAAAAGATTCCAAATTATCTTTGTCAACTGATAAGCAGGTTGTTAATACAAACAAAAAATATACTTTGAAATGTCTGTATGCAAATGCCAGAAGTCTAAGAAGTAAGATGGGAGAGTTAGAGTGTTTAGCACTAAAGAGGTAGATATAACTGGCATCTCAGAGACCTGATGGAAGGAGAATAACCAATGGATAGTGATATATCAGGGTACAAATTATATCACAATGATAGGGTGGATCAAGTTGGTAGGGGAGGAAGGGTGGCACTTTATGTTCAGGATGACATAGAGTCCAACAGGATAAAGATCTTGCAGGAAACTAAATCCACAGTAGATTCTTTTTGGGTAGAAATCCCATGTGTGTTGGGGAAGAGTATAGCGATGGGGATATACCACTGTCCACCTGGCCAAAATGATAAGACAGATGATAAAATGCTATGAGGAGTAAGGGAACCTAACAAATTTGGCAGAACAGTAATAATGGGAAATTTCAATTACTCAGATATTGTCTGAGTAAATGTAATATCAGGACATGCAAGAGAGGTAAAATTGCTAGATGGAATAAATGAATGCTTCATGGAGCAATTGGTTCAGGAACCGATGAGAGAGGGAGACATTTTAGATCTAATTCTTAGTGGAATGCAGGATTTGGTGTGAAAGGTAACGGTGGTGGGGCCACTTGGCAATAGTGATCATAACATGATCAAATTTGACTTAATGATGGGAAGGGGGACAATGAATACTCTACCCCTCTAAAATTGCCCTCCATTTCACCATAAACCACCCATAGCACCCCATACTCCCACCAACAAATGCCCCCATTTTTCCCCTCAGCCATTGCTCACCCCATACCCTCACCCATCAAATGCTTCCAACTTGCCCCAACCACCTCTAATATCCCCATCTTATGGCGCGGGCCATTCAGTGCTCCTACCATGTGACAGGGGCCGGCCAATGGCACGGATACCCTGTCACATGGTAAGGGCAAAGGGCCATCGGCGCCATTTTGATTAGTGGCAGCCGACGGCCCGGGAGCGGGAGATCGCTCCCGGGACCCCCACTGGACCACCAGGTACCTGTAAAATGTTTTTGGGGGTTCAGGAGGGTAGGAGAAGCAAAGGGATTAGTTTTAAAGGGTCGGGGTGGGTTTTTTGTTTATCGGCTCAGGCACAGCCAATAAACAAAACTGCGATCGGGCCCGATGAAAAAAAACCCACATGTGAATCGGAACCGGAATCCGAACTGATTCCGATTCCGATTCACATCTCTAATATGCATGCATATATGTATGCAGTTTTTTTGAAAATTACCCTCTTTGGTTTCAGCTATGAACAGGTCATTGGAGATTTTGTCAAGGGTTGTTTATGTGAAATATAAAGGCAAAACCCATAGTGGAGAAAACTAAGAATAGTTTGAGATAAAGAAAGTCAAGACAGCAGACACGAACAGTTCCTGTTCTTGGGGAGTTTCTGTGGATGCAGAGTATTTTGAGTACATTTTCAAAGGGGTTACATGTGGAAAATTAGCATATATGTGCCTAAGTAGGCTTTATTTGCTGCATGCTATTTTATTAACATCCAAAGTACATGCGTATTTTCAGTTTCATGCACACATTTACCTGCTAAAAAAAAAGGCAAGTTGGGGCTTCCTCGAGATTCAAGAGGCAGTTAAGAAACTCCCTGGGAGGAAATGTCTGGACCCAGATGGGTTTCACATGGAACTGTTTAAGAAGTTTTTTTTCGGAGGTCTCCCCCTTTCTCCTCCCACATTTTCAGGTGACAGGGGAGGAAAAAGGGGGAGGGGGGCTCTGGGCTGGGCATGTTAGCAAATGCCACAATTACCTTATTCATAAATAAGGAAAGGATGCACTGGAATGTGGTTCTTATTGACTCATCTCCTTGCTTAATTCAGATATAAAAATACTATCTAAAGTATTACAGATGTGATTAGAACCAGATCTGCCATGTTTAGTTCATGGTGATCAAACTGGTTTTATGAAGGGTAAGGCCTCAACAGCTAATACTAAGGCTCTTTAATCTAGTACATATGGCATAGAAGGAAGGCAGACTGGCACAGATAATATCCCTGGATGCAGAAAAAGCCTTTGATAGGCTGAGTTGGGCTATACTTTTTTGGGTGCTGGGAGGGTTTTTAAGCCGGATCAGAGCCATGAATGAAAGACCCCAAACAAACACAGATACTGATCAATGGTTCACTTTCTCCTTTCATTGAAATTGCTCAGTGTATGTATCAGGGTTGCCCTTTTTCTCCCTTGCTTTTTGACTTAGTCATAAAACCTTTAGCTATGGCTGTTCAACAGCATGCTGATATTAGTGGCTTTAGGTTAGGAGGAAGAGAACAAAAGATATTATATGCAGAAGATATCTTGACATACTTGTCGACCCCACTTGTGTCTAGGCAACACTTCTTAGCTCTGCTTGAACAATAAGGTGCTCTTTTAGGCTACAAAGTTAATGTTGAAAAATATGAAATTTATCCAGGCGATCCCAGGGTACCAATCATGAAATGTTTCTCTACCTTTCGGAAGGTGAGAAATAGTTTCAAATACTTGGGTATATATTTTCCCAGAGACTTTCGTAGCCTATTTGCCAAAAGCTATAGTGGACTGATTGGGAACATTATATAAAATTTGCATACTAGTGGAGAGCTTTCCATTACCTGGGCAGGGAGAATTAGCTTATGAAAAATTGTCATATTGCCAAAGTTGTTATATCTTTTCTAGCATGTAGGGAACATGCTAGAAAAGACCATACCATTGCATTTTTTCTCTGATCTACATAGCTGGATAGGCACATTCATTTGTAACTTTAGATCAGCCAGGTTAAAACTAAGTCAGTTGTAGCTTGGGAAACAGCAGAGATGGATGGACCTGCCTAACCTTCAGGTTTATTATTGGGCTGTCAGAGGTTTGTCTTCGGATTTGGAGCTGAGGAAGAAGTGCCTCTTGGTTGCCATTGGAGAAGGAGCAGGCTGATATAATTAATCTGGCAATGCTTCCTTTTCTGTACCCTGCCTTATCACAGAGTAGCCCAATATTGGTGCACACACTACATATCTGGAGAAAGGCTCTTTGATTTGTAAGTGTAGTAGGAGAGGACTTATCACCTATATCTCCCATGTATAGAAATCTGATTTTATCCCGTTATATTTTTTCCCCAGTCTTTAAGGCCTGGATGGAGCAAGGCTTGATTACCATAGCACATTTATGGGGGAACAAAGGTTTTCAGTTCTTTCAATCACTGGTGGATAATTTTGACATCAATCTAGTGGATCATGCTCAGTATTTGCAAATATGACAAGCTCAGCGGGATAGATTTTGCCTGGCAGTCCATTGCGCCCTCTGAATGGTTTTGAATCCTGTATTAGTGACCCCGATGCATGCATGCATGGTGTAGCGATAATTTACAAAGGTCTCCTTGCAGGCAAATTTGGGGGGCAATCTTCACAAGGGCTCATTGATGCCTGGAATGTAGATTTAGACATTACATTTGATACTAAAGTTTGGAAACATATCTGGAAATCCCCTCATCATATCTCTATATGTTCTAAGTGAGTTGCTTTGATGATTCGACTATTGCACAGAACATATTGAACCCTAGTATACTATGAAAAACATTTCCCATGCTCAGACACCGCTTGTTGGATGGACTGTGGAGAAGTGGGAACTTATATACCAATGTGGTGAGACTGCCAGAGTGTTCGCTACTTCTGGTCCAGGGTAACTCAGGAGATTGAAGTTATCCTGGGGAATTGTGTGTTTGTAGGGCCTACTGTGAGCCTGCTGGGTAGGTGAATGGGTTTCTTGGTTCCAGTGAAGCATAGAAAGCTAGTAGGGCAGCTGTTAGCAGCCAGATTCACGATTGCCAACTTTTGGAATACTGGCGCAATCAGGTACGAGAAATAGCCGACCTTGAGCAACTGCGATATGACTTGCAGAATGAAAACATCAAATATGTGCAAATCTGGAGCCTGTATATAGAGCACTGTAAGTGAACCTAACATATGTTGTTTTCTTTTGGTATATTTATTTATTTATTGAAACATTTCTACACCACATTATCTACTATTCTAAGTGGTTTACATTCATAATTAAAATAAAACTAAAATGGACTGCTTCGTTGGCTACTCTCGGACTGATTCCTGGTATCCTGCTTTGGCTGACTTCCCTTGGACTGATTCTCGGAACCTGACCCCGGCTGCCATTGACCATGCCTCTTGATTCTGGCTCTGTCCCTTGTCTTGTCATCGCCTACGCTATATTGGCCTTCTCTGATACTTCAGGCCTATAGTCTAGTGACTGACCGCGCTCCCTTGCTACTGGTGGGCACACACCTCTACTTCCTTTCCGGGAGATCATGCGAGGCCCACCTAAGTCCAAGTGGCCTGGGCTCCACCCAGGGGGACCGCAGGCTTCCAGTGGTGAAGCTCCTCCTAGCCTCTGTCTCCTCCTGTGCTCCGCCCCCTGGGGGCAGGTGCTCCCTGGGCCTGACCAGGGAGCCGTCCTACACTGCTCCAGGACAAGGGTCCACCTCCAAGCGCAACAGAACCATTGTAAAGTTGTTTCTGTTATTCCAATTTCTTCTAATCTGTTGAGGAGTATTGTATGGTTTACTGTGTCAAATGCAGAGTTAATAGGTAGCTTTGTCCACTGTCAAAGCCTCTTAATACAGTATCTGTTAATGCCAATAATAAAGTTTCTGTACTAAAATATTTCCTGAATCCAAATTGGGCAGGGAAAAGAATATTATTTCTTTCAAGATGTTTTTGGACCACTTTCTCCAATAATTTGGAAAGGAATGAAAGATTAGATATGGGTCTGAAATTACTTAAAATAGTCGGGTCTAGATTTTGATTTTTTAGTATGGGTCTGATGATAGCACACTTTAGTATCTCAGGTACCATACCTTCTTTTAATGAAAGGTTAATTATGAAGGTCACGACAAGAGCAATGGTATTAGCAGTTGCTTTTAATGAAAGTATTGGGATTGTGTCCAAAGGATGACTGGCGGGATTGAATGACATTATGACTTTTTCCATTTCTTCTATTGAAATTTCATCAGAGCTTAACCATTTATCAATTTCTTTAGTTTGCAAGTTTATTCCTTGAGTTGTGGTAGGATCAGTGCTATTAAATTGTTTATTTTATTCTTAAAAAAATAAGCAATATCATTATATCTGTTTTCTGGAAGATTAGTATTATTATGAGATAGCTTTTTTGTCAAGTCTGTGACTATATTTAACAACTTTCTCGGGTTGTGGGTGAACCTCTGAATTTTATATACGAAATATTCCTTTTTTGCATTATTTATACGTTTTTTGTAATATGCTAGAAAAGAATGGTAGTCTCCCAAAGTTTGGTCCGATTTATTGGATCTCCATTTTCTTTCCTTTTTTCTTAGCCTCTTTTTAGCTTCCATGATTTGTTTATTATACCAGGGGTTTTGAGTTTTGGGTTTTTTAAAAGTTTTCGTTTTTATAGGATTTAGGCCTGGATTTTCTAATGCCGCACCTCTTATTGAATCCCGCAGTAACGGGGGGCAGGGGAGGGCGAATCGGGAGGCGGGCCTACAAAAGCTGGCAGCGATCACACCACCACGGTGTTATCACTGCCAGCTTTCACACCCAATAGCGCCACCGTGAAAGCTGGTGCTATTGGGTGTACTACTGGCGGCGATAACAGGTCTTACCTTATCACCGCCAGCGAAGTTTCCGCCACGTCCGCCCCGACTCCTCCTCTTCCGGCCCCGACGCTGCCCCGACTCCACCCCTATCTAGCTATCGCAGGCGAAAAGTCTCTTTTTACGTGCAATAGGGATAGAAAATGACCCCCTTAATTTGTTAGTGATAATAGTTGTTTTATCAAACCAGAAACTTATGGCATTGGTTGTATTGAAAGATCAAAGTTATCTATGTTATTTTCAAATTCCTTATGGGGCTCTTCAGTATTAAATGGAGGGTGAAAGCTAAAGGAAATCATAGAAGTACTATTTGCTTTCTGATTTGTCTTAAATTTTAAAATGGTGTTCATTAAATAATGATCCGACATGGTACAGGGATACATTCTGTATTCCTAGCTGGGGTTTCTAAAGTATTTATGAAAATTAAGTCCAAACAATGGCCAGCTTTGTGAGTCAGGCCTGAGGGCATTAAATTAAAATCAAGTGCTGCAAACGATTCTATAAGGGTACTGCATGCTGTAGATAGTGGCTAGTATTCATATGAAGATTAAAGTCTCCAAGAATAATTGTAGACTTGTTCAGATTTATGTTAAGAACAATAAATTCTATTAAGGGTGATATGTTATGTTCTAGAAGTCCTAGTAGACACTGTAAATTAAACATATTTGCAAATTTGGCGCTTCGAATAAAGCAATTTCATGATTTAGTGGTATACATTTTGAACATAATTTCAACGCATGTATTTTTATTGCTATCAACATAAGTCCCCCACCTCTGCGTTTAGGATGAGGAACCGAGAAAGTGTCATATTTGGTATTTGGTATTTGATTTATTAGAACTGAGTCAGAGTTTTTCAGCCAAGTTTCAGTAATTGCAATGAAATCCGGATTCTGATCCTGCAGTAGGTCTGTTATTAGAATAGGTTTTTTTGTTAGTGACTGCGCATTTATAAGAAAAAAATGATACTATGATCCAGTTATTAATGAGTGTATGGCCATTAATGGGGATGTTAATTAAGTTACTTCTTTCCATCATTCTTACTTCCTTTGTGGAGCGCTGGTACCTCTTGTTGTTCTCTGTTTTTCTTGATACAGATTAACTGGAATTAAAGAGGGGAAATCGTTAAGCATTGTTAGAAAACAGTTGCTCTAGATTACTCAAGAGTCACACGAAGGGGCGCAAAAAGGAGTTTGCCCTTTGTTGCGCTTCTTTAGCGCGCAATGCCAGGTACGTGGCTCCTACGGCCCAGCACCGATGCTTTTGGCCCTCTTGATGCCCTTGATGATGTCAAGGGGCGGAGTCAGCAGCCGAGGGGGGAAGCGGCATGGTGCAGTGGTCTCGGGCCATCAAGGCTATTCGGCAGCTTTTCTTTGCAGGCCTCCGATGTCAACTGAGGCAGGAGAGCAGCATGACTGAAGCGGATGGAGCAAATGCCTTTTTTTATCGGCCCAGCGCTGACACTTTTGACCCCCTCGGTGCCCTTGATGACATCATGGGGTGGAGTCAGCAGCCGAGGGGGGAAGCAGCATAGCACGGTGGTTCCGGGCTGTCAAGGCTGTTCGGCTACTTTTCATTGCAGGCCTCCAATGTCAACTGAGGCAGGAGAGCAGCCCTGAAGTAAGTCTCCTAACTTTTAGCTACTGCTTAAAGCAGACTTTCTTTTATGGGGAACCTTGGTCCACCAAAGGAGACAAGATTGCTCTCCAAAACCTCTTTTTTGAGGCTCTTCCCCCTAATCTGTGAACGCCATTATATCTCCACAGGGAGGCACCCTTAAGTTTCCTCATAGAGGAAGCAGAAAAGCTATATGCTATTTGTCATAAAGGAAAGTCTGCCCCTAAGGAGCAAAATACATATAAGAAGAAGGAGAGGAACCAAATGTCCACCATGAGTCAGAGTCCAGAGATACACCTTGAAACTAATCCTCTATCTTGTTATCCTAAGTCTGACAGGCCCTGGTTACCTCCTCCCCAGGAGCAATCCAATGGCACAGAGGTTAACCCAGAAAAGGGCACAGGAGATTCGTAGCCACCCAAAAGAAATCACAACTGGGGGCGGTGGAGAAATATAAATAGAGACCTGCCATGGAGAATCAGAAGTTCATCTGCCAAAGCCACAGTGTGCCTGCTCCACCACAAAAAGTTCCCCAGAAAATGAAAAACAATTCTGAGGAATCTAAGAGTGGCACCAAGCCAAAAGTGGGCTCCAGTACCTCTAGGTGCTCCCCTGGCATACAATGACTAACTGTCCTGTTTTTCCTCCTCAGGTCTCTACCATAATTGCCCGAGAGCTTTCCCTATTCAAACCCAAAGATGTCCATACCTCTACAAGTGCCAGATGACATCCAGCCACAGGAGAGTCCTGTGCCCCTTCTGGAGGTGGACTCTGTCAGGAAGCATAAATATTTTTTAGGGAAACAGAAGCCTCACAAACTCTGCTACATGATCCCCATCAGAATAAAAAAGGTTTTCAATTGGGAGGGGCTCCTAGATATGGGTTCCAAGGTTACCGTAATCATGCAGAGCTTGTTTGACAAGCTCTCTACTTCCTTAGAGAGTAAGTCCACTCCAAGAGTAGTACCATGTGAAGTGGACTTAGGGGCAAATGGAGAAATGCCTGTGGAAGTCAGAGGTAAGGCATGGCTCATCCTTCAGAATGGAAAGATGAAAGTGAAGTACCCAGTTCTGATCACCAAGATAGAAGGGGATGCAGGAAAGCACAATAATAATTTGGCTAGAGCTACAACTGCACATGAATATGTTACCCATCTGCGGGAATATTTGCAAAACACTTTTGCCTTTGCCCAAAAGAATTTGGAGACAAATGTAAGAGGTAGAAAAGCCTATTATGATTTAAAAGCTACCTCTGAAGAGTATAAAATTGAAAACCATAGTTCAAAAATGAAGCAAGTAAAGAACAAAGACCAATGAGCCTGTCTTGCATTAAGCTGCTGATTTTGTTGTAGATGCTCAAGGTTCTTGTGGTCTGAGTATACTGTAATACAGTGTTGAGCTCTTTTGAGTAAGTGACAATATTCCTTCACAGCTAGCTTGACAGCCAGGAGTTCTCGATCTCCAATGCTATAATAATGTTCAGCTGGTGAGCACTTCTTAGAAAAGAAGGAACATGGACAGAATACCCCTTCTGGAGTGTGTTGACTGAAGACAGCCCCAACCTCCAAGGTAGAGGCATCTACCTCTAAGATGAAGGGTCACGTAGAATCTGGGTGACATAGGCAGGGCTTGACAGCAAAGGCCTTCTTTAACTATGGAAATACATTCATAACCTTGGGTGGCCAATCTTTGTTGCTGGCATCCTTGCGAGTAAGGGCAGTAAGTGGGACTGCCATGGAAGATAATTTGGAATAAACAGACGGTAATAATCAGCAAACCCCAGGAACCTCTGCAAGGTTTGGAGGCACATCGGTTGAGGCCAATCCATCCAGAATCTGTCTCATGAGACTATGTACCCAAGGAAGGAGAGCTCCTCTTGCTGAAAAAGAAATTTTTACAGTTTAGCATAGAGGTTATTCTCTCGCAGGTGTTGCAGAATGATAAAACGTCTCTTCGGTGGGAACTCAGGGTTTGAGAACAGATGAATTTGTCATCCAAGTAGACAACCACACAGGTGTACAGTAGATTGTGAAAGATCTCATTGACCATTTTCTGGAAAACCACAGTGGTGTTGCAAAGCCAAAAGGGCATAATCAAATACTCGTAATGTCCATCGCAAGTGTTAAATGATGTTTCCAGTCATCACCGGTCTTGATGTGGATGAGGTTGTATGAACCCCTGAGAAAACAACTTTGTGAATATCTTGGCACCCTGTACAACTTTGTGAATATCTTGGCACCCTGTAGGCGATTGAAGAGCTCTGTTATTAGAGGTAATAGATAACAATCCTTCTTATTAATGGTGTTACTGTCTTTCTTCACAACGAAGAAGAACTGGACCCCTGCCAGAGAAGAGGATGGATGGATAAATCCCCATTCTAGATTCTCCTGAACATGGACATGGCCTTGCTGTCTGGAAGAGAAAGGGGGTAAACCCATCCACATGGAGGCATGGCCCCTGGGATGAATTCAATGCCTCAGTCTTATGTGCAATGAGGAGGTAAAATTTCAGCACTCTTTTTTGAGACAACATCCTTGTAATACACATATTAAGGAGAAAGACCTGGGGATAAGGATGCCAAGTTCAGTGGATAAGGAGAATCTATCAGCACCATGTAGGACTCTGTACACCCATGGCCCCTTCGAGCGAGTGGTAAGGCAGACCAGTCAAAGTGTGGTTGATGCTGCTGGAGCCATGGTAGACCTAGAATGATAGGATGGATGGCTCTTGAGATCATGAGGCTAATTTTTTTCCAGGTGCAGGAGGACGGTGAGTAAGGTCACAGGTACAGTGGCCTAGCAGTGAGTCTCTTTAGACAGAAGAGATCAGCAAAAAGGAGAAGTCATCTGGACCATGGGAATCTGGAGTTCGTCAACTAGTTCCTTTAAGATGAAGTTTCCTCCAGAGCCAGAATCCACAAATGCCTGGGTGGAGGAATGAGTGGAGCCCAATTCCAATGCAACTAGTAGTAGCAGTTAGGGAGCTAGGACAGTGAGGCCTAGGGTTATCTCCCAATAGGACCCTAGGCATTGAGGTTTCCCAACCACTGAGGACATTAAGCCAAGAGATGGACTCGAGCAGTGCAATACAGACAGAGGCCCTGCTGTCTGAGACGGAGCCTCTCTGGGGCCAAGCAGCAGAATCCCAACTGCATCAGCTCTTCTGAAATCAGATAGGTCACAGGTGTGGCAGCTGGGGGTGAGCATGAATGTTGGAATCGAGGAGCCGAGACATTCCTTTGGGCAGGTGGGCCCCTTTGATGCAACTGATGGTCTATTTTGCCGATTAGGGCAATAAGGGCCTTTATCAAGGTAGGAAGATCCTGGGTGGTGAGCTCATCTTTAATCTTCCCAGAGAGGCCTTCCAAAAATATGGTGACTAGACTATCCTTGCTTCAGTTCAGCTCGGACACCAGCATCTGTAATTCCACTGCATATTCAGCTAGAATTTGGGAACCTTGGCAAAGATGGAGCAGATTGGAGGTCATCACTATTGCATGACCTGGCACCTCAAAGATAGTGCAAAACATCTCCATGAACTGTTGTAGGTTTATCAAGAGGGAGTCCCCTCAATCCCAGAGGGGAGGCTCCTATGTCAGTGCTGTTCCATCAAGCAGGGAGAGGATATACATGGTTTTAGTCTGATCATCGGGGAATAGCAGAGCCTGTAATTGGAAATGCATTCTGCACTGGTTCAGAAAACCCTGTCAATGCTTGGGGTCCCCAGCATACCAGGGTGGAGCTGGCAGCTGAGGAACTGGTTGACTGGATGCTGCGGGTGGCAGTATGTCCAGTGTGTCCAGGCAAGTGGAGAGCCAGTCCATGAAGTGGCCAAGGTTCCAGGCCACCTTGTTGGTCTTTCAGTCTGTGGGCTATGCTGGGGATGATCTGCAGTGAAGTCAAGTAATCTGAGTCCATGTCCTTAGCAACCTGTTATATTTGTGGACCCTTGGGCTGAGGCAGGATTGATTCTACCTTCAGGGAGGAGCCCTGCAGGTTCTCGCTGTCTGCAGGTGGGCCCAGACATAGCAGAGACCCGTCAGGACCTTCACCTATACCAGCCCTCATTTCCCTCTGGTTGAGCCTTTGGGTGCCAGGGCTGGCAGGAATTTGGTGGGGTTTTTGCTGATGGCAGGGGAGAAGATCCATGGTAAGCTGGGTCATAGGCAGGCAGTAGTCAGTCATATCCAAGGTCCAGGCAATGGTCAGTGGCAGGCAGCAGTCAGTTATATCTGAGGTCCAGGCTAAGGTCAAAACCAGGCATCCATCTGAGGGAGGACAAGAGGGATGGATAGGCAGGGTGGGCATGAAAGGACATGAACAGGTGGGCAATGTGGATCAAACAGACTGGAACGAAGACAGAAGACAATCCAAAGACAGCTGGAAGAGGATAGAAGAGAAGGCTGGAATGAAGACTGAAGACAAAACTGGAAACAACATGCTCTACCTTTTGATGAGGCAGAGAGGGAAGAACAGGAAGGGTCCCGTATAGAGCTAGCCATGTGAGGTCATCAGAAGGTACAACAAACAATAAACCCTCCTCATATACAACGTGCAAAAATGCCAGTAATTAGACCATGATGCTAAGCATCATCAGAATAAAATGTGTTCAAAATATGGGGAAAAGTAACCCATATTGTAGTTACATGATGTTAGATTCCATATTAGGAGTTACAGCCCCAAAAAAGGATCTGGTTGTCATAGTGGATAATACTCTCAGTTTAGTGTGCAGTGGCAGTCAAAAATGCAAACATAATGCTAGGAATTATTAGGATTGCAGAGTGTCATAGTGCCCCTTTATTGTTCTATGATGAGGCTGCATTTAGAGTGCTGTGTGCAGTTCTGGTTGCCATATCTCAAAAAAAGATATAGTTGCTTTGGAATAGGTACAGAGAGGGGTGACCAAAACTATAAAGATGGAACAGCTCCCCTACAAGGAAAGGCTAAAGAGACTGGGTCTGTTCAACTTGGAGAAGAGACATCTGAGAGAAGACATGACAGAAGTCTATAAAATCATGAATGGAATAGAATGGATAAATGTAATTTGGTTATTTTCTTTTTCAAAAAATACAAAGACTATAGGACACTCCATGAAGCTAGTAAGCAGCACATTTAAAACAAATCATAAAAAAATGTTCACTCTTTACTAGAAGATGTGGTTAAAGCAGTTAGTGTAGCTGGGTTTAAAAAAAAGTTTAGAAAAATTCCTGAAAGACAAGTCAATAAACTATTTTTTTACCAAGTAGACTTAAGAAGTAGCCATTACTTATTTTGATAGTAGCATGAACTCTGTTTACTGTTTGGGATCTTGCCAGATACTGGTGACCTGGATTGGCCATTTAAGCTTTGGAATTCATTGCCAGAGAATGTGGTTAAGCACTTAGTATAGCTGGGTTTAAAAAAGGTTTGCATAAGTTCCTGGAGAAGACCATAAACTGCTATTAATCAAATTGACTTAGGGAATAGCCATTGCTTATTACTGGCATTAGTAGCATGGAATTTATTTATGTTTGGGTATTTGCCAGGTACTTGTATCCTCCTGGACTGGCCACTGTTGGAAACAGGATACTGGGCTTGATGGACACTCAGTCTGACCCAGTATGGCAAGTTCTTATGTCCTTATGTCTATGCATCCACTTAACACACACAAATGCCCTGTCACAAATAGTTTTGATGTCTGCCTGGGGCTCTGGTAAGATTCAGTAGAGCACTCAGTTTACTTAGCAGTGGAGCTTCAACATACTTGGATTCATGATTAGATAATTTTCAAGAAATTTTAACATTAATGTATGTCTTTGGGATTGAGAAAACAAAATCAGAACAAAAAATGGGACCTTAATATTTTTGTTTAATTGTTAACTGCATTGTCAAATGTTGTGTTGGTAGTAGTATTGCTCTAATATACCTAAGTACTTTCTATTTTTCTCTGATCTGACCACATTTCACCCTGGTAACAACAAGCAACTTTTAAGCACACTGATCAAACCATTTTTTTACATTGGAAAGTAAGAAAGAGTTAACACATTTCTCCTCTCTGGTAAATGCTATGTGCATTCATTTGTACCTGGTACTTAACTTAAAAAACAAAAGTTGGTTCAAATGCCTGTTTTGTTGTTCTGGTCTTTGGTTTGGATTGACTCTGCTATGAAATCAGGGCAGCTGAATGAAAAGTGAATTGTTTTACAGAGTCAAGGTCTGTTGAAACATTGTAGGAAAAACATTTGCTTCCTCTTGTAAGATAAAGATCTTTTTTTTTCCTGGCAGAATAAAAGCTCTAAGTATTAGCTTCCAATCTGGAATCCAGTGATAGCTTGAAATGTGAGTACTTAGATGCATAGATTTGATTAGGATATCACTTTAAACCTCTCTCCTCCTGTTCCTTTCTTACCTCTTACTTATACTGTAGGAGACAGAAATTATCTTATCTCTGCCAGTGGTCATTCAAATGAGGTAAGGTTTAAGGCTGCCAGCTTTCACATGGAATATAAGTTCCTTTGATGTCAAACAGAATAGTTTGAGTGAAAATCATATTGTTACTTTTAATCTTTTATTAACAAAAGAAAAGAAGAAGAGGAAAAAATCTTTAATGGAACATATTGCAATAATAAATGTTTACATAATATTGCATTGTTGAGAGGCTCTGTCATTGCAGAAATATTGTAGTTGGTTTAAGAAGGATGTACTGTACCAGGATATGAATGTTAATACAACCATTACTGAGTTTACGAGGTCATGACTATGTTATGAATGTTCATGGCTAGGGGATGAAAATCGCATGCCAGGTTTCTAAAAAGATGATCAGGATATACCAACATATCAAGTTACTGGATTTAAAAAAAAAAGGCACTGGGATTAAGGACATTTTTTCAAATCTATGGAATATTACTCTGGTTTGTCAGTCTTTTGTAAAACACTTTCTGAAGCACCAAATAAGATAATTTTTACTGAAGATCCCAACCTTGTGATCTAAGTTTGGTCACAGGGGGATCAGAAGATTTACTTAAAGTCACACACTGAGGGCCGGATTTTAAGAGGTACGCGCGGGCGCGCACAAATGTACGCCCGATTTTATAACATACGCGCGCAACCGCGCGCATGTTATAAAATCCAGGGTTGGCATGCGCAAGGGGGATGCACAATTGTGCAACTTGCGCGCGCCAAGCCGCACAGCCTTCCTCCATTCCCTCCCTCCCCCCTTCCCCTACCTAACCCGCCCCCCAGCCCTATCTAAATCCCCCCCACCTCTGTTGTGCACGCCGGCCAAGTGCCGGCACGCGATCCCCAGGCCCAGCGGCAGTGGAGAGGCCTCTGGCTGTGCCCACGCCCCGCCCCCCAGACTGCCCCCCCCCCACACATTTTTTCAAGCCCCGGGACTTACACGCGTCCTGGGGCTTGTGCGTGTCACCGTGCCTATGCAAAATAGGCTCGGCGAGGGTGACCCCCCCCTCACGCACGTAAATCCAGGTGGATTTACGTGCGTAAGGCTGGGCATGCATATTCATGAAGAATATCCTGAAAACCTGATTGTTTAGGTACGCCTCCAGGAGAGGGTTAGGAAACACCTCTGTAGTGAAAATGACTAGAGGCGGGTGGGCACCTTGTAGACCCAGTTCATTAGCCCCTGTTAATTGTAATTGCATCTCTTCTTCACGTTTATTTATGGTTTTGGTTGTACTCTTTGCACCCCTGTTTTTTGTAAACCGACATGATGTGAACGATTTCATGAATGCCGGTATAAAAAAACCCTAAATAAATAAATAAATAAATAAATAAAAATAAAAACCAATTTATTGAGGCACGAGCTTTCGAGGACAGAATCCACTTTCAAGGACAGAATCCAGAAGCACAATTTAGATAGTGGGTAATATATATGATAAATGGGGCTGGAGGTGGGAAGATACAGAACAAAGAGAAAGCACTGAATTAGGCAGGCAGGGTATGGAAACAAAGGGTTACAGTTTATTGATAACTGAGGAAAGTGTAAAAAGAGAATGATCTGAGAACCGCTAAGTTCCTAGATAGTTGTAGAGTGCCATGAAGTCATTGTCTCTGGTCAGACCTAGGGTGACACAAGTGGTACAAGAGCACAGGGCTTCCATGAGGGCCATGGAGGTACTAAGGTTAGATCCCAAACTTCAATGAGCATGGAGAGGCAGGATTTTTAACACTAGCAGATAAGGTGGAGAAGGCAAATCACTGTAACAGACTTTGGGCATGCTTGAGACAGATGTGGAGGGCAGTGATGGATAGAGGGTTGAGAGTTTTGTTAGAAAAAATGGGGGTGTGGGGAAGCTGGTAATGGGTTGTATAAGGAAATATATATGTTATGTACATGTACCCCAAGTGGATGGGTCTCAGCTAGGCAGACTAGATGGGCCATTTTGGCGTTTGTCTGCTGTCATGTACCACGTGAAAGTGTAGGGATAAATCACTAACAGGAAACTTTCAATGGTTATTCATCTTTGGATGCTATTAAAGTTTAGATATATTAAATTTAATTTATTAAAAATGTTTATATTTCACCCTATTCTGGGCATGTAGTTCAGGGTGGATTATAGTAAATCAAATAGAACATCAGGTAAACATGCAACACATAAAAATACATATGATAAAACTCAGCACTCAAGTCTACCATAGAACAATATAAATGATTTCAAAGAACACATTTCTTTAATAGAAAACTGATTGCCTGAAAATACATTTTTACATTGGACCAAACCAAAGATATTTATAGCAACAGTCTTTGTAAATGCAACTGTGTACCTGTTAAAAAAAAAACCCAAAACAGCAAAATAGCCAGAGCAACCTATATATCACATATAAGAATATGAAAGACAACATTAGCAGAATATAATATTTAAAATTTCATAAAAGGCATCACCTCATACTATATAACCCCGATGGGCAGGGATAGAGGGCACATTCCCAACCCCAGAGAGCACTGGGTCCACTTACCCAGGGTGGGAGAATAAAGTCCTGGATCCCTCCCATCTTTCCAATAGAAGATTTCCCTTGTCTTCCACTGGTTTCAAGAACTGTAAACCCAGGTCAGGCCACAGCTTCTTCCTGTTCCTCCTGTCTTCCAGTACAACTACTCAGATCTTTCAATTTCAAAATTGTTCAGCGGAACTCCTTCAACAAATGTCTCCAAGCCTCTGCCTGTGCTTTGTGAGAGGCAATTTTATAATCCCCCAGATTGTACACTGCCTTTGGGACAAGAACCGTCCTTTCATGCCAGTTAAAACATACACCCTATTCAAATTCCCCTGAACCTCCTGTGCCAGAAAATTCCAGCTGTTAAAAGATGAAACTTACTTCAGATACCTCTGAACCCTTCGTGAACCCTCCACTGCCACAAGAATCTCCATTTAAAGACATAAACCGCACTCTAGTACACTCTGGTGGCCAATCAGGGGCCACCATTATTACTTCTTTTTGTTAACCTTTATTTCAGTTAAAATTTAAGTGAAACATACAAAAAAGTGAACATGTGTATTTCTGCTATCTTACTGTAAAAAATAAACATTAAAAGGTTATACAGTTCCTAACATGAAGTCTGATATGGTGTTGTCGGCTTTCACAGAAAGAAACAAAATAGTGAAAAAATGCTCAAAAAAACTTAAGAGCCTAAAGTGCCTTCCTTTGATAGCATCTAAAGCTAAATAACCACCATGGAAAGTTTTCAGTTAGTGATTTATCCCTGCACTTTCATGTTTGGGAGCAGTTACTGCAGTTCTGCACAGAACAGCTATTTTCTGTACATGCAGTAAAGAATACACAGGTACAGTGTTAGGCCTAACTAAAGAAAGACATTTAAGAAAACTGCAATGATCTGGATATATATTTGCAAACACATCTATCAAAGCAAATTCTTCACCAACAATTGCAGCACCTATGTTAAGCAAAAACTAAACTGAAACCCTGACCACATCTCATGGTACAATGACCACAGAAAAAGAGAGAGAAACACAGTGTTCTCCATAGTTGTAGAACTGGTGCACCGCTGTAGCTCCTTACATATTAAACTTAATTGGGTCATACCTCTGGTTCCTTTCTTGTTGAGAACCTCCATATCCATCTAATGTTTGGGTACTTGCTGCCAGGTACTTGTGGCTTGGAATGGCCACTGTTCAAAGCAGGATACTGGGCTTGATGGACCCTTGGTCTGACCCAGTATGGCATATCTTATGTTCTTATGTTCTTATAGTATCCCTTGTGGCCATAAGCCCTAGTGAAATCCTAAAATAGTCCTTTAGAGCTGAATTTTCAAAGCTACTTATGCACATAAATCCCAGTTTCATGCACACAAATGGTTGCACTAAAATAGATGGGGGACTCAGTTCATGTAAATGTACTCATGTAAGCTGATTATGCACATATTTTTCTTTTTAACTCTTTATTTAACAAGATAACAGACACCGTGAAACATACTAACCATTATACAATACTTCATTGTCACAGAACTTAGACTTCCATGCATAATATAGGTATGGTAAATTAAGAGTTAACATTCTATACAACACATCATTCCTGTCTGCTGAATCCTTCCCCGTTCTTTATGCCCACATAATCATAGCCTATGAGTCTCCCACCTGGTCATTTACATATTGCCAATAAGGTCCCCAAACGTTTTTGTACAAAAAAACAACTTCTTCTGGAGAGAAAAGGTAATCTTTTCAATTACAGCAATGTCTTGTACCTGTCTGTACCAATGAGATATTGATGGTTGTGATTTACAATGCGTCACAATTGTATATCTTGCTACATGTATAAGATGATCGCATAATTTATGTTGTGAGCTAAATAGAGACAAATCCGTCCAGACCCCAAGTAGGCATGTTGCAGGTAGGAAACTTACTGGCGATGATATTCAAAAGCCATTTAGACAGATAATTGAAAATGGTCAAATGGTGATAGAATGTAGCTGCATAAATTGGGGGCAGGCCGGAGTCGGGTGGGAGGCATTTCCGGAAAGAGTGGAGTTAGCCTCATAAGTAGTGTTGCTAACTCCGATATTTGGAGTTAACCGCTTAACTTATGCGGCTAACTCTGGTCACGCCATAGGGCTGTCCTAAAGTTAGCCGGATATACTTATCCGGCTAACTTTAAGATAGCTGAATATATTCAGTGGTTCCTGGTTAAGTTAGCTGGATAGGTGTATCTGGCTAACTTAACTAGCTGCTCCATGGCTGAATATTTACCCCCATATGTACCCTCTTCCAAATTCTTTCCCAATCCCTATCTATGAGGAGTATCTCCAAGTCTGTGTTCCATAGGGCCATCAAACCATTGGCTGGCTCTTTCTCCTCAAGCATTAAGATTGTGGCTTGATAGAGATGCGATATGCATTTTCTTCCTGTCCTCAACTGCATAAGAACTTGCTCTACTCTAGAGGTTTTTCTTCCCACCCATGACATCCTTTCAAGTTTGGTCAGTTGCATACTTATTCTCTCAAATATCTCCCTGGACTCATCCCTTAATTCAAACTCTTCTTGCAAAGTATCGAACTCTTCTTGCAGAGTACCTTCCTCATCCCATAACTGACCAAGGAAGCCCAAACCTACCCTCCAGCAGACAATAATCTCTGAATGGAAGGTAGCAATAGGGATGTGAGGGATATCTTTTAGCACCACTAAAGGGGTATGAGTGCCTGGAAATATATCCATATGCTTACATAGCCCCCACCAAACCTGGTTCATATGTGCTAAGATTGGACACGTTCGAGTGATGCGCCGTACGTGTGGAGGTATGGGAGGTCAGAATGGTAAAAGAGACAAACGTACCCTTTGTAATGAAATCCAGGGCTGAGAACGATCTTTCCCCAAACAAGCCCTTAAACAGACTTGCCATGAGACCCAAAAATAACCCAGAAGATTAGGGAGTGCCATACCTCTCTCCCCATTTTAGTTCACTATAATGTGCTTATCTTAATTTTGGGAAAATTATCCTACCATATAAAATGAGAGAGATGACCATTAACATTAGTGAAGAATTTGATGGACAAGCCTAGAGGGACACGCTGAAACAGGTAGATAAGCCTTGGCAATATATTAATTTTGAGAATCCCATTCTCCCCGACCACGTAGTTAACAAATCTGCCCAAATCTGGAGATCTTCAAGAATCTTATTATACACTGGTGCATAATCAGTCCAGTACATATTGGATCACTTGCAGGGAAAAAGATTCCCAAATATTTAATACATTCTTGGCTAGCCAAAAATGCTTCATACACTCTGGTATTGACAATTCAATGGCAGCCCCCAAAGGGAATACTTCAGATTTTCCCTGTATCCCGACACCACCCCGCGCTCCTCCACCACCTGTAAAACCCTGTAAAACCCGTGGCGCTGATTGCCTAAGCTGGGTGAAAAATAACAACATGCCATCCGCAAACAGAGAGATCCTGTGGCTTTTGCCATTAAAATGAAAAGCCGCAGTCTCCTCATCAGATCTAATTACCTGTGCCAAAAGCTCAATGGACACATCAAACAGTAACAATGGGCATCCCCTGCCTCGTTCCCGTTCTTATCTGGAAAGCACCAGAAAGGGAGCTATTTGTCAGTACTCTCACCATGGGATGTGAATACAGAGCCTTAATCCACCCCACAAATATCAGATCTAAATTGAAAGTGCATAGCATTGCAAACAGAAAAAAACAGAGAAGCATTTCAAAGGCTTTTTCTGCATCAAGTGCCACAAGAAATCTCATAACCTTTAGCTTCCAGGCAAAAGAAATAATATGAAATGCCCTTCATGTGTTAGCTGTGCAAAGATGACCCTTAACAAATCCAGTCTGACCTTCCCTATCTAGCAGTGGGATCAAACCCTCCAGCCACAACTGCTGCACTTTAGCCATTTAAAAGTGAGATTGGTCTACAATACATGAGCCGGGACTAGTTTCCTCTCACCCCTTTTTGTGTATGAGTACTATGGTGGCATCCGTCATTCTGTGGGGGAAGGAAGGATTCTCCTTCAAGTATTCAAATGCAATGGCTAATGGAAGGGCTAGATCCCAAAATATTTTTCATAAAAATCAATCTGGAACCTTATCTGGTCCCAGACTCTTCCCTGCCAGGAGAAGTTTGACAACCCTACCCAGTTCCTCTAGCATAACAGGTGCCCTCAGGAGTTCATTTTGCTTCTCTGTAACTTTAAGGAGTTGCACTCTTGCTAGATAAGAATCAGTATCCACCAATGTACATGGATCCCTTCCCGCATATATAGTAACTCTTCATAATATGATTGGAAGGTGTGGTTTATATCTTGCTACCCCTGTTCAGAATAAATCCCCGTTATCAGAGTGCTTTTGGATCTCCTCTTTAAAAGACTGGCTAAAAGCTTGCCCGCTTTATTGCCATGTTCATAAAACTTTTGGTGCATGTACCACATGGATTTTTCTGTTTCATCTGTTTGTAGCAATTCCAACTCACGCCTCTGTGCCACCAGTTGCCTCCATATTCTTTTTGAGAAACTAAGATTATACAAACATTCAAGTCTTGCAATAGTCCCCTCCAATGACTTCTCCCTTGCATTCTAGCCCTCTTAGATGACTAGTATACCCAATAAGGACAGCCTTTAAGGTTTCCCAAAGAACTACAGGGTTGTACTCTTCATTAGCATGTATCTCTTGAAAAGACTATCTCTCCAGTGATCATATCAATGAAATCCTCACGACTCAGTATAGAAAGGTTAGGCTGCCACATATGCTCAGTTTGCAATATCTGTAACAGATTTATGGCCAACGCGACAGGACTGTGGTCTGATATGTAGCAGGTCATGATGTCCGCTTCTACTACCTAACCCAATAAGATTCAGGAACAAAGAAAAGAGTTCAGATGGCTATATGTTTTATGCACTACTGAGTAGTGAGTATAATCCCTAACACTCATAAGAATATAAGAAATTGCCATGCTGGGTCAGACCAAGGGTCCATCAAGCCCAGCATCCTGTTTCCAACAGAGGCCAAACCAGGCCACAAGAACCTGACAAGTACTCAAACACCAAGAAGATCCCATGCTACTGATGCCAGTAATAGCAGAGGCCATTCCCTAAGTCAACTTGATTAATATTAGTTAATGGACTTCTCCTCCAAGAATGTATCCAAACCTTTTTTAAACCCAGCTACACTAACTGCACTAACCACATCCTCTGGCAACAAATTCCAGAGCTTAATTGTGCATTGAGTGTAAAAGAATTTTTTCTGATTAGTCTTAAAGGGGCTACTTGCTAACTTCATGGAGTGCCCCCTAGACCTTCTATTATCCGAAAGTGTAAATAACCAGTTCACATCTACTCATTCAAGACCTCTCTTGATTTTAAAGACCTCTATCATATCCCCCCCCTCAGCCTTCTCTTCTCCAAGCTGAACAGCCCTAATCTCTTCAGCCTTTCCTCATAGGGGAGCTGTTCCATCCCTTTTATCATTTTCATTGCCCTTCTCTGTACCTTCTCCATCACAATTACATCTTTTTGAGTTACGGTGACCAGAATTGTACACAGTATTCAAGGTGCGGTCTCACCATGGAGGCATTATGACATTTTCTGTTTTATTAACCATTCTCTTCCTAATAATTCCTAATATTCTGTTTGCTTTTTTGACTGCTGCAGCACACTGAGCCAATGATTTTGAAGTATTATCCACTATGATGCCTAGATCTTTTTCCTGGGAGGTAGCTCCTAATATGGAACTTAACATCGTGTAACTACAGCAAAGGTTACACTGGGCAACACATTTTCACAAAAGTCATGTTACGGAAATGAAATTAGTCAATTCTTATACATTTCCATGTGCTAAACACGAATGTGACTGTGAAAATGCAAAATTGGCTCTAGTTTTTTTACCTGCTGGTGAGAGGTTGTATGTGTGTGCCTGGTGTAAAGAGCTCCTGGCTCTGAGAGAAAGAGTCCGATATCTGGAGGCTAGAGTGGCAGACCTAGAGAAGCTGAGGCAGACAGAGAGGTTTATAGATGAGACCTTCAGGGACATAGTAGCCAAGTCCCACCTAACCCCAGTCTGGCAGCCCTGGTGCTGCCTTGGAGGAGGAAGTCTCCTGGTCAGAGCGCTTCATCCTGGTGCAACAGGAAGTGATCCTGTATCATGAACCTGCTCTCCAGGTGATGCATTGTCCTCTTACACCGAGGACGAGTCTCCTAGGGCTACTATCCAGGAGGGAATGGTTAGGTCGGCCGTCATACAGGCTGATACAGTAAAAATTGCGGGAGAGTGGGCAAGCGCCCTCTCTCCCGGCACGTGCACAGGCCACTCTCCTGTGCGCGCGACTCAGTAAATTAATTTATTTAAATTAGGGCCCGCGGTAAAAAGAGGTGCTAGGGACCTTAGCGCGTCCCTAGCGCCTCTTTTTTGACAGGAGCGGCAGCTGTCAGCGGGTTTGACAGCTGACACTCAATTTTGCCGGTGTCGGTTCTCATACCCGCTGACAGCCACGGGTTCGGAAACCGGACACCGGCAAAATTGAGTGTCCGGTTTTCAACCCGCGAGCTGTGGGCCGATTTCAAATTTTATTTCATTTTTTTTTTAACTGGTTTTAACTTTTGGGACCTCCTACTTAATATCGCTGTGATATTAAGTCAGAGGGTGCACAGAAAATAGTTTTTACTGCTTTTCTGTGCACTTTCCCGGTGCCGAGAGAAATTAACGTCTACCTTTGGGTAGGCGCTAATTTCTGAAAGTAAAATGTGCGGCTTGGCTGCACATTTTGCTTTCTGAATCACGCAGGCATAACTAATAGGGCCATCAACATGCATTTGCATGTTGCGGGCGCTATTAGTTTCAGGGGGGTTGTACACGCGTTTTCTGCGCGCTATTACCCCTTACTGAATAAGGCGTAAAGCTAGCACGGCGAAAATGCGTGTCCAAATACGGGTTAACAGTGTATGATCTTTATCCTGTTGGACTCTATGCCCTCCTGAACATAAAACACCTCTCCCCCACCAAGTTGATCCTTCTTACCACTGTACTGTATCGGCCCAATAGTTGGTATTATTAGAAATGTAGACTGCTGGGTATCTGGTGGACATGAGGACTGCCTGGTAACTTGCCTGCCTGGAGCAAAGCTGGGGGACCTCACTCATCACCTAGACAGGATTTTAGACAGTGAAAGTGCAGCTGCAAAGATTACAAGTGTACAACAGGCATGGATATTGTTTAAAAATACATCTTAGAAGTATAATCCAGATGTATTCCACACATTAAGAATGGTAGAAGGAAGGCCAACCAATTACAAGCATGGTTAAAAGAAGGTAAAAGTGAATATTTTAGGAAAAAAAATCCTTCAAAAATTGGAAGAAGGATCCATCTGAAGAAAATAGGAAAAAGCATAAGCATTGACAAGTTAAATATAAGGCTGATAAGACAGTCAGGAGAGAAACGGAAATAAAGTTGGTCGTAGAGGCAAAAACTCATAATAAAAACTTTTTAAAATATATCCAAAGCAGGAAACCTGTGAGGGAGTCTGTAGGACCATTAGATGATGAAGGGGGTTAAAGGGGCTCTCAGGGAAGATAAGGCCATCATGGAAAGACTAAATGAATTCTTTGCTTCAGTGTTTACTAAGGAGGATGTTGTAGAGATACAGCTTCTGGAAATGGTTTTCAAGTGTGACAATTCAGATAAACTGAACCAAATCACAATGAACATGGAAGATGTAGTAGGCCAGATACTACTGGAGTGGATGGTATACACCCTAGGGTTCTGAAATAACTCAAAACTGAAATTTCAGAACTATCAGTAACATTTTGTAACCTATCATTAAAATCATCCATTCTACCTGAAGTCTGGAGGGTAGCCAATATAACCAATATTTAAAAAGGATTCGAGGGGTGATCCAGGAAACTATAGACCAGTGAGCCTGACTTTAGTGCCAAGAAAATAGTGGAAACTATTGTAAAGAACAAAATCAGAGAACGTATAGAAAGACATGGTTTAATGGAACACAGCCAGCATGGATTTACCCAAGAGAAGTCTTTCCTCACAAAGCTGCTACATTGTATTGAAAGGGTTAATAGACATATGGATAAAGTTGAACCAATAGATGTACATTTGGATTTTCAAAAGGTGTTTGACAAAGTCCAGCATGATAGGCTTCTAAGAAAATTAAAAGGTCATGGGGTAGGAGATGATGTCCTTTCATGGATTGCAAACTAGTTAAATGACAGGAAACAGAGAGTAGGATTAACTGGTCAATTTTCTCAGTGGAAAAAGGTAAACAGTGGAATACCTCAGGGATCTGTACTTGGACTGGTGCTTTTCAATATATTTATAAATGATCTAGAAATTGATATGATAATTGAGATGGTCAAATTTGCAGATGACACAAAATTATTCAGATTAGTTAAATCACATGCGGCTTGTGATACATTGCAGGAGGACCTTTTGAGACTAAGATTGGGCATCCAAATGCAGATGAAATTTAATGTGGACTATTGCAAAGTGATGCCTATAAGGAAAAGTAACCCATGCTATAATTACACTATGTTGGCTGTAAAGGCAAAAGCTCACAGTAAAAACCTTTAAATATGTATCCGAAGCAGAAAGCCTGCGAGGGAGTCAGTTGGACTGTTAGATGATCAAGGGGTTAAAGGGGCACTTTAAGAAGATAAGACCATCACGGAAAAATTAAACAGTTTCTTTGCTTCAATGTTTACTGAAGAGGATGTTAGGGAGATACCCGTTCCGGAGAAGGATTTCATGGGTTATGATTCAGATGAACTGAACCAAATCACGTTGAACCTAGAAGATGTGGTAGGCCTGATTGACAAACTGAAGAGTAGTAAATCACCTGGACAGGATGATATACACCCCAGGGTTCTGAAGGAACTAAAAAATGAAATTTCAGATCTATTAGTTAAAATTTGTAATCTATCATTAAAATCATCCATTGTACCTGAAGACTGGAGGATAGCAAATGTAACCCCAATATTTAAAAAGGGCTCCAGGGGCGATCTGGGAAACTACGGACTAGTTAGCCTGACTTCAGTGCCAGGAAAAATAGTGGAAAATGTTGTAAAAATCAAAATCACAGAACATATAGAAGACATGGTTTAATGGAACAAAGTCAGCATGGTTTTACCCAAGATAAGTCCTGCCTCACAAATCTGCTTCACTTTTTTGAAGGGGTTAATGAACATGTAGATATAGGTGAACCGGTGGATGTAGTGTATTTGGATTTTCAGAAGACATTTGACAAATTTCCTCATGAGAGGTTTCTAAGAAAAGTAAAAAGTCATGGGATAGGTGGCGATGTCCTTTCGTGGATTACAAACTGGCTAAAAGACAGGAAACAGAGAATAGGATTAAATGGACAATTTTCTCAGTGGAAAAGGGTAAACAGTGGAGTACCTCAAGGATCTGTACTAGGACCTTTGCTTTTCAATATATTTATAAATGATCTGGAAAGAAATACGACAGGTGAGGTAATCAAATTTGAAGATGATACAAAATTATTCACAGTGGTCACAAGCAAATTGTGATAAGTTGCAGGAGGACCTTGTGAGACTGGAAAATTGGGCATTCAAATAGCAGATGAAATTTAATGTGGACAAGTGCAAGGTGATGCATATAGGGAAAAATAACCCATGCTGTAGTTACACAATGTTAGGTTCCATATTAGGAGCTACTGCCCAGGAAAAAGATTTAGGAGTCTTAGTGGATAATACAATGAAATTGTCGGCTCAGTATGCTACGGTGGTCAAAAAAGCAAACAGAATGCTAGGAATTATTAGGAAGGGATTGGTGAATAAAACTGAGAATGTCATAATGCCTCTGTATTGCTCCGTGGTGAGACCACACCTTGAATACTCTGCATTTCTGATTGCCACATCTCAAAAAAGATATATTTGCACTGGAGAAGGTACAGAGAAGGGCAACCAAAATGATAAAGGGGATGGAATGGCTCCCCTATGAGGAAAGGCTAAAGAGGTTAGGGCTGTTCAGCTTGGAGAAGATACTCTGAGTGGGGATATGATAGAGGTCTCTAAAATCATGAGAGGCCTAAAACGGGTAAATGTGAATCAGTTATTTTACTCTTTCAGATAATAGAAGGACTCGGGGCACTCTGTGAAGTATGCAAGTATCACATTTGGATCCCCCTTCCCCACTGAGATTGCAATGCTGAAAACTATTCTGATCCCACTGACGTTTTCCCAAGAGAAGTCCCCCAGAAATAACAATATTTGAAGATGGAAGAACATGGAATTGCAATATAGGCCAGCTTTTCAGGGCACCGGCAGTGGTGCACTAGAGACAGAGGTTATACTGTCTTCGCCTCTGTTTCTCTTCTTCCGTGAGCCAAGTCCAACCCAACTGCATGGAGTCTTTGGAGGCACTAACCATCATAGGGTCCATGGCAGGTTTCATGGCAGGCTTCAGGAGAAGAAGACAGCTCAGGAGATGTCTTCTTCTCATGAGCTTGTTACTGGAGCCTTAAGTCCACACAGATAGCCAAGGCAATGAGCGCTTCTAGAGATGGGGGAAGATCTTGGCCTGCCAACTCATCTTTTATTCTCCCAGCTAGTCCTTGTCAGTCTTCTCCTTAGGCAAGCTCGGAGGCCACGACATGAAACTTTACTGCATACTCCCCCACGGTGTGAGTGCCTTGGCAAATACATAGTAATTCTGTGGCTGCAGATTAGACTCAACTGAGTTTATCGAAAAACAGATGAGAATGTCACACAAAATTGTTCAGGCTTCCAAGGAGAAGATCATTTTGTTCCCACAAGCCCAGGCAAGGGTAGGGCCATCCAAAAAGGAGAGTATATATGTTATCTTGACACCATCTGAAGAAAAATGAGCCACATGAAATTCAAAATGCATTTTGCATACATTGAGGAAACATTGGCATCCTTTGGGATCACCAGCATATCTGAGAGATGGTGCAAGCTGCATCGTGGTTTCTATGGTTTGAACGAGCATGGGTGGAGGGTTCATCAAAGCTGGTGCTGGAGCTGGAGTCAGTACTTGGGTCTGCATGATGTCCAATCGCTGAGTGAGATATAAACCAGTCATATGGCCAAGTTGCTGCTGGGCTTGCTGGATGAAACCTTGCAGGAGATTAGCCAGGGAATTCAGCTTCCTTTTTGCTTCTGTACTTGGAAGATCAATTCAGCAAAGGCCTGAACCATCCACCCATTCACCGAGCTCATGGCCTCAGCAACCTGTAAGAACTGGTGTGAGCGTGAGCCCTTAGTGCTTTGGTGCAGTTGACACTGCCTCACGGGCAACCCTACAAGGCCTATGCTGGCAGCTGGAGAACATGCCTTGAAGTGGGCCAGGCTGGATTTTCATCTGTACAAGCCACCTCTCCCATGGGTTGAGCCCTTGGATTTTGGCAGCTAGCAGGATTTAGGTAGTTTGAAGCACCTAAGGCAGAGTCCTGAGACAGGCCAAGAGTCAAGGCTAGCAGCAGATAGCACATCATCAAAGTTCAAGGCTAAGGTCAGGTCCAGGTGGCAAGCAAGAGGAGGGTCAAGATATGAAGCTGAGGTCAGAACTGGAGAATCAGGCCAAGATAGACAAGACATAGGGGGAACAAGATGGGACAAGATGGACAAGGCAGTGCAGGACAGAACTCAGAGGACAAGGCAACAGAGAAAGGGCAGAAATAAGAACAAGACTAGGTAGGGTGAGGCAAGACTAGATAAAGCAAGACTTGAATGAGGCTGGAGAAAGGCAAGGCAAGATAAAAGCAAGGCTGGATGAAGGCAAGGACAAGCTAGATCAAGGCAGGTTCAGACACAAACGCAACGTATAACTGCTGGAGCAGGAGACCCGTTGCTGAGGCAAGATCCAATTTGTGGCTGGGCTTTATATACCCAGCCACAGGACATCATCAGCTGGTGCCAGCAGTCTTGGTTCCCTCTGTGGGGCCTTTAAAAAGCCGCGAATGCCTAAGAAGGCCTTGCTGGCATGACGTTGTCCCGATGGCGTTCCTGCTGCCGGGGAAAGCAGCGGCATCTTGCCGCAGGAGGAGCCAGTGGTGCCAGGGGTTAAGTGAAACTGGTCATGGCAGCCTGCTGCAACTGGTGAACATAACACCTGAGTTCAAAAAGGAGACAGAAAGCTTTTATTCATTTGAACACTATGCTTTGGAACCTTTTTTGTTCCTTGAGAGGGAGATTTTTCCACCCTCCTCAACTCATGTTTTGATTTTCCTTTTTGACTCTTTTGCTTTTTTTAACATTCCTAAGTACTCAACTAGGTACTCAGCGTACGTCAACTGAAGGAGTGGTGTTTCTCATCCAGAGAATAGGGGTTGAATATGAGTACTTCTGGTGAAGGAATAGATCCTTATCCATTCTAGGAGGAAGGAAAACAGGAATAGAAGTGAGAGAGCGGCAGTTACTACCCTTAAGAGAAACATGGGGGTAACCTGCACGGAGCGGCAGTTACTACATTGGGAAGCTTGCTGGGCAAACTAGATGGACCATTTTGGTCTTTTTCTGCCATCATTACTATGTACTATAGAAGGAGACTGCTTGAACCTATCCATAGGTTCATTACCATCTCAATGAGGTAACAGAAAAAATAAATTTGGTACCATCAGGTATCATCATCATCAGAAGAAAAGAGACAGAAAGAAAAGGATGTCAGAAGAGGTAGGAGTTATTGGGACTTTGTCTATGAAATTATCAAATCGACTAAAATTGACAATTATTAAATGGGGGGGGCAGGAGTTGACCATTTGCCCAAATTGATTGGAAATGAAGAAACCTTCACTTTATTAAAAAAAAATTTTTAAATGTTTTTTTTACTTTTTTTACTCTTCGGGACCTCCGACTTAATATTGCTATGATATTAAGTCGGAGGGTGCATTTAATAGTGATAGATCACATCGCTATGATATTAAGTTGGAGGGTGCACAGAAAAGCAGTTTTTACTGCTTTTCTGTGCACTTTCCTGGTGCCGGAAGAAATTAGCGCCGACCTTTGGGCCCTCAACATGCATTTGCATGTTGAGGGCGCTATTAGGTGCCGCGGGTTGGACGTGCATTTTCCTCCCTGCCCTTAACATCATATCTTTAAACAACTAAAGCTGTAAAGAACTTCTGTCATCAACAACATAATTCATCAGAAAAAGTTATCCTATGTGTCCAGCTTGATTATTGCTGCTGTGATCATCAGTGCTGTATACAAGAACTTTAAATTGGGATTTGATTTAAATGTAATGCACAGGGCCTGGAAGGCTATCTTCCCCCCTCAGCAGAGATACTTGGACAATCAGATGAAATAACAGTATAGGAAAAGTTATGCCTTAAGAGACTGTGTCCTGGGACCTTATCTGGGACTCAGTTTATTTTTAATTTAAGGCCAAATCTATATTGATTTTAGATAGATAATAATTAACCCTATGGTGGCACCAAAATCAGAATCTATAGGGGGAAAAATAACATAATCAGCATATATTTTGTACAACATATATTCTGAAATTCCTCAAAACATGCTTTCACTTTTGCGTGACATACTAACCTCAAATATATTGACACATTTCATCATCTCAACTAGAAATCACATCTGAAGATAATTTTTATCAATACACTGGATTACATGTGGTAGATCATAATATTCATATATATATATATATATATGTGTGTGTGTGTGTGTGTGTGTGAATAGGGGGAAAACAGTAAAATAATTCATATATCAATGCACATCTTATAAAAAGTAAAGTAAATAATATATCATTTCTATTCTAAAAAACTGCTCCTGTGCAGCATAGACTATTGATACCTGTTCGATGAAGAGCTGTTATTGATGCTTTTTCTATACTCTAAACCAGAAATGTTTTGTTTTTTTTTAATGAACCATCTTAATAATAAAACAAATCAAAGAATACACTGTTAGTATACAGTAATATTTTGATGCACTACAGTGGTAAAACTGTAACATTTTCAATATAGCAAACCAACACATTAAATAAATCAATGATATTGTACATGTCACTATGATAAACTACACTTAGAAATCATGGACTGAGCTGGCCTCATTCCACAGCAGTTAGTAATGAGCTGTGTGACTAAGGAGTCCAAAGGATGAGCAGTAAGGCCAGTTATGTAGGAGCGATGAATATGTAGAGGAGCCCTGCAGAGGAATCAGATGAGCTTACAACAGTTAATAGGGAGTGCAGCAGCCTCTCCTGAAGATAATTGTTTTCCAGATTAAATGCAAAGTACTGGGGACATTAAGGAGTGGTTAGCCCTGCAGAGCAGTCATGAATTTGCCTTTGTTTGGAACCACTGGTTAGGTCCCCAGTACTTTGCATTTAATCTGGAAAACAATTATCTTCAGGAGACGCTGCTGCACTCCCTATTAACTGGTCTGTACCCATGACTTAAAGACTGTCATGTAAATTGTGTTATTTTGACCAATATAAAGTTTGCAGAATTTTGCAGAATTTTAAGTTTTTGTGCGCAGAATTTTAAATATTTTATTTGCACAGAATTCTCCCAGGAGTAAGTGGTTACTCCAGCCTCCCTCCCCAATAACTGCGGCTGCAGCAGGTTTGGCCTCCTTCCTCCAGTGCAACTCCATTGGTGACTCAGGCTTTGGCGGTGGATCCAATCTCCCTCCTCCTACCAGCAGTTTCCTCCTTCTCCCTGCAGTGTGGTCATGCGGTCTTGTTGTTGCATACACATGCTGCTCCCACACTTTTGTGTTGCATGTACAGTACAGGCCCAGTTCTTGTGCATGCCCCACTGTCGGTCTTCTAGAGCAGGAGATGCTGGAAAACACCACAGGCCTGCTGTCATGTTTTTGAAATGAAGGTGAAAATCAATTGTAACAGATTTTCACTTTTGCAAAATCCAGGAATTTATCAGTGAAAATTAGTTGATATTGAAAATGAAGGATGCTAGGCTCTGTTACACAGAAGACCCAGAACATTTTTGGGTTGGTTTTTTTTTTTTTTTTGATCAGCTGATACTAATACTCAGGCCGATACAGTACAGTGCGCTCCGATGGAGCGCACTGTTAACCTGCCCTTGGACGCGCATTTTCCCTTACCCCTTATTCAGTAAGGGGCGGAAAAGGCGCGTCCAACCCTCGGAACCTAATAGGGCCCTCAACATGCAAATGCATGTTGAGGGCCCTATTAGGTATTCTCGCGCGATTCAGTAAGTAAAATGTGCAGCCAAGCCACACATTTTACTTTCAGAAATTAGCACCTACCCAAAGGTCGGCGTTAATTTCTTCCGGCGCCGGGAAAGTGCACAGAAAAGCAGTAAAAACTGCTTTTCTGTGCACCCTCCGACTTAATATCATGGTGATATTAAGTCGGAGGTCCCGAAGTGTAAAAAAAGTAAAAAAAAGAAAAAAAATTTTAAATGGGCCGGCGGCTGTAGGGTCGAAAACCGGACACTCAATTTTGCCGGCGTCCGGTTTCCAAGCCTGTGGCTGTCAGCGAGCTCGAGAACCAACGCCGGCAAAATTGAGCATCGGCTGTCGAACCCGCTGACAGCCGCCGCTCCGAGCTAAAAGGAGGCGCTAGGGATGCGCTAGTGTCCCTAGCGCCTCCTTTTGCCCGTTTTTACCACCGGGCCTCATTTAAATAGAGAATCGCACGCACAGGCGAGTGGCCTGTGCGCGCGCCGGGAGAGCGGGCGTTCGTCCGCTCTCATGTGGACTTTACTGAATTGGCCCGACTGTAATTAAGGAGGAAACACTGAGAACTAGGAGCAGTAGACTGCCAATGGAAAATCCAATTTCCTGTAAGAAAGTAATTGACGGCATACTAGTTTCTTTCAAGTCCTGGGGCTCTGGTCTGCTATCCTACACCACGTTGCTATCCTGATTTTAAGGTGAGCTCACTATTCCAGTTCTGAAATGTAAGTGCATCACCTTGTGGTACATCTTTAAACTCACAGCACTGGAGCTCAGTGACTAACTGTGGCACACAAGGAAAGCCTTTGTGTATTATTTCTTTGTTTCGTCCTTCTTTAGAGGAAGGTAGTAATGAGAATATTCTCGAATGCCTTAAATACTTTGACATGTGTATGCTTCCAATAGATGATAAACAAAAAGAAGAGAGAAAGAAAGAAATGGAATGTGCACATTAAGAGCCGGAACACGGGTCAGCTTTCCTACACGAGGAAAATGATCTGAAAAGTGCCCTGTGAGAATGACAGTAGAAATATATAATTTTTGGGAGCGGCAGCTGGTGGCCCTGTAATAGACCAGGTGCTTTCTCACAGATACCAGATGGAAGTGATGCAGTCTTTGCCCCACAGTATGTATTATTCATCCCGCTGAAGAAAGTGAATCCCTCACTATTCAAGTCATTCCTGCAGAGTTTCTTTCACTGTCTAGGAAAGATGTTACTTTCTTTGTGTGCATAACAGTGAAGGAGCTCATTATCAAGCGAAGAGCAGCTAATTGCTCTCAAGTGAAATAAATGGTTAGATCTTGTTTATTTATTT
This sequence comes from Rhinatrema bivittatum, assembly GCF_901001135.1. Taxonomy (NCBI): domain Eukaryota; kingdom Metazoa; phylum Chordata; class Amphibia; order Gymnophiona; family Rhinatrematidae; genus Rhinatrema; species Rhinatrema bivittatum. The sequence goes on along the minus strand of NC_042615.1, from coordinate 236,332,850 downwards.
AATACTCATGGTAACAGAGCATTTGAATGAAAAGAATATTAGAAAATCAGAACTCACTGACTACAAAGCTCTAAAATAATACTAACTGGTAAGTGGGCAGTGTTTTTCTCCAGTTTTCATTTACATTGTAAAGTTCAATGCCTAGGCAAAAAATTATGCATTGAATTAAAGCTTCACTAGAGTGAGATTAGTGTACCCTGAGCTGACTCAAACATCTTTTTTGCGGTATAAAAGAATCTCAGGCTGGGTATCCCCTAGAAATCAGTCACTCGTGCATCTTATGAGTCCTGTAGAACAGAGGCCAAAATGAATATCAAGAAAGATCTCGTGCAGAGTATTGTGTCAAATTCTAGAAAGTGTAACTCCAAAAAGATAACAGAGCGAACAGAGGCAGCCCAGAGAAAGGCTACCAAAATAGTGCATGGTCTGCACCATAAGCCCTATCAAGGGCCTGAGGGGTAGATTTTAAAAGCTGCGAGCGGGCGTCCATGTGCGAGCGCTTCCCGGCACGTACGCATGGATGCGCCGATTTAATAACATGAGCACGCCGGCGCGCGCATGTTATAAAATTTGGGGGCCGCGCACACACGCGCACCGGATTTTATAATCCGAAAGCGCGCGTGAGTGCGGAGCGCGCAAGGGGGGAAACACTTTCGCAAATCCCGCGCAGCGACGCAACCTGGCCTTTCCCAGTTCCCTCCCAGTCCGCACCAATTAAGGGGGGGGGGTGCAGGATAGGCAAGCCCTGACCCTCTGCCACCGCAGTGAGGACAGAGGAATGGTGGTGGTGAGCCCGCTGCAGAGATCTTCTGGTGATTTTTGGACTCAGTTCGGGAAAAGACTTTTGGTCGAAAGATCTGGGAGAAAGCGTTTTGCTGCCCTTCTTCTTGCCCTGGAACAAAAAGTAAAACTGAGAGCTGTGTGTTCCCTCGGGGATCCCTTCCATCTTGGGATTCATGAGAAAGGGAGAGAGAGAGACACTGGAGAGGAGAACTGTGAGTATTTGGGTAATACCATTTTGAGACCCAATTAGAGACTTTAACCTCTGGGGAGTGAGGATTTGGGACTCTCTCTGCAGAGCCTGAGTTTTATCCTTTTTACCAGGGTTGGAGGGAATTCCAGCCACACGTAAGGATACCCCGCCCACCTGAGGCCTCACTAAATCCAAGCCCTGGAAGGCGAGCGTCTCTCGCCAGCCCTGGTAGTAGAGATGTGAATCGTGTGATCGATCGTCTTAACGATCGATTTCGGCTGGGAGGGGGAGGGAATCGGATCGTCGCCGTTTGGGTTTTTTAAATATCGTGAAAATCGTGTAAATCAAAAACCGGCACACTAAAACAACCCTAAAACCCACCCCGACCCTTTAAAATAAATCCCCCACCCTCCCAAACCCCCCCAAAATGCCTTAAATTACCTGGGGTCCAGAGGAAGGGTCCCGGTGTGATCTTTTACTCTCGGACCTCCGGTGCTTGTAGAAATGGCGCCGGCGCTACCTTTGCCTTGTCATATGACAGGTCAAAGGTGGCGCCGGCGCCATTTTGTTTTTTGTCCCCCGAGGTCAGGAGCGTAGGAGATCGCTCCCGGACCCCCGCTGGACCCCCAGGAACTTTTGGCCAGCTTGGGGGGGGCCTCCTGACCCCCACAAGACTTGCCAAAAGTCCAGCGGGGGTCCGGGAACGACTTCCTGCATGCGAATCGTTTTTCCGTACGGAAAATGGCGCCGGCCATACAGCCGCCATTTTGCGCAAAATGGCGCCGGCCGTAGACAACACGATTCGACTGCAGGAGGTCGTTCCGGACCCCCGCTGGGCTTTTGGCAAGTCTTGTGGGGGTCAGGAGGCCCCCCAAGCTGGCCAAAAGTCCCTGGGGGTCCAGCGGGGGTCCGGGAGCGATCTCCTGCCGCGAATCGTTTTTCCATACGGAAAAAACCAAAGGTAGCGCCGGCGCCATTTCTACAAGCACCGGAGGTCCGAGAGTAAAAGATCACACCGGGACCCTTCCTCTGGACCCCAGGTAATTTAAGGCATTTTGGGGGGGTTCGGGAGGGTGGGGGATTTATTTTAAAGGGTCGGGGTGGGTTTTAGGGTTGTTTTAGTGTGCCGGTTTTCCCGCCCTCCCCCTTCCCCTCCCCCTTCCCCCGATTTACGATTTTTTGACAATAAATCAGGGGAATTGTTATTGTATCGCGGCTCTAACGATTTTTGACGATTTAAAATATATCGGACGATATTTTAAATCGTCAAAAAACGATTCACATCCCTACCTGGTAGTACAGACTCATGCACAGACTGAGGAAGAAAAAACTGTAACCTGAGATTTACTGTGGTGCTGAGGACTGTGTTAATTGTGCCATTATTTCACCTGATTTACCATCAGTAAACATTTTTTTTTTTCATTTTGGACACTAAACCAAAGCCTCCCACACTGTTATTGGCACTTGCAGCACCTATAGCAGGGAAAGAAAACATACCTCTCCCAGGGAAATATAAAGACACCCCTGTCCCTCTGGGCCCTTAAAGAGAATTTCTTCTCCCCTCCCCCATCAACAAAGGACTCAGGGCCTGGGGAAAGAGACTTGGGTGCGAGCTAGCCTGAGTGAGCCAGGCCCTGAAAGAGACATACATTATTTTATGGCTCCATCGGTGTATGCAATAGTATGCACAGAAAAAAAAAGTAAAAGGGCACTGCAGTCTTTATCTGCCATTCTATTTTGTGTTTCTTTGAAATTATGTATTATTATTTCAGGCATTGATTTAAAATGATTGATTTAAAATGACTGTGGTTCTTTTCTTCTCTGCTCTGTTAGCTATAGCCTCTGTCTCACCCACCCTCTCCCATTGCCTTCCAGCTGCCTGGTAGGGGAGGGACTGCAGCGGGAACCGGAGGGCTGCTCTCTGTTGTGTGAGATTCCTTGCACGAGGCCTGTGTGCCTATGACTAGAGAAGGGGGAAATATCGGGGTCAGTCCTGGGACAGGGAAGTGGGATGAGTGCTGGGCCAGGGCTTGGGGATAGAGGAGAGTATGCTGGGGGGGGTCATCCCTGGAGCTGGGAAGATAGAGAATATGTGCATGAGTGTGGTGAGAGAGTGGAAAAGAGAAAGTTGATGCATGAACTCCCTCCCCCTCCACAATCCACACTGAATCTCAGGGTGACCACAACTCAAAAAGTTCCCAGGTATGACATTTGCAGCGAGGGACTGAGTGGGGAAAGGAGCAGGAGGGAGAGTTTGCTATTTCAGACTACATATAAACACCATGCACTGCAAATATAACAGGGCCTGGTGGGATCATCATGTAACCTCATCTTGCCAGGGGATCAGCTTCCCAGCCCTGGGAAGCCTTGGGGAAACCCTTCCAGTGCGGGCAACACTGTCTCTCAGGGTGTAGGCTGGGGGCAGATTTCTATGCAGGGCTAAACTGGTTCTCTGACACCTTGAAAAGACACATTGCCCACACAATACTGGTACTCCAAAAATAAATAAAGTTTACTGAAGTAAACATCATGTAGCAAAACAAATAGTGGAAATGCAGTTCTGGAATCATTTCAATAGTCACAAGCTCTGGAAATAGCACAGTCCCTCATTCACAGTTAAAAAAAAACAAAACAGTTTAATATCAAAAGTATTAAACTTTAACAGGAAATCACATCTCAAAATCACAGTCCAATTCTCTGCATCCACTTTCCCAAATCAGAAAACAGTTCCCTCTATTCTTATTCAAAGATTGGTCATTGTAGTCAATACTCAAAAGTCATTTTAAAGTCACACTTCCCACAGTCTACATTCTTATTCTTTATTCTCCCAGGTCCTTGGGAAATCCAGAATAGTTGGCACACAGTCTCTCTTTGTTAACTCTCTTCAGGACTAGTTCTCCCCTTTATCTCATCCCCAAGGTCTCTTTTCCCAAAAGTTTCTCCATTGGGGCAAGTATTTTTCTTCCACGCAGACCACAAAGACTCTATTTCCAAGATCGCTCCTTTGCTTCTTACTACACGTGAGGGGCCTCAGGCAACTCACCCCCCTTTATGCAAGCAGAATGCAGCTCCTGGCCCCCACTGGTCTCCTGGCAGACACCACTTCCCCTTGGGTTCCACTTCAGTCTCAGCGAGCTTGGACTCCTCCACTGTTCTAGTCACTCCAGCATCTCAGAAGGAGCACTTGATGTCACTTTCCAATCTTTCTCTCTCCCTCTCTCTCTGCGGTTCAGCTTTGTCTCTGGAGATGCCATAGGGGATGGCACCTCAGCTCTTTCCACACCATGCTTCTACTATCTACCATCTCCTCTTAAGACTCTCTCCAAGGGCAGTGAGAACCTCTTAAGACCAGGGCTTCCCAATCTTTTATCCAAAGTGACCCCATTTTAGCACTTGAAAATATACATAACCCCAGAAGACGACCAAAACAAATTAGCTCTCTTAACCTCCTCCCCTCCCGTGGACCCTCTCTCTTATCCCCTGTACTCCAGCTGATTCCTTTGCTCAGCATCCACTCTTTCCAGTGGACCTTCTCTCTTAACCTTGCCCAGGTAGTGTCCATCAAGCTAGGTTGAGAGAACATTGCCCAAATCTCATCTTGGAGTGAGTTTCCTCACTCCAAAGGCCAGCAAATCTTCACAAGAGACCACTGTTCTGTTCGTACATCTCACGTTGAATGTCAAAGTGGCCCCTAACCCCCTACACTAATACTTAACCCTCACCTTGAGTTACTAGGTGGGCCTCCCATAGGGATACAAATACCTGTCTAGGGAGGAGGTATTATAGCATCTCTCTCTCTCTCTCTCTCTCTCTCTCTCTCTCTCTCTCTCTCTCTCTCTCTCTCTCTCTCTCTCTCTCTCATACTGAAACAGGCCTGTCTGGAATATCATGAACCACAATGTAGCCCAAATTGGGCTAATAGTGCAACTTGCAATAAGAGCTTTTCACATAGCTGATATTGCAATTTGCAATACACATGCTTATTAGCATAAGGTACACCCCTTTTTGGTATCGTATGCGATACCAATGCGATATTGGAAAATGAGGCCCTAAGTGGTGCCTGCTGACCATAGCCAGATATTCAGCGGCGACACTTAGACTTATCCGGCAAAGTTTTTTTTTAATATCAAGCTCCTGGCTATTTCATCATCTAAACTGTACGAAGTGGTTGGGTGGTCATTCTGGATGCGTTGTGCTTAAGCCACAGTTGTGATGTGAATTCAGCTTATTAAGAATTATTGTAAAATGGTGCTAGATTGTGATTTGAGGGGGCGAGGCTATGATGTATTCAAAGTTGTAAAGAGCTGTATATTGATTTTAGAGTTTTGTAATGTGTGGTTAATACAATGAATTGTGACAACTATATGTTGTAATTTTAAATTGTAATCTGCCTTGCGCCAGAAGTTAGCAAAAAACTCAGAATATATATATTTTTTAATTAAATACAATTAAATGAGGGCTTATGTTACTCTAAGGAGTAATGCTGATACATTACTGTCATTAATAAAATATGCTTTTAATATCCAATACGTTAAAGGCTTTAATACTTTGGATATTAAACTAGCCACTAACACTTGCATTAAAATCGGTGCATTAACCCTCAATATTAGCTGATTTTAACACAGCTTAGTACAAAGGCATCAAAGATTTTGGATGTTTATAACAAATTTCAATCCTGAAAAGTTATGGAAAGAATCAAGAAAGGTGGTGTATGACAAGCCACACAGGCAGCCAAAGGGAAGCAGTGGGGGATACTTTACCTCATGTTGCAATCAACAGCATCACCACAGATCTGGCATACTCATTTTTAGATTATGCATGCCCTTATTGGTAAACAATAAGCAAATCTATTTGGAAAATGAGATCTATTGAAATTATAACAAATATCTATTTTTTCAAAAGGTGTAAAAATAAAAACCAATTTAAAACTTTTTCTAAGCAACTAAATGGATTTTTTTTCCCTTATAGAAACACGTTAAGTCTGTTTTAAGAATCAGGGTGAAAGAAGTTTCATGGAGTACATCAACAAGGTCTTTGTATACGATGATTATGTGTAATATTTGACCATCATTACAATAAGTGGCACATTACAATTGAAGATACTGAACATAATGCCTCTTTCCTGACAAAAATACATTTCTTCATTTAGTGTGAGCATCACGTTACTTGCTTTACAAGTCTGCCTGGCATACAAACAGCTAAACAAAATAGGCCGTCAATATTACCTCTCATAATAGTATGGCTCCCATCACCCCTTCAGGAAGTCTGATTTGGGCCTCCACACCTTTTGACCTTCCTTACCATTATGTAATGATCCTTTATTCTTAAGCTTTTCATTCTATGGAAAATGCTGCTTTCTGGCATTTTATTGAAGCTTGCAAGATATTTAAATATTTGCATCATATCTCTGCTTCCCTTTTGCTTTTTTTTTTCTAGAGTGTAAATCCTAAGCACCTTCAGTCCCCACCTATGGCTTATAGTTCAGGTCATGCACCATTTTTTGTGGCTCTCCTAAATTCCTTCTACTGTGTTCTTTAGTAGATGTGGTCTAACCAGAAACTTGTAGCGAGGAAATATTCATTTGCTCTTTCATGAGTGATACCCCTCTTTCTGTATTCAAGTATCCTATAACCTTACCAACTGTTTTTTCAAATGGCTAATTTGAAGACACTGGAGATGATTATCTCCTTTCTGTTTGGTGACTGCTCTTGTTCCCACAAATTGTATTTGGCCCTTGGATGTCTATATTCCAAATGCATGCATGGAGATAAGAGGATGTTAATAAAGCACCAAGTAAACTACACAGAGCAGTGGTTACAACCCTAAGCAGCAGTGGTATGATTGCATTGGGCCTTACTACCCTAAACAATACTGGACTTCCAAGATAGCTGGGGTGATTGGCAGATAATGACTATGGTTAAATTCCTTACTGAATGATTAAATTCACCTCCTCTGCTCCTCTCTGGATTTCTTGGGATCTGGAACCTTGCTTCTTTTGCAGCCCAGCCTAATCCTGATGCCCTAGCCAGTCCTCATTCCTGCCTCTCTCCTGGGTCAGTGTCTTGCAGTTTTATTGTACCATTCTTGTAGTTTGGCTTGGTTCTCCCACCCTGTCTTCCCTTTGGTTATACTTGAGTGTTTGGGCCACAAAACCAAAAATTATATAAATACCTTCTACCTTGCCTCTCTTCTGGTTCAGTGCCTTGTTATTGTTCTGCCACTGTTACTGCCCAGCCTGCTTCTGGTGCCACTGAGAACTCCTGTGCTACAGCTTCACCGTATGGGTGTGGTAAGACACAAGCCAGTATCCCATAAGCACCTCCCCAGTGGATCCGTTACTCCAAGACACAAAATGCTACACTCACATGCTGAGTCAATTCATAAGAAATTACATACTGGGTCACAACCAAGGGTCTAAAAGTCAAACATCCTGTTTCTAACAGTGGCCAATTCAGGATACAAGTACCTGACAAGTACTCACATATTAAATAGATCCCACAGTATTTCTTAAATCAACTTGACTAATAGTAGTTTATGGACTTCTCCTCCAGAAACATGTCTAAACCTTTTTTAAACCCAGATAAGCAAACAGCCTTAACCACATCCTCTGGCAACAAATTCCAGACCTTACTTATGTATTGAGTGAAAAAGAATGTTCTTCAATTTGTTTTAAATATACTACTTGCTAACTTCATTGTATGCCCCTTGGTCCTTGTATTATCTGAAACAGTAAACAACTGATTTATATTAAACCATTCTAGTCCTCTCATGATTTTATAGACCTCCATCATATCCACCTCACCTGTCTCTTCTCCAAGCTATATATAGATCATATGAGAGGTTACAAATCTTTATTATCAAAACTTTTCACCAAATCACATAAAAAGTGTGTCATAAAACTCACTCACTCATTCACACATTCACACTATTAAAATTGAAACATGACAGTGAAGTTACAATCTCAAAACAGATTTTTCAAAATACAACAGAGCACATGTTTGTATACATCCTATGGCTTATAACACCACTTACAACTCTGTAAATATTTCAAAACAATAGCACGATTATTTCACTGTACTCTACTCTTTAACCCTAACTCCCATACTATTGTGTGATCTTATATCATCAATACACGTGTGCATCTGTTGTTTGAAGCTCATTAAGATTTGTATTGTCTTCATTTGATCTTCTTCACTGTGTACCTCTTCCTTCATAGAAACTAGAGACAGTACTTCACCTTTCACCACGGTATAACCCCTACAAGAGGCCCTTGTTTTTCTGTTACCAGCTTCATCAGGGAGATATTTACCATCTGGGAAAACAACCCATAAATTCTCACCTTAAACATGAATAATATACCATAAATATAAAGACACACTATCCTTACAACTTACTTGCACTTACCAAACTTGTATTCGAATTAACTACTTTAAACGGACCCCTCTACATTATCCCAAAGGTTGTTCAATCTCTAATCTTCTTTTCCAACTTTATATATATACTTCCAAACGACATGGGTAGAATCTCAATGAGTACTTAGCTTTCTCTCAGCCTTGATTCACATGCACATCCTGCAATAGCATATCCCAAGCAGAACCTATAACGATAACACATGACTTTACCAACCATAGCTATATATCATGCTATCTAATGCACTCTCACCATTGCACAATTACTTTCCCAATCCTATCAGACCCCAAGAAGATAAAACTTACTTCTACTCAAACCATAGATCTCATTCCAACTTCAGTTCCTTAATGCTTTGGTGCCCGGAGGGAGGACCGGCAAAACCGCAGTTCTCCACAAATAGTTAATGTTTAAACTTACCCCATTAACACACTTATAAATGAATTATAATGCGGCCACTGCCCCAAAAACTATGAGCAGCATCCTGGCCAATGCCTCAAGGATGCGCCAAGACATGCCACCTCACGTCATACGTCATACCATTTCCATACTACATACATGCATGCTCAAAGTGTGCCACCGCACGTCGAACATTAGTGATAATAAATAGATATAGATAAGCAATGATAATAATGATAATACAGTATAATATTTTCCTTTACTTTTGCTAAAAGGACCCATTAAAGCATCTCAGCTCTGTCATTTCTGGAAGTTCAGGAAGAGAAAGGGAAAAAGGGGGCATGCCTTTCTCTTGTCCCTGTTAGTTATACCCTTATCAACTGCATATCTGAAAGCATGTTGTTAAATATGCATGTGATCTCCTAAAACATAGCCCAGAGTGAGAAACAGCTTGTTTTCTCTTGTAACTTTAACTCCCTTTCCACAGAGTCTGTATATCTGTTTACCTCCCCCTTTCCCACACTTGTTTTACAGGCACATGATGAAGGGTTAGTGGGTGGACACTGAGACCTTCTTTCTGAACACATCCTTAGCCAAGCTTGTCAGACTTAGTCTAAGCAATCCTATTATAGTCCATCACCTGGGCTTGAAGGAATCACACTGACACTAAATGATCACATTGGTATCAGCAATATCCAGAGCAATGTGAATAATTTGTTTGGTATATAAATACATTAAAATGTTGGCAGATACAGAAAATCAAGGCTACTACCATAATTTTAAAAAAGCTAGTTCCATTATTCAGTTACATAAAAGTTCACCACATTCATTTCTCACCCTATGCAGCCAGCCAAATAACCCTAAACATGAATAACTAACCCTCATCTAAGATTTGTATTGTCTGTAGTATAGCTGCTCCAGAAATCTGGCTGAATTTAAGTCTTTAGCCGGACATACTTCATGTTTTCAGGACCCTCTATGGTGATTCTCTGCATTTCCTGTCATCTGTTGTGATCTTCATAGCTTATGCTTTTGTGCTAGTAGTTGTATACATGGTTGGTTCATATGAATTTTGGGGGACACTTGCCTCATCAGAGTTCATTGTCAACCTTTTATTAGCTCAGTTCAGTGTCAGGCCTTCTTTGGTCATAAGATTTGCCATACTGAGTCAGACCAAAGGTCCTTCAAGTCCAGTATTCTATTTCCAACAGTGGCCAATCCAGGTGACAAGTACCTGGTAGGATCCCAGAAGGTCGATAGATTCCATGCTGCTTATCTAAGAGATATACAGTGGATTTCCCCAGGTCCACAGGAAACAGAGAGGAAGATTAAATGGTCTGTTTACACAGTGGAAAAAGGTAAACAGTGGAGTGCTTCAGGATTTGTACTTGGACTGGTGCTTTTTAATATATTTATAAATGATTTGGAAAGAGATATGACAAGTGAGGTGATAACATTTGTGGATGACAAAAATTATGCAGAGTTGTTAAATCTCAAGCGGATTGTGATAAATTGCAGGAGAACCTTGTGAGACTGGAAGATTGGGCTTCCAAATGGCAGATGAACTTTAAAGTGGACAAGAGCAAGGTGATGCATATAGGGAAAAATAACTCTTGCTATAGTTACAAAATGTTAGGTTCTATCTTAGGAGTTACCACCCAAGAAAGAGATTGTAGCTGGATATTACTATATCCCAGTCATGGCTTTCAATGTACCAGGTCTCTATGACAGCTATTATATCTAAATCTTTTTCTTCAATGTCTTCCTCTAGATCTGGAACTTTATTCCCCATACTATGAGTATTAGTATACATAACCTTCGAACTATTGCCTTTTTGCCACTATATTTCCCATGTTTATATGAGATTTATTGCTTTACTTACCTTAGGCATTTGTTCACCCATCCCCGATGTTTATAGTTTAAACCCCTTCTTAGTAGGTTTGCCATTCTGTGTTGAAAGATGCTGTGCTCTTTCTTCAACAAGTGGTTCCCATCTCTCCTCAGCAATTCTTGAAATATCATCCCATGATCAAGGAAACCAAAGCAGTCATATTTAAACAATCTATGCAGCCATTCATTTATCTCCAGAATGCGAGCTTCCCTGCCTGGGCCTATATCCTTAATTGCGTGGATTGAGGAGAATACCACCTATGCACCTATTATGTTCTTATTTTCTTACCCTCTTTCCCAGAGCCGGAAGTCACTTTTCATATGATCTGTGTGGTACCTTGTAGTATCATTTGTGCCAACATGAATGAGCAGCATCAGATAGTGCTCAATAGACTTGAAGATTTTCGGCAATCTCTCCATAATACCTTGGATTTTGGCAGCCGGCAGACTTCATACTTCCTGGGACAACATGTCTGGTTGGCAGATGGATGCATCCTCGCCGCTCAGAAGCAAGTCACCAATATTCACTATGCTCTGCTTCCTTGGTTCAGTGATTACTGTGCCCGAAGCTTTGGGGTTTGATGTCCTGGTTCCTCCTCATTATGGGATGATATCTCCTCCTCCTCCTCTTCCAGGGCTGCATACTGGTTCTTCAGTTCAAGGAAAATTGGAGCTGTGGTAGAGAATTTGACACAATTAAATCCTTTTTATTCATGCTTTCTCTATTCCATAGTACAATTGTTGTGGGCTAAAAAGAAATGATTTAACACTGGCAGCTTGAAGAGACATAACTGAGTGATGAAAATTTCTTATTTTTAGTATGAAAATATGTAAAATGAGCTTAGAAGAGAGCTGGGCTGCAGGAATGCCTGCACCCCTGAATTTTGTTCCACTACTGAATCCCTTTCAGTACATTGTGGACTAGTAAGTTTCTTACGAACTATTTCTAGAAATTTCTGTTTCATACAGACTTTGTCTTGCAAATATTACTTTTATTGTGAAGCAAAAATGCAATATATATCACTTAAGAATAATTACTTATACTGTGGCTTGTCTTTATACTGCTTCTCTGCACTTCACTGCCGAGGGATGTATCTTTCATAAGTGTATTCTGCACTACACCTCTATATCTCTACACAAAAGACAACATATAAGACTAATAGAACTTTCATAAAGACTTAAAATATAGGACATTATGGGCCGGATTTTAAAAGGGGTACGCGCGTAACCCTTTTAAAACGCCCCTGCGAGCGCCGAGCCTATATTGCATAGGCTTCCGGCGCGCGCAAAGCCCTGGGATGCGGGTAAGTCCCGGGGCTTTCTTGGGGTGGACGTGTCAGGGGTCGTCACGCGATCAGCGTGTCATCGGGGGCGTGTCGGGGGGGTGTGGCGCGGTCGGCGCGTCATCCGGGGGCGGTGCCACGGGCGTGGTTTTGGCCCGGGGACATTCCGGGGGCGTGGCCATGGCCTCCAGACCAGCCCCCAGACCGGAACATGGTGTGCGGCAGCCGGCCCAGCGTGCGCAAAGTTACACCTGCTTCGAGCAGGCGTAACTTGTGCGACAAAGGTAGGGGGGGTTTTGATAGGGCCGGGGGGTGGGTTAGGTAGGGGAAGGGAGGGGAAGGTGGGGGGAGGTGGAAGGAAAGTTCCCTCCGAGGCCACTCCGATTTCAGAGCGGCCTTAGAGGGAACGGGCAGCGCGCGCAGGGCTCGGCACGTGCAAGTTGCACAAATTTGCACCCCCTTGTGCGCACCGACCCCAGATTTTATAAGATACACGCGGCTACGCGCGTATCTTATAAAATCCGGCGTACTTTTGTTCACACCTGGTGTGCGAACAAAAGTACGTGCGCTCTATGTTTTAAAATGTACCCCATTATCCCTTCCCCCCCCCCCATATAAAAGAGAAGGGGAGGAAAAGGCAGAAAGAAAGAGGAAGAAGAAAAACATTTAAAAATTTTCAAAAATTTGTTGTGATGAAGTGAAGAAACACATTAGGAGAGGAGATCAAGAGAAGTTATATTAGTACAGCTGGAACAGCGTTGGATACATAATTTACAATATTTGGCACCTTTTAGAAAATTAAAACGCATAAATTCTGTTTAGTGTTTGATATGCACTGCAGTAGCTGAAAGGCATAATGCCCCTAAAACCTTGGGTTGCTTTTCACCTTTCATAAATTCCTGGTAGATTCTATTCAAAAAATAATTTTCAGCTCCGTGGCTCATTGTTATTCAAACTTGATTGATTGTCGTCATTTACTCAGTGAGGAAGTTAAGTGCTCCTGTCATTTCCGAAGAGTATAATTGGGACCCCCTCCCAAAAACGTTTTAAAATTGCCTGGTGGTCCAGTGGGCCCCGGGAGCGATCTCCCGCTCTCGGGCCATCGGCTGCCACTAATAAAAATGGCGCCGATGGCCCTTTGCCCTTACCATGTGACAGGGTAACCATGCCATTGGCCGGCCCCTGTCACATGGTAGGAGCACTGGATGGCCGGCGCCATCTTTAAAAATGGCGTCGGCCATCCAGTGCTCCTACCATGTGACAGGGGCCGGCCAATGGCACAGTTACCCTGTCACATGGTAAGGGCAAAGGGCCATCGGCGCCATTTTTATTAGTGGCAGCCGACGGCCCGAGAGCGGGAGATCACTCCCGGGGCCCACTGGACCACCAGGTAATTTTAAAATGTTTTTGGGGGGGTCGGAAGGGTGGTGGAGGCTAAGGGAGCGGTTTTAAAAGGGTCGGGATGGGTTTTTTGTTTATTGGCCGACAGCCCGAGCGCGAGAGAACGCTTTGGGGACCCCCGCTGGACCACCAGGTAATTTTAAAACGTTTTTTGGGGGGTCGGGAGGGTGGTGGAGGCTAAGGGAGTGGTTTTAAAGGGTTGGGGTGGGTTTTTTGTTTATCGGATCGGGCGCAGACCGATAAAAAAAAACCCGATCGGGCCGGACGAAAAAAATGCACGATTTGAATCGGAACCGGAACCGAACCAATTCTGGTTCCGATTCACATCTCTAATCAGTAACATGTTCTCCAAGAAAATACAATACTGTATTTTCACCTTTATTAGAAAAGCAAATTAGACATCTGATGACATGCTGATCAGAAATATTTATATTTACCAAACCAAGTAAATAAAATGTATCTCACAGTAAGCAAACACTACATGCTTATGCATGAAAGTATAGTAGAGGAGGGAGGATGAACATATCTGCAAACAATGGCAACATTTGTACAATGTTCATTTTGTTGAGGGATAAAAGGAATCTAATACCTCTGTAGAACTTTTCTGAGTTATTAAAAACAGTATAAAACAGCTATGACTGCAGGCAACATGGCACCTACATATAGCTAATGGGGTACTGCTAAGATGAAATTAGTCCCATATGGTAGTGGCGCAAAAACAGAACATTTTGTTTCAGTTTTCCATTGGTTACTTTTATTCTTGGCTAATTTAATATTAAAGCAAAGTGAGATATGTCTGTGCCATATTGTTAAATTTGATTGAATTTGCCAAAAACTACAAATACAGGTATTTTGTTTAAATAAATAATACTGACAATCATTTTGTATAAGGACTACATTTTGTTAATAAATACCAGATGAATCTGTTTCCCTGATTACATGCATTTTTCAGCAATCATTACCATGTGAAAGTTTTTTAAGTGACAACAATCAGATTTCCATTCAAATCCTGATTATTTTTGTTCAATATTTCCTACTTTCATTTTATATTACCATAATCAAAATTATATATTTAGTTTTGTATTTACTGTTCCTACTTTATCTACATTTCAGTCATGAAGCTTAACAGACTGCTGGAGAAAATTATGAAATGGTCAAAGGAAGACATTGTTTATACTTTGTTAGAACTTATTAGACCATACAATGAGATGCTTAATTTTGTTCTCTTCTGTATAGGAAAGACAATAGCGAGATTGAAAATGTATAGCCCAGGGAACCAAAATTGATCATGAATACAGTATGCTGGCTAAACGTTAGACCACAAGAAAATAATTTATTGTTTTGATACATGCTCAGATATATGTGTTGCATAAGAAAAAGTAAAACATTTGAAGAAAGCTAAAAGCATCAAATGAAAGGAAATTTTGTAGTATAGATAAACCTTACTGCATAAGGAGGCTCATTGTGTGGGAAGGTCAGAGGAAGAAAGGGATGGAATTATAAGAGTAGCCCATGGTCCATCTTTGCATGATGCCATGCAGGAGACTATGGTTTGAGTCCTAGATCATTTCATTTCCTTGGGCAGCAAGGATTGCTGGAAATGCAGCAATCATAACTTTTGGGGAACAGGTCTAAAGTGCAGCCATCACACAACAGTGACATCTAGTGGTTGAACTTACATTGTACATATGCCATGTGTTACGCTGATAAAGTGGAACCAGTTCGAAACGCGCTTACCTCGTGCAGGAGGGTTCTCGGGAGTCGGATGAAAGGGTATCCACTAGGTAGTCCAAGATGAGGGCAGGCAGCAGATGCAGAAACCAAGCAGACAAATCCAGAGGCAGGCAGCTGAGCAGGGTAATCCAGTAGGCAGTCCAGAGTCGAGGCAGGCAGCAAACGCAGGAACCAAGCAGACAAATCCAGAGGCAGGCAGCTGAGCAGGGTAATCCAGTAGGCAGTCCAGAGTCGAGGCAGGCGGCAGACGCAGGAACTAAGCAGACAAATCCAGAGGTAGGCAACAAGGCAGAATAATCCAGTAAGCAGTCCAGGGTTGAGGCAGACAGCAGATGTAGAAACCAGGCAGACTAATCCAAAGGCAGGCAGCAGGGCAGGGTAATCCAGTAGCAGTCCAAAATCGGGTATACAAAAAGGCACCAAGGAAGTCAGGCTGAGAACACGATACAGAGACAATTGTGGCCGAAGCAAGAAGCGTGGGAGAAGGCTCAGCTTAAGAAGCCAAACTCCCGCGCAAATCGACTCTGTCGGCGTCTGATGTCAGGGGGCGGGTCCAAGCACAAATTCACGGGATTGGCTGTAACGAGCGAAGGGAGATCCTAGACGTCACTTGAGGACTCCCTCTCTATTCGATACGTCCGTGCGTCGATGTCGGGGCGTCGGAGCTGCAACGGCCCGCTTAGTGCAATATCGTGCGGTCGGCTTCCGGGACGGAGCCCCCGTGCCATTGGAGCAGGTAACAGTACCCCCCCTGCAAGACCCGCCCCTCCTCTCTTTAGGTCTGGGCTTGAGGGGGAATTGATGATGAAACTTCTTAATCAATCGGGGAGCAAAAACATTAAAAGAGGGTTCCCATGAGTTCTCCTCTGGGCCAAAGTTTCTCCAAGAGATTAAATACTGAAGTTGCCCCTTAACTCTTCTGGAATCCAAGACCTCCTCCACTTCAAATTGATCATCGTTTTGTATAATGTGTGTATTTACCCTCCGTCTTCTAGTCGGCCAAGTCATAATAGCAGGCTTGAGTAACGATATATGGAAGGCATTATAAATCCGCAAGGAGGATGGTAAACGCAATCTATAGGTGACTGCGTTAATCTGCTTCTGGATAGGGAAGGGGCCAATGAAACGAGGAGCAAATTTTGCGGAGGGTAAATGCAATCGGAGATTCCGAGTACTCAACCAAACAAGATCACCCTGTTGGAGTTGAGGAGCAGGACAACGACTCTTATCAGCCTGGGTTTTCATTTTGGCCGCGTTCTTCACTAGTAACGCCCGTGTCTCTGTCCACAAGCTGGTCATTGAAGCAATGGTGGAGTTAACCGCAGGGCAATTCGAGGAACTGGTAATAGGCAGGGGAAGACGAGGATGTCTCCCAAAAACTACGAAAAAAGGAGACTTCCCGGTAGCTTGACTCACATGATTGTTGTGACAAATCTCTGCCCAGACCAGAAGTGAAGCCCAATCATCCTGTCGCTGATTGACATAAGCTCGCAAAAAGGTTTTTAGTGATTGATTGGTCCGTTCGGTGAGCCCATTGGACTGGGGGTGATAAGCAGAAGAAAATTCAAGTTTAATTTGAAGAAGTGTGCATAACTTCGTCCAGAATTGGGCTGTAAACTGCACCCCTCTATCGGACACAATACTGACGAGAAGACCGTGCAGACGAAAAATGTGATGCAGGAAGAGCTGGGCTAATTCAGAGGCAGAGGGTAATCCTGGCAAAGGAATGAAATGCGCCATCCTAGAGAAACGATCTACTACCACCCAAAT
The DNA here is from genome assembly GCF_901001135.1 of Rhinatrema bivittatum. Taxonomy (NCBI): domain Eukaryota; kingdom Metazoa; phylum Chordata; class Amphibia; order Gymnophiona; family Rhinatrematidae; genus Rhinatrema; species Rhinatrema bivittatum. The sequence goes on along the minus strand of NC_042615.1, from coordinate 236,315,993 downwards.
GACCGTATTGCCATCTGAAGGCGGAAGATCCGTGATAAAATCAGTAGCAATGTGGGTCCAAGGTAAATTAGGAATGGGGAGTGGCTGTAATAATCCCAGGGGCTTCCGTCGAGGTGACTTTTGCGCCGCACAGACTGGACAGGAATCCACAAAGTGCTTAACATCTGTCTCCCACCGTGGCCACCAATAGTGTCTGGAAATTAATTCTTTGGTTCGCGAAACACCAGCGTGTCCAGCTAAGCGTGCATTGTGGGACCAACGGAGGACTTTTAATCGTAATTTCTTCTGAACTACAGTTTTCCCAATAGGAACCGTGAATGTAGCAGCCAGCTGAATCTATGATGTATCGAGGAGGATCCGGGGTGTCGTCCAGAACAAAACTTCTAGAGAGAGCGTCTGCTCGTACATTCTTCTGCGCAGGTCGGAAATGCAGTAAAAAATGGAACCTGCTAAAAAAAAGTGCCCATCGTGCTTGCCGTGGGTTCAATCACTGAGCTTTAGCCAGGTATTCCAGATTTTTATGATCCGTATAGATAGTAACAATATGTCGTGCACCTTCTAAAAGATGGCGCCATTCCTCCAGCGCGAGCTTAACTGCCAAGAGTTCTCGATCTCCAATGGTATAATTTCTCTCCGCCGGGGAAAATTTCTTAGAAAAGAAGGCACAAGTCATCAAGTGGCCGTCATCAGTTTTCTGAAGAAGGACCGCCCCCACCCCCACTGCGGAAGCGTCTACCTCAAGAATAAAAGGTTTAGTGAATCAGGACGCCTGAGACATAAGTCCTTGGTGAACTCCTCCTTAAGGTGCAAGAAGGCCATACGAGCCTCCTCTGGCCAGTTTTGTAAGGGGGCACCTTTCTTAGTAAGGGTCGTAAGAGGGGCCACTAAGGAGGAAAAATTCGGAATAAACTGCCTATAATAATTGGCAAAGCCCAGAAACCTTTGTAAGGCCTTCAGACCCACAGGTTGTGGCCAGTTCAGAATGGCCTTGAGCTTGTTGGGATCCATGGACAATCCATGATTGGAAATAATATACCCGAGAAAAGGTAATGAGTGTTTGTGAAAAACACATTTTTCTAATTTGGCAAACAATTTATAGTCACGAAGACGTTGTAGGACTTGTCGTACGTGAAGCTGATGCTGTTGCAAAGTATCTGAAAAAATTAAAATGTCATCCAGGTAAACAATGACATGATAGTAATGGATATCACGAAAAATATCATTGATCATATCTTGAAAAACAGCCGGGGCATTGCAAAGCCCAAATGGCATGACCCTGTATTCATAGTGTCCGTCATGCGTGTTAAACGCCGTTTTCCACTCATCCCCTTTTCGAATTCATATTAGATTGTACGCCCCTCTTAAATCCAATTTTGAGAATATTTGAGCTCCTTTGATCCGATCAAATATTTCTGAGATAAGAGGAATGGGATACCTATTTTTCTTTGTGATGCTATTAAGTCCCCGGTAGTCTATGCAAGGTCGCAAGGACCCATCCTTCTTTTTGACAAAAAAAACCCAGCCCCTGCGGGCGACGTCGAGGGTCGGATAAAGCCTTGTGCTAAGTTCTCTTGAATATATTGTTTTAAAGCTATGGATTCTGGCTCTGATAACGTATAAATCCTTCCCCTGGGCGGAACCTTCCCGGGAAGAAGATCTATGGCGCAATCATACGGTCGATGAGGTGGCAACGACTCTGCTTGCTGTTTACTGAAGACGTCCTCAAAGTCTAAATAGGGAGCAGGAATGCCAGATGATAGTTGTGTAGTCTGGACTAGCGTTTTTTGAGCAAATTGTAAACAATTCTGGAACAGGATGGACTCCAGGCAGTGAGTTGCAACGAAGCCCAGTCTAGGTGAGGCTGATGAATCCTTAACCAGGGTAAACCTAGAATTATTTGATTGACTGAAGATGGGAGAACATATAACTGAATACGTTCCTGGTGTAAAATTCCCGTCTGTAATAGGATAGGTTTGGTGATGTAGCATATTCGCATTCCCACTGAATGCCCGGAAACTGAGGTAACCGATAAAGGAATGTCTAAGGGTTCTACTGGAATTTGAAATGTTTTGACCAGATCTTCCTGAATGAAATTGCCTGCCGCCCCTGAATCTATGAAGGCATGAAATGGGACTGCCTCCTCCTTCAGCCAGATGGTTACTGGAAGTAATAATTGAGGAGAGGAAAAGTTGGGACCCAGGGAGGCCTCTCCCACCCGTCCTAGGTCCGGAAGTTTCCCGACTTGTTGGGACATTTATTAATGAAATGCCCAGATCCAGCGCAATACAGGCAGAGATTCTTAACTCGTCTTCGATGTCGTTCCTCTGGAGTTAAATGAAACCTATCAATTTGCATAGGTTCCTCGGTGTTCCCTGATGCTTCAGCTACCTGTGGAACAGACAGAGGTTGCTGAAAAGTAGGAGCCAGACGATAAGTCCTTCGAGAAGCGGCTCGTTCTCGAGTCCTTTCCTGAAAGCGTAGGTCCAATCGGATGGCTAGCCGGATTAATCCCTCTAAGGTATCCGGAGGATCTCGGCCAGCGAGTTCATCCTTGATATTCTCTGCAAGACCTTGTCGAAAGATGGCCAGCAAGCTGTCCTCTCCCCAGGCGAGTTTAGCTGCTAAGGTCCGGAATTGGATAGCGTATTCTCCCACGGGTCGTGAACCTTGTTTGATCTGAAGTAAGTCGTTTGCGGCGGAGGTAGAACGTCCTGGCTCATCAAATATAAGTCGAAATTCTTTTAAGAATCGATCCAAGTTCGTGAGAATGATATTGTCTCTCTCCCATAAAGGAGATGCCCATGCTAGAGCTGGTCCCTCCAGTAATGAAAGAATAAAGGTAGCCTTAGTTTTGTCGTCTGGAAATGAAGCAGGTTGTAGAGAAAAATGCATTCAACACTGGTTAATAAATCCTCTACATAATTTTGCATTTCCATTGAATCGTGGCGGTGGAGGTACTCTGACAGGGTTAGGCGTTGCCGTAGGACTGGCTATAGGTACTGCAGGGGTATGAGCTAAGGCATCCATACGGGCGACTAGATGATCCAAAACCCCTGTTTCTTGATCGAGGACTCCCTGTTGTTGTTGAATTTTGTTGGCCATTCCAGGAATGGCCTGTAGCGCGGTCAGATCGACTGGATCCATGGCTTCGGCCAACTGTTACGCTGATAAAGTGGAACCAGTTCGAAACGCGCTTACCTCGTGCAGGAGGGTTCTCGGGAGTCGGATGAAAGGGTATCCACTAGGTAGTCCAAGATCAGGGCAGATGCAGAAACCAAGCAGATAAATCCAAAGGCAGGCAGCTGAGCAGGGTAATCCAGTAGGCAGTCCAGAGTCGAGGCAGGCAGCAAACGCAGGAACCAAGCAGACAAATCCAGAGGCAGGCAGCTGAGCAGGGTAATCCAGTAGGCAGTCCAGAGTCGAGGCAGGCAGCAAACGCAGGAACCAAGCAGACAAATCCAGAGGCAGGCAGCTGAGCAGGGTAATCCAGTAGGCAGTCCAGAGTCGAGGCAGGCGGCAGACGCAGGAACTAAGCAGACAAATCCAGAGGTAGGCAACAAGGCAGAATAATCCAGTAAGCAGTCCAGGGTTGAGGCAGACAGCAGATGTAGAAACCAGGCAGACTAATCCAAAGGCAGGCAGCAGGGCAGGGTAATCCAGTAGCAGTCCAAAATCGGGTATACAAAAAGGCACCAAGGAAGTCAGACTGAGAACACGATACAGAGACAATCGTGGCCGAAGCAAGAAGCGTGGGAGAAGGCTCAGCTTAAGAAGCCAAACTCCCGCGCAAATCGACTCTGTCGGCGTCTGACGTCAGGGGGCGGGTCCAAGCACAAATTCACGGGATTGGCTGTAACGAGCGAAGGGAGATCCTAGACGTCACTTGAGGACTCCCTCTCTATTCGATACGTCCGTGCGTCGACGTCGGGGCGTCGGAGCTGCAACGGCCCACTTAGTGCGATATCGTGCAGTCGGCTTCCGGGACGGAGCCCCCGCGCCATTGGAGCAGGTAACAGTTAGGGATGTGCAGACAAAAAGTTTATGTTCATAAGTCCATAAGTCGAAAAGGGGGGTCAATTTCGGTCAATATGGACATATGGAGAATTCCATAAGTTGAGTCTATGTCCATACGTGCACCGGTTCCCTAAATAAAAATTTAAACCCCTCACCCTCCTTAATCCCCCCCCAAGACTTACCAAAATTCCCTGGTGGTCCAGCGGGGAGTCAGGAAGCCATTCCTCTATTCCTTTGCGAGGAGCACGTGACGTCTGCGTCACGTCGGAGTGACGCGGCCGTCACGTGGTCCACCGCGGTTCCGCTCCCGGACCCCTCTTTGGACACAAACGGAACTTTTGGCCAGCTTGGGGGGGCCTCTTGACCTCCCCAAGCTGGCCAAAAGTTCCGTTTGTGTCCAACGAGGGGTCCGAGAGCGGAACCGCGGTGGACCACGTGACAGCTGCGTCACGTCGGAATGACGCGGCCGTCACGTGGTCCACCGCGGTTCCGCTCCCGGACCCCTCGTTGGACACAAACGGAACTTTTGGCCAGCTTGGGGGGGCCTCTTGACCTCCCCAAGCTGGCCAAAAGTTCCGTTTGTGTCCAACGAGGGGTCCGGGAGCGGAACCGCGGTGGACCATGTGACGGCCGCGTCACTCCAACGTGACGCGGACGTCACGTGCTCCTCGCAAAGGAATAGAGGAATGGCTTCCTGACTCCCCGCTGGACCACCAGGGAGTTTTGGTAAGTCTTGGGGGGGATTAAGGAGGGTGAGGGGTTAAAATTTTTATTTAGGATCAACGATCGTGATTTCCAACGTATTCAACATAGCTATGTTGAATAAGTTGGAAATCCGATCGTTTTCGCCTCATCACTTTTTTAAGTTAAAAAAAAAAAGTAGCGTTTTACATATAAGTTCAAAACGAATGCACACCCCTAGTAACAGTACCCCCCCTGCAAGACCCGCCCCCTCCTCTCTTTAGGTCTGGGCTTGAGGGGGAATTGATGATGAAACTTCTTAATCAATCCCTAATACCTCCCTAATACCAGGAGGTATTGCAGTGCCCTAACCCTGATACCAGGGTTAGGTCACTGTGTGCAGGAAGATCACAACACTCCCATTATCAGGGATATGGCACTGCATGCAGGAAGATCACAACACCCCTGGTATCAGGGTTAGGGCACTGTGTGCAGGAAGATCACAACACTCCTGGTATTAGGGATAGGGCACTGCATGCAGGAAGTTCACAACACCCCTGGTATCAGGGTTAGGGCACTGTGTGCAAGCAGATCACAACACCCCTGATATCAGGGTTAGGGCACTGAGTGCAGGAAGATCACAACACTCCCATTATCAGGGATATGGCACTGCATGCAGAAAGATCACAACAATCCTGGTAACAACGTTATTGTTAAATTTTGAACTTATGTACACTGTTCCAAGTTTCATAACCTTGTTCTATGTAATGCCTTTTGGCAATTTTCAAGTTCTGTTTCAATGTAAACCGATGTGATCTTTATTTCATATAGGAACACCGGTATATAAAAATCTAAAAATAAATAAATAAATAAATCAGGGTTAGGGCACTGTGTGCAGGAAGATCACAACACTCCTGGTATCAGGAATAGGGCACAAGTTCTAGTCACATTGACTGATCACATTACTTTTTTTGTCAAGCTACCAACAGTTTCCATTTCTCATCCCCCCAACCATCACCTCAGTGGGAACCTTGGTAATATCAATAGATAAGAGGGCAGCCAGCCAATAGGAATACATATTCATTCCTAACTGACCTTTACTGACCTGGAAAATGTCAATTTGTATCATTTTCTGTTAGTGCGCACTAACTCCCGGTTAGTGCGCACTAACACGATTTAACGATTTTTAATGATATATCGTTAGAATTTCTATTGTATTGTGTTCTTTAACGATTTAAGACGATATTAAAAGTATCGGACGATAATTTTAATCATTGAAAAACGATTCACATCCCTACTTTCTGATATTAATTCAAATGTGATCATATTGTGATCACTATTGCCAAGCGGCCCTATCACCGATACCTCTCTCACCAGATCCTGGTCTCCACTGAGAATTAGATCTAAAATTGTTCCCTCTCCTCTCGGTTCTTGAACTAATTGCTCCATAAAACTGTCATTTATTCCATCCAGGAACTTTATCTCTAGAACTTGTCCTGATGTTTCACTTACCCAGTCAATATTGGGGTAATTGAAATCTCAACAAGAAACGTTGTTTCACACTCTTTTGTTTTTTGTAGGTGCTATAAATTTCTTTGCCTTCTTAAACTTGATATTAACACACACATCAGTCATGAATTAGGGACCTACATAACACCCATGTGGGTCCTTTTTAATCATAGGTCCAATAGTCCAATATTTGCACAGGAATTTTTAATTTTTTAACTTTTTTGCATTTTTCCTAAAACTCAAGAGATATTACTTCCCTTTATTCTTTGTCAGAGTCAGAGGTCCGACGTGCGTGTTTCGTGAGCTGCTGCTTCAGGGACGTCTCATGCTGACTTACACTGCCCGATTTCCCGATCAAATCAGGGGTATGTCTGGTATCAGGTGAGATCAGTGAAATAGCCTACAAAATCAGACTCGCTCTCGGCCAGTTCCCTGCTTACATGCCGAGACAGAAAATGGCAACAGGTCCGGTAAGTGAATTTGAGCGGCGTTTCCCTATCTGTGTGAGATGTGTGCATCACAAAACTATTTATAAGTGATATTATAATGGCTATTCAACTAAAAGTGTTTTGATTTTTAGAAATACTTTGAGGGACCTCAATAAAATCATTATGAATAAAGTTCCCCGCAGCAGCACCCTGTGAAGAAACCAGAGGGGTGCCGGGCAGTGAGAGTCAGCATGAGACGTCCCTGAAGCAGCGGCTCGCGAAACGCTCACGTCGGATCTCTGACTCCGACAAAGAACAAAGGGAAGTAATATCTCTTAATGCAAAAAAAGTTAAAAAGTTAAAAATTCCTGTGCAAATATTGGACCTATGATTAAAAAGGACCCACATAGGTGCAAAACACAAGTGCAAACTTGCAGCACCGTGGGTGTTATGAAAGTCCCTAATTCATGACTGATGTGTGTGTTAATATCAAGTTTAAGAAGGCAAAGAAATTTATAGCACCTACAAAAAACAAGGGTGTGATACAACGTTTCTTATTGATGTTACTCAAATCGTTCTTCAGTAGATAAAGAGATACCTCCTCTATTGGTAATTGAAATCTCCCATTATTATTGCACTGCAATTTTGGTTAGTTTCCATAATTTCTCTTAGCATATCACTGTCCGTCTCATCATTTTGTCCAGGTAGACTGTAGTATACTTCTATTGCTCTACTCTTCCCCAACACACAAGGGATTTCTACCCATAAAGTTCAATTGTGCATATACGGCCAGATTTAAAAGCTTTACGCGCATAGAGGGGGGTTATGCGCGCCAGGCCTATTTTATAAAGGCCTGGCGACCTGCGTAAAGCCCTGGGACGCATCCAAGTCCTGGGACTTCAAAAAAGGGGCAGTCGGGGGTGCTGGCGGTCCGGGGGCAGGGTGGGACAGGGCCAGAGGCCTCTGGCACAGTGGCCATTTGCCGCTGTGTCAGAGGATCGCGAGCCGGCAGGCTGCTGGTGCGTGCAATTTGCGCCTGTCCGGAGGCAGGCGCAAAAGGTAAGATAGAGGTCAGGGGGGGTTAGAATAGGGCTAGGGGATGGAAAGGTTAGTGGAAGGGGTGGGAAGGTTAGATTAGGGGGAAGGGAACTGGGAAGGCCACTGGCGTCGGTGTGCGCAAGATGCACTAGTGTGCACCCCCTTGTGCGCACCATCCCCCGATTTTATAACATGCGTGCACCTATTTTGCATAGGCTCGGCAGCGCGCGCAAGCCCTGGGACTTGCATGGAGAGGCGTGCTGGGGGGCGTGCCGGGAATGATGTGGCGTTTCGGGGGCGGGCCGCGAGTGACGCGGCGTTTAGGGGGCGTGGCCACGGGTGTGGTTTTGGCCCGGGGGCATTCTGGGGGCATGGCCGTGGCCTCCGGACCAGCCTCGGGACCGGAACATGGAGCGGGGCAGCCGGCCGGCGCGCGCAAAATTACGCCTGCTTCCAGCAGGCGTACTTTGCCGACAAAGGTAGGGGGGGGGGGTTAGATAGGGCCAGGGGGGTGGGTTAGGTAGGGGAAGGGAAGGGAAGGTGCAGGGGGTGGAAGGAAAGTTCTCTCCGAGGCCGCTCCGATTTCAGAGCGGCCTCGGAGGGAACGGAGGCAGGCTGCGCGGCTCGGCACGCGCAGGCTGCCGATTTTGGGCAGCCTTGCGCGCGCCGACCCCGGATTTTAATGGATACGCACGTATCTATTAAAATCCTGCGTACTCTTGTTCGCGCCTGGTGCGCGAACAAAAGTACGCGATCGCGCTAATTTATAAAATCCGGCCCTGTGTGCGTGGAGAGGGTTGGGGTAGGATGCAAGGGTATAAAGTTCGCCTAGGGCACCTAATACTCTTGCACTGGCAGTGGATTCTGGGAGAGAGGGTGAAGACACGGAGGTGGGGGGTGACAGTTTTTAAAGCTTAGGTTGCTGGAAGGAGCTGGGCTTTTTTTTGTGGGACTAAGACAAAGGCTAAATAAAAAACTGGGGGGGGGGGGGGTGCAGCATAATAATTGTTCATACAGGACAGGAAAAAGGCTAGCACGGGCCCTGTACATGGAGGGGAGTAAAACCAGGACGGGATCAATCTGTTGTGAAAATCTAGAGCCAGCTGGCAACCCTATTCTAGATGCATTTTTCTCCTAGATGCCGGAGCTGCGCTAGAAAATGCTGACCAAGGGAATGGAGTGGAGTCATGGGAAGTGGGTCTAGGTGAGTGGGGAGTGGAGGGGTATGTCTGTTCATGGGGAAGCCTGTGGATTGCGAGTACTTACATTGATATTCCTCCTTCAATAAAACTGGTTAGGCTGGACAATTACCAATTGGTATGCAACTTTAGCCTGACTGTTGACTTATATTTCTTAAATACAGCCAAGCAGAAAGGATTAACACATGACACTATATAAATATAAAACGTGATTATACCTTCATTTATAATAGCTTTGCAAAACTCATTTCAATATTTCATTTCCTGGCATGATGAGTAGAGGCCAAAAATTGCAAAGCTGATGTCTCCATTGCGTTATTCAGTCTTTGTGAAACAGCAGTCCATATAATCATATTGCTGAAGCTAAGAGTGGGTGCATCTAAAATTGCATTTTGCTTATCACCAATGCTGACAGAAATTGACATTGAATGTATGTAGGGATTGAGAGTTGCATACAATGACACCAGATTGAATAGCCTGCATAAGATGGTTAAATATATAGTAATAAAAGGATTGTTTTGTAATAATTTTGACACCTGTGATTTTAAAAGATTCTTTTATTTCTTGCTAAACATTTGGTAGACTGACATCAGGCATGTAGTTTGTGCTTCCCAGAAGTTTGCATGGTGGGTTGGTGAACAAGTTATATGCTTTGCCCATCTGAAATTATCAAATGCATGATTTTATGGTCAATAAAAAACAACTGACTAAAACAACATATTCTTGAATGTGTAATAAGGAAGATAGTATTTTCTGTGATGTATTAGCAGAACTATATAACCAAGAAATAAGATCATATGGGATATAAAGAATATTAATGACTTTATACTGTAATGGGATAGGTGGCTGTGAGATTTTTATTTTGTTGTCAATATATTTAACTTTTTTTTTAAACTTGCAAAAAACTCAATTGAAACAGCTGTTGTGATTTGGATTTTTACTATTTATACAGGCTTAGTCACAAGTTCAAAAGAAGGCAGAAATGAGGGAAATCAATCAATCCCAAATCGAGCATTAACAAAGAACCATGACTGCGAAACAAAGAAACTGTTTTAAAAAACTAAGCTGGTTCTTCCCGAGTCCCTCAAACCGAGAGGTTTAGTAATCTACAACCTTAGGCCTGGATTTTCTAAGGTCACAGACCTTAGAAAATCCGGCGATAATGGGAGGCGGGTTGGCGAAGCGGGGGGTGGGCCTGAGAAAGCTGGCAGCGATCACATCTCCATGGTGCAATCGCTGCTGGCTTTCGCACCCAATAGTGCCTTCGTAAAAGGTGGTGCTATTGGGAGCGCTAGTGACAGCGAAAAGGACCCTTACCTTTTTGCTGTCAGTGACATCTTCGCGGCGTCCGCCCTGGTGCTGCCCCGAGTGCTCCCCTTCTGGTGCGGACGCCGCCCAGAACCTGCCCCGATCTAGGTATCACACACCTGTGATCCCTTTTGAAAATGACCCCCTTAGTGATCTTGGCAACATTACTTGAGTAATTTCTTATATATATATATATATACATACCGTTTTTTTTCCCCTAACATCAGACATTCATTTTAACATTTCTTTTCTTGAATGAATATTAGAATGTTAAACTCTGTGTTGCTGTTGTTAATGAGAAATTTCCATTCTGCTTAAATTCCCTCAGCTCCTTCTTAATGATGGAATCGAAAACTGCAGTCAACATGTCCTTTGTGGTATTCTACTTCAATCTTCCAGTGCTCTTGAGCAGTGACAGAATTCAGGGAATAATTTTCAGAGAGATGGTTTTATACACAGAAAAGTCGCCTTTTATATTGGCCATCCAATATGCAGGTTAACTTACGCACATTCGTCATGTTTGTGCCTAAGTTTACCTGGACTGAGTGAAGGCGTCCCTGGAAGCAGAGTTATAGAGAGGTTTGGATTTAAAAACATAGAGGTTGATTTTAAAAATGTTGCGCATGCTAAAATGCCCACATATGTGGGCTGTGTGCGAGCAATGAAGATTTTAAAAGCTATGGTCTGTGTGTAGATGCGTGTACACGAGCAAAAGATAAGGCGGCAGAAAAGGAACAGAACATGGGTGTCCTGGGGCAGGGACGCAGGGTCAACTATTAACACACATAACTCTGTATTTTAAAACTGGAGGCCACAGTGTGCAGTGGCTTGTTAGCTGTGTAACTTTGCTGCTGCTCCTGATGAGGAGCAATTCTGCAGATCTTGTGTTTAAGGGTTTACATGACAGGGTGAGGGGTCCGGGTCAACAGGGGAGTGAGCAAGATAAAGAACCAGAGGGGTCTGGATGACTTCCAGATAAAATCTGCTTACATATGCATGTTAAAGCCAGAAAAGTCCTATGGAAGATACACAAAGTAGTTTGCTCAAATAATCTCTTAAAATTAGGAGCATATTTGAGATCACGTGATATGGTGAACCTGAAAAGATACAAGGTCCCTGGGCTTTGGATGCCATCCACCAACAATCCAGCTACGTCCCGCAGTAACCTGCAACAAACTCTGTTGAAAAGCTGCCAAAAGATAACGTGTAAGTCAATCGACTGATATATGTATAGATCACTGGGAAGTATGCTCATTAAGGTGGGGAAAAAAGATAAAGAAAAAGCATGTGTACTAGAGGACAAAATGGCTGCTACTAAGGAAGTGATATTTGGGTTGACACAACAGTGAGGTAGTAGCAGAACTGACATTGGCAGTAGTCACAGCGCTAAAAGAAAAGCTAGACTCGATCTTGAAACAAATCGCTGATCTTAATTGGGTGTATGTAAAATAGAACCACGTTTAGATAATGTGGGATTGCACATCTCTGTACTGGAGGACAAATCTGTTACGCAAATGAAAAAGATTTCTGCAATGGAAAACACACTCGTGTTGCAAGAAGAAAAAATTGACAATCTGGAAAACAGATTGCGGGGAACAACATACATTTTGTAGGCTTGCCAGAAGTCGTAGATGCTCGTGACTTGCCTGATTTTCTAGAGAAACAGATCCCAGAGGCTACGCGCGTATCTTATAAAATCCAGCGTACTTTTGTTCGTGCCTGGTGCGCGAACAAAAGTACGCGATCGCGCAAGTATTTAAAATCTGCCCCATAATTTGCCACTTTTAAAAATAGAAGTTGTGCGCAATCAGCCCATATACTCACATATATGGTCCTTTTTACATGAGCAACGTTTTTAAAAATTCTACTCTTAACCATTACAATTGAAAAAGAGCTAAGTTAGCCAGATAACTATGGCCCACCAAGAAACACTCCCGGAATGCCTCTTTTTTGTTCGATAAAATTATAGCCGGACAATGATTTTTCCGGCTATACTTAGCTGGATAAGTGGCCGTATATTTAAAAACTTGCCATTCACTCAGATAATTTGTGAATAATCTGCTAAATGGCTTTGAATATTGACATCTAATAGTCTCTAGCATTTAAATGTGAAAATATTTAGTTTGTTTGCTTAAACCTATAAATAAAATATACAGCTCTTAATTATAAACAAAAACTATTTTCTTCTGGATTTTAGAAAACATCCACAAAGATTTAGATACTGTACATAGGCCCAGATTTAAGAAAATGAACTATCCAGAACAATAAAAAAATAGTTTTACTTGGGACTGTGCTTGTGGCTTGGGCTACAAAACTGCAATATGGGAAATCTGAATTTGGAGCTTGAAGGAGGGAGACAAGATGGCTGTGGTTACTGTCGCAGCCCGAGCTGGTCAGTCAGCAGTGCTGAGGAAACATCTTGCAGGAGGAACTCCTCCAGCTGGCAAGGTTTTCTGCAATCTGGGGGAGAGGAGAGTGCCAGAGATAGCTAAGGAACAAAAGAAAAGCTTTCATTGATAAATGAAAAGAGAAGTTTTTGTACTCATAACTGTGGAGGTTTCAATTTAATTGACTTAATTTGTATCTTCATATGTTAAGATAGCATATGAAGTGCAACTTACGGGATTTTATTTTAAAAAATTGTAGCCATTTCTGGCTATTTTGGCTCATTTTTAACTATTAGAGTGCCTATGTGATGTCATCAACCACGATGTTCACATCTGATTGACCAAAAGTAGACTAGTGCATCCCTGCATGCTAATTCCACAGTAGAATAGAGCTAAAGTTGTAAAAACAAATGAAATCCATGTGGTGCTTTCTGAAAACTTATTTAACTCTTGCTCAAAGGATTTCATTGTGGTGCCAAAATATACATTTAAATAAATACAAAATAGTAGATTTTGAAACTCATTTAGAAACAAAATTTAGAAAAAGTCAAAGAGGTAGTCATAATACACACTCTCTGTATGAATTAGAAAGCACAATTTCAATGCCAGGGATACTAATTATAAATTATTTTATATATGAAATAAAAAGATGAAAAACAGATGTTGCGATGCTGCCCTCAGCTGGAGCTACGGGCAGCCTCTTACTTTCGCGGCAGGAGCTGCCATGATTTGGCCCTGTGGCCCAGAGGCCGCCGGCATTGCTCCACGCGGCAGAAGGCCGCCGCCGACATCCCCTTCACTGTGGCAGGGAGCCGCGGTCTTCAGCCTGCTTTCCAAGGCACAGAGCTGCCACCCACGCTGTCTTCCGGCAGGCCTGGAGGCCTGCCCTCAGCGGCATGGATGCCACCATGATTCCACTCTGCCTCCTTCTTGCGGCAGGAAGCCGCCTCCTACGTCAGGGCCTGCCTGCGGCTCTTCTACTGTTCCTGCACTCAGTGGCAGCATGGCCGCTGTTCAGGGTCCTGCCCACTTCCTGCTTCCTTAGGCGCAGGGCCGTGCCTCTCTACTTGTTTTAAAGGGCCAGCAAGGGAATGGTCCCTCTGGCTCTACCTGATGACATAATTCCTGGAACCTCCTCTCCTGCCTATAAAAAGGTCCTGGCTGCATTCCAGCTTTGCCTTCGCAAGGAGCAAGTCTTCTTTAGGACTCTCTGCTTCTGCTCCTGCCTGGCTTCCATGTTCTTGGTGGGATCCCTCGTCGTTGTATGTTCCTGGTCTCTGTTGATGTTTGTGATCTGTCCTGATGTTCCATGGTCTAGTCTTGATGTCCCGATGTCCGTCTTGTCCAGATTTCTTCAGCTCTGCTCTGCTCTGACCCGTCCTTGCGTGGTTCACGACCAGTCCGGCTGGGTTGAGTAGGGTGCGCAGCAGGCCCAGTGGTCCGCTACTGCCCCCACTGGGGTGTGTAGGGCACTGGTGGGTCTTCTCCATCCATCAGGGCCTAGGATCTCCATGTTCCTTCCTGCCACCTCCAGGGTCCGGAGTCTTCGATATATCCTGCTTCGCTCGTCCTGGTTGCCCTTCGTTGGGTGTCCTAGGAGTCCATCCTGGATATCCTGGATATTCGCCTTGGAGGCCTGACTTTTAAACATTCCTCCAATGTCTTGGACTCCAGCTATGCCTAGCCTCCGGCGGACTGTGCTCCAATGGATAGCCTGAGGGCCGTTCTGGCCACTGCAGCCTCCTTTCCAGCTGAGGGTGTTAGAGTGATATCCAGATTCCACTCCATCCTGAGTTTTATCCATTATTTTAGCTTGTCTTATCCTCATTTCGCCTGAGTCTGCTCCTTATCCTCATTTCGTCTGAGTCCGGTTGTCGTCATCTTCCGATTCCTGTCTTTATCATCGTCTGAGTCTTGCCTTCATCTTCAAGTACAGTGTCTTTGTCCGCCCAGGATTCCAGAACAACAGACATACAAACATGAGTAACCAAAGAGCTTTTGTTTGCGCCTGGAGCGCCAACAAAAGTACACCAACGAGCCTTGTTTGAAAATCTACCCCTTAATCAACAAGCCTTCATACTGTTGATGCCAATCATTATTGCTCTCTGCTTTAACGTCAGGGATAAAAGAGGAAAAGGGGAATTAGTTTTGGACAGCAACCAACAAGGACATACATTTTATGATCTGGGAAAACAAACAAGCATAGGGGTAACTTGCTGATACGGCTGTTACGACCCTTAATCAATAAACCTTATATTTGTGATGTAACTCCACATTGCTCTGTTTCAATGGCAGAGATAATGGGGAGTTGAACTCAGCAATCAACAAGGGTCCTGACTTTAACGGTTTGGGAAACTAAGTATGGGGGTAACTTGTACTGCATGGCAGCTGCCACCCCCTGATGATACCTTTATGGGGGAGACCTGTTTGGTGCGGCAGGCGCTACCATAAGCTTGCTGGGCAGACTGGATGGATCACTTGCACCTTTTCTGCTATCATTTCTATATTTCTATGTTTCTTTTATAAAGAAAGTTCTTTGAAATCAGCCAGTGCCTCAGCAACAAGTCCCCTGGCATCCTTGGGTCCCAGTGTGTGTTGTTAGTTGTGTTTTGTGCCTTGCTCGTGCCTTGTCTGTTCCTGTATTGTTTCCTTGTCTCCTTGATTGTTTTCTTGTTGACAAGGTCCTCACCCACCTGGTCCTGGTTTCTTGTCCCTGACCGAGCCCTGCCTTGCTTGTCTCATTTGTCCTGGTTGTTTTGTCTTGTCTACCCTGTTCATCTCAGATTAAGTCTCTGGATTTTGACCTTGGCCTAGCTCCTGAGCTTTTCTGCCTTCTGCCTGCCCCAACCTGTGGCTTGGTATCCGTTCTACTGTCTGCTGCCTGCCATGACCATTGCTTGGATTGGATACTTGATCTGGATAGCCCCAGGGACTAATCTAACCCTGTTGGACCCAGTTGGTCCCGCCTATGGGCTTCTCCACCAGTTGCGGGTGTGGACCTCACGTATTCACTCATTAGGCTGTGTGAACCACACCGCAGTCACAAGGGTCCACTTTCTCCATCAGTGTTACAGGTTGCTGAGGCCATGGATTTGGTGTTTTTTTCTGATCTGTAGGCCATCCTTGGCATGGCGCAATGTATATAGCAGCAGCAGCAAAAGGTCTTGGACTGGTTGGTGACCAGCCTGGACACATTGCTGATGCCACAAACATCTCTATCTCTGGTACCTCTCCGTATGTTTTGCCGCTAGCACCCAAGTTGGTACCACAACTTCCTACGCCACCCTGCTTCCTTGGGAAGACCTCTGACTGTCGGGATTTCATCAATCAGTGTTGGATGCATTTTGAATTGCAGGCACCCCTCTTCCCAACAGATAAAACCTAGGTGATATAATTCCTGTCCCACCTGTCCTGTGCTGGCCTGGTCCTCTCCTCTGTGGAAGAGTAATGACCCCATACTTTTCAACCTGGACCAATTCCTTACATTTTTGCCAGAATTTCGATGAACCTGGACACTTAGATTGGACACTTGATCTGGATAGCCCCAGGCACCCACTTAAGTCCTGCTGGTCACCACAACCCAAGGGCTCAACCCACTGGGGAGGCAGCTGCTATAGGCAAAGCTCCAGTTGGTCCCACCTATGGGCTTCTCCACCAGCTGCCGGTGTGAGCCTAGCGGGTTTGCTCATTAGGCTGCACCAACAACACCGCAATCACAAGGGTCCACTTTCACCATCGGCGTTACTCATACCTATTCCTATTAAGTTTCAAGCTAGTACTTAGGAGTTGTGGTGAACTCTACCTTATCTTTACATCCACAGATTCAGTCTATAATTCGGGGATGTTTTTTTAAATTGCATTTGTTGCGCTCAATCAAACTATTTTTTAATACTTCTGATTTCAGATTGGTCACATAATCATTAATTCTGTAGTCTGTAGACTATTTCAATTCTTTGTATTTAGGTTAACTGCAATCTTCTTTGAAGCTTTACAATCTATTCAGAATTTAGCCACTTGTTTCTGGAAGTCCCCTACATGCACATATGCTAGCTGAGAGCCATTAATTACCAATATTTTGGCATATAAGATTTAAAATACTTATTTGAGTTTTAAATATATTAGTGGCCTTTCCTCCAGTGGTTTCCTTAAACCAGATATTTACTATTCATCTTGTTCACTGTGTTCAGCACCAAAAGGTCTATTAGTGATTCCTACTCACAAACAGAATTTCATGAATGATGAATTACAGGATTTCTTTTAAAGCAGAGAAAGATTTGCTTCATTTTAGTAAGCAATTGAAGACCTATCTTTTTTCTTCTGCATATCTATTTGATAATGTTGCAGTTGTGGACACTTGGACTGAGGTGGAGTTGGCGGAACCTGCAGTGAGAAGCTCTCCAGGTTTGCACCATTGGCTGGCAGAGCTACATGCAGCAGAGGCCCAACTGGAGCTTCCCTATACCAGCCCTCATTACCCTTAGTGTTGCATGTCCCCATTACGGCAAGCCCACGACTAGGCCTACTCACTCTGGCGCCCGACTCCCAGACCGTCCTCCCTGGCGGTGGTGGCTAGCCGCTTGTGCTCCCGCAACCCACTGCCTCCTCGGCCTCTCACTATCCCTCTCCGGGCTCCTCTGGCTCTCCCTGTTCTTCCACGGACACCTCCAGTTCCCGGCAGGTCTCCCCACATGTGCCACGGGGAGACGCCGCCGTCATCCAGCGGCCAGCTTCCTCTTAGGCGCACGCTTCTTCCTCTTTTAAAGGAGCCACAGTGGGAATCCTACCCGCGGCCCCGGATTATGATATCATCGGGCCCTGCTACTTAAGGCAGGGCTCACCACTCATTCCTTGCCAATAGGTCTCCATGCTTGTCATGTGCTTGTTGCATGTCCTAGTTCCTGACTTCGTTCCTGGTTCCTGTTCCTGATTCTGTTCCTGGTTCCTCCCTAGCCTTGCTTGGATTGACTACTGGCTTTGACCCCTGCTACGTTTGGACCATGCTTAGACTGACTACTGGCTTTGACCCCTGCTACATTTGGACCACGCTTGGACTGACTACTGGCTTTGACCCCTGCTACATTTGGACCACACTCAGGACTGATTACTGGCCCCTTGCTTCATTGGAACTACGCTCAGGACTGATTACTGGCTTTGACCCTCACTTCGTTGGAACTACGCTCAGGACTGATTACTGGCTTTGACCCATTCTTCGTTGGAACTATGCTCTGGACTGATTCCCATCCTTGGCTCTCGCTCCACTGCTCCTTGACTAGCTCTGCTGCCTGCCTCAACTCCAATCTGTTTCCAACTAAGCCTTCGGTATGTCTTTGGACTTAGCCCTCTCAGGCTCCGGTCGTCTGCTGTCCGGGCATCACCTGCTCCTATGTCTAGCCCTCCTTTGGTGTCCGGGCCTCTGGATCCCTGCCTCATCGGACCTGCCTCGGTCCCTCCGATACCTCTGCTGGTCCCTGGCTACTGAAGATTTAGGTTATTTGTTAATTGCTGCTTTAAGAAAACTACCTCATGTTCACAATTAACTGAAATAATAAGTCCTGAAGAGAGAAACATGTAATTGTTAGCTCAAGGCTGAGAATGGTATGGGAATGCAGAGCAAATGTGCGATAAGAAAGGTGCCAAGAAAGTTAAACAAAGGAAGTACTGGGTAAGCAGAATGTGTTTATTTTGAGAGGCGCATGAAGGAAAATTACCAGCAAACGTAGGGGATGAGCGAGAGGAGGGGTAAGCATATGCGAGCCATGTATTGTTTAACAGTATAAAAATCAAAGGCAAATTTAAAACGTTGAGTAAAGTGGCATTGCTCATGAAACAGTATATTCTGTAAGATGAGCTCCTTTACTCCCATAAGGAAACACAATCTGATTCCTTATCATTTCCTCTATCTTAACTTTGTATGCATGCATGAAATAAACAGATACTGCCATTTCTTATAAGATCTCTAAGCTACTTAATAAACGTTATGTTTTGAAACTGAAAGTCTGTTTCATCACTGGCTATCTCTGGGGAGGAAACCAGGCGGGGTAAGTTTCAAGGTTTTTAACATTTAGGTAGCAGAGGATGGTTGAAACAAGCCACTGTTAGGCAGATATTGAACTCCCTGAGTGCTTGGAGCCTTAGGTAATTATATTGAACTCCCTGAAAGGTCAGGTAATGATTTGAACTCCCTGAGTGAAGCAGCCCTCAGGTAATGAACACTACCTGCTACAACACCCACTGGGAGTCATCTCACGGAGGCCTGCCTAAGAACAGCCAGCCCCGGCACCCAAGGGCTTAACCTGTGGGAAACGTGGGCTGGTATTGGCAAAGTTCCTGTCGGCCTCCATCTCCTACTCTGCTCTGCCTCCCAACAGTGGGGACCCATGGGGCTTGCCCTAAGGGTAGCATCAACCCCACCTCGGGCCAAGAGTCCACTACCTGCGCAACACTTAGGTTGAGCTCACAGATGCCAGGGCTGGCAGGACTTAGATGCGGGCCTCTGATGAAGCAGTGGAGAACCTTTAAGGTAGTCGAGGTTGTGTCTAAGCTGCAGATTCAGGCAGTAGTCAGGGCAGGCGGCGTATGAGCAGACGTGAGAGTCAGACAGAGGTCAGTGTCAGGCAGAGTTCAGACAGAGGCAAGAATCAGGCAGTGGTCAGTGGCAGGCAGAGTTCAATCAGAGGCAAGAATCAGGCAATGATGATTGCCAGGCAGAATTCAATCAGAGTTGAGAATCAAGCTGAAGTCAAACCAGAGATCCATCTGAGAGAACACAGGATAGAGAGGCAGGCAGGGAGGCAAGGAACAGCAGAGGATGGTAGAGGAAGAAACTGAAGACTAGAGGCTTGAAAAGGAGGAACTGAAGTCTGACCACAAGGAGACGATGAAGAACTGAAGACTGACCATGAAATGAAGATAAGGAACTCAGGAACATAGACCAGCACTGATGAGACAAGGAATAGGATCACAGGAACTAAACCAGGAATGCAGGAACAAAGATCAGGAACTCAGGAACAATGGCCAGTACCATGCAGAGGCAACTAGCACTACCAGGAGGTAGTCGACCCATTGCCAAGGAGTGGATAGATAGGAACTGAGCCCTTTTATGGGCTGGAGGCCATGACATCATCAGAGGGTTACAGGGAATTTCCCACTACGGGTACTTTAAATCTGAGGCAGGCACACAAAAAATGGAGCATCATCATATGATTTTGGTGGCGTCCTGTCGCAGGTGGCATTAGGTATGGTGAAACATGGTGGTCAGCTGAGTTGTTGAGGGGCCTGCCCTGGTGTTGAAACTGAAGGTAAACATGGCAGTCTGTGGCCCTGCTGCGCAGACCACAAGATGCAATAGTACCCCCCCCCCCTTAAACCCTCTTCCTGAGGATCTTGGTTCTTTGGGATGCAGGGTGTGGAATTCCTTTAGTAGGTTGACTTCCAAAATGTTGGAAGCAGGCTCCCAAGTGTTTTCCTTGTCCATACTCCTTCTAAGAAATGATGTATTCCCATTTTTTGCCCTGACACCTGCATTCCAGAATTTCTTTCACCTCATATATCACTCTGTCTTCAGACGTCACCTCTTGAGGTTTTGGTAGCGTGCTTGAGGGCCAGGAAAGGATTAAAAGCTTCAGGAGAGATAAACGAAACATGTTATGTATCCCCAACGTGGGTGGCAGCTTTAATTGATAGATTTCGGGTCCTACCTGGTGGAGAATGGAAAAAGGCCTGATGTACTGTGGGGTTAGCTGCATTGAAGGCATGCTGAGGTCTATGTAGCACGTCCTTAGCCACACCTTCTTGCCCACTTTAAGTTGAGGAGCAGGCATCCGGTGGGCATTGGTGGTCTTCTTGGCTCTTTGGGCTGCCTTTAGGAGAAGGATATTGATGTGGGTCCAGAGATCCTGGGGTTCCTGGGCAGATAGCTGAGATGCTGGTGAAGGTACTGCCATGGAGAGAGGCAGCGGAAGCAAGAGTTGTTTGCCATAGACCATTTGGAATGGTGAAGACCCGGTAGAGATACAGACATGAGAATTATAAGGAAACTCTGCCCATGAAAGCAAGGAAGCCCAATTATCCTGGCGTTCATTGGCATAGGCCCAAAGGAAGTTTTTGAGCGTTCTATTGTTATGTTCAGACTAACCATTCTCCTGTGGATAGTAAGCGGTTGTAAAGTTCAGGGTTGTTTAGAATGTTTTATATAAGAAATGCCAGTATTTGGCTGTAAAATGTGCACTCTGGTCCTACACAATGTGCGTAGGTAGTCCATGTTAACGAAAGACATGAAGTGTAAATAGGCATGCTAACTCTGGGGCAGAAAGAAGACCAGGGAGTGGAACAAAGTGAGTCATCTTTGAGAAGTGGTTAATAACCACCCAAATTACGGTGGTGCCATCTGAGAGAGATGAAATTGGTGGACAAGTGGGGCCAGGGTTCTCTGGGAACTGGCAATGGCTGTAACAACCTCCAGAGTTGGTCCATCAGAGGTTTTTGCTGTGCCCAAGTGGGAGAAGAATCCACATAGGCCTTAGCATCCTGCTTCATTTGAGGCCATCAATAGTACTGTTGAAGCAGTGTGAGGGTTTGAGCCCATCCAAGGTGGCCTGCGACATGGGAGTCATAAGACCATTTTAATATCTTTTCTTGGAGTTTTCCGGGAATGACCATCTTCCCTGGAGGGAAGGTCATAGAAGCAGCTAGGAGGATCCTGTTTAGGCTGATGATGTGCTGGAGCAGTTCTGGGACATCTTCTGCCTGAAATGAGCATGAGAGGGCATCTGCCTGAAGATTTCTGAAAGCTGGGCGATACTTCAGCTCAAAATCAAAACATGCAAAGAACAGAGACCAACGGGCTTGTTGTGGGTTTAGTATTTGAGTGTGATGAAGGTGTTCCAGATTTTTATGATCCGTGTATATGGTAATATGGTGTTGCTTATCTTCTAGACAATGTCGCCATTCTTGTAGCGCTAGCTTGATTGTGAGAAGTTCTCTGTCCCCAATGCCATAGTTGCGTTCTGCTGGTGAGAATTTCTTTGAGAAGAATGAGTAAGGATGGAGAATCCCCTTAAGAGAATACTGGCTTAATACGGCCCCTACCCCCACTGTGGAGGCATCCACTTCCAGGATGAACGGGCGTGTAGGATCCAGGTGGTGGAGACAAGGTTTCCTTAGGAAAGTGTCATTTAGTTCTTGAAAGACCCTTACCACTTCGGGAGGCCAGACCTTCATGTTAACTTCCTTGCAGATGAGGGCTGTGAGTAGTGCCACAATCTTAGAATAATTCACAATGAAATGGTGGTAATAGTTGGTGAAACCCAGAAATCTTTGGAGGGCACGCAGCCCTACTGGATGGGGCCAGTCCTGGATGCTTTTAACCTTTTCGAGGTCCGTGTGAAAATCTTTGCTGGATATAATATATGCCAGGAAGGGGAGAATCTCCTTTTCTAAAAGGTACTTCTCGAGTTTAGCATATAGATTGTTCTTCCATATTCGCTGTAAAAGTAGATGTACGTCATGGCGATGGGAGACAAGGTCCTTGAAAAAAATGAGGATGTCATCCAGGTACACAACAACACAGACACAGAGAAGGTCCTGGAAGATATCATTCATCATCTTTTGGAAGACAGCTGTGGCATTATATAGCCCGAAGATCAATACCATCCTGGGAGTTGAATGCTGTCTTACAGACATCTTCCAGTTGATCCGAACTAAATTGTAGGCTCCTCAGAGATCTAATTTAGTAAATATCCTAGCCCCCTGGAGCCAGTCAAAGAGTTCTGAGATTAACGGTATGGGACCCTGGTCTTTCTTGGTTATGGCATTCAATCCACAGTAGTCGATGAAAAGCAGGTGTGTGTCTTCCTTCTTGGCCACGAAGTAGAAGTAGGCCCTTGCTGAGGATGTGGATCATCAAATGAAACCCTGATCTAGGTTCTTGTGGATGTACTCCAACATTGTCTTGGTCTTGGGGAGAGACAATGGGTATACCCTACCCTGTGGTGGTTTGGTATTGGGTAGCAACTCTATTCTGTAGTCGTACTCCCTGTGGAGTGGCAATCTCACTGCTCTCTTCTTCGAGAAAATTACCTCAAAGTCACTGATTTACAGGGGATGCCTGGAAGTGTGGCAGCCAGGGATAAATGGAGCAGAGGTTCTTCATGCTCCAAACAGGAAATGTGGCATTGCGAGCCCCAGTGGGTAAGTTGTAATATGGTGCAGTCAAATTGTGGGGAATGCAGCTATAGCCAGGGAAGTCCCAGAACAATAGGATGGATGGCTCAGTCAATAACATGGAACAGTATACTCTCCTTATGGATTAGGTCAGTATGCATGGTCAACGATGTGGTAGCCAGCATGATTCAACCAGGCAATGTATCCCCATATATGGAGGAGATGATTATGGGGAATTTCCTGTGAACAGTGAGAAGCTGTAGAAGATCCACCAGAGCTTTCATCAGTAAATTTCCACCGAAGCCATAGTCGACCAGAGTTAAGATGGCAAACACTTGTTTGTCCACCATGACTGTCACCAGGAATGTCAGTTGAGGAACAGGCATTGTGAAGCCTAGAATCACCTCCCCACCAGATCCTAGGTGCTGAAGTTTTCCGGCTTGATGGGACATTGAGCAAGTTGGAGGCCTGAACCTGCACAGTAAAAGCACAGGGCTAGCTGGCAGCGATAAAGTCTCTCCTCAGGTGCAAGGCTACCCTATGTGAGCTGCTTGGGTTCTTCCATCCATTTAGAGGGAGATGAGACTGGTGCTGGTGGCGACAATGAGAGTTGGAAGCAAGGGGCCAGCATAATGGCCTTAAGAAGAGAGTAGAACTCCTTGTCCTGTTGTTGGAGGTGGCAGTTGATTCTCCCAGCAGATCAATCAGCCCTTCTAATGATTCTGGGCATTCACGGGTGGCCAGCTCATCTTTTATTCTGGAGGACAAGCACTCCAGGAAGATGGTGTAGAAGCAATCCTCCCTCAAGTTAAGCTAAGTGGCCAGGGTCCAGAAATCTATGGCATAGTCTATTAAAGAGCTGGTGCCCTGGCATAAGTGGAGGAGTTTGGAACCCACAGTGGCTAGCTGGCTGGGTTTGTCAAAGATGATCTTGAATGTGGACATGAACCACTGCAGGTCCTGGAGAAGTGGGTCCATGCACTCCCATAATTGAGAAGCCCAGGCCAGAGCCTTACCATCGAGGAGGGAGAGAATGAAAATTGTTTTTATTGCATCATCTGGAAAAAGGGCTGGGTAGAGAGGGAAATGCATATAACATTGATTGTTTTGGGTTTCTGACGTACTGGGGTAGAGCAGGTAAAGGTAAAATGGGACGACTCACAGCTGCAGAAGCAGGTGAAGCAGCCATAGGCATGATCAGTGAGGCCGAGGGCATAGTAGCATTCAGGTAGGTGTTCATTTGCTTCATGGAAACCAGAAGGAGCTAAAGGAAGTGCTATTGCTCCTGGAGTTTATGAGTTTGGCCTGGAGGATTGTGGCATCCGCTGAGTCCATGGCCTCAGCAATCTGTTGCGGACATGGATCCTTGGACTGAGGTGGAGTTGGTGCAACCTGCAGGGAGGAGACCTGCAGGACCCACCATCGGCTGGCAGACCTGGATATAGAAGAGGTCCAACTGCAGCTTCACCTATACTAGCCCTCTTTCCCCTTAGGTTGAGCCCTTGGGTGCAGAGACTGGAAGGACTTATATGTGGGAATCTGTTGAAGCGGTGCAGATCGGTCAAAGTAGTCGAGTCACAGGCCAGGTTCCAAGGTAGGGTGGGTCCAGGCAGCATCAGTATCAGGCAGTGGTTAGGGCAGGCGGTGTATGAGCAGAGGCGAGAGTCAGCCAGAGGTCAGTGGCAGGCAGAGTTCAGTGAGAGGTGAGAATCAAGCAGTGATCAGTGGCAGGTGGAGTTCAGAGTCAAGAATCAAGCCCAAGTCAAACCAGAGATCCATCTGAGGGAACACAGGATGGAGAGACGAGCAGGGAGGCAAGGAATGACACATTTGGGCAGAGGAAGACACTGAAGGCTTAAGGACAAGAACTGAAGATTCTCCACAAGGAGACGATGAAGAACTGAAGTCTGACCATGGAATGATGATAAGGAATTCAGGAACACAGACTAGCACTAACGAGGATGGCAGGAACAAAACCAGGAACAAAGGAATAAAGATTAGGAACTCAGAAACAATGAACAGTACCACTCAGAGGCAACTAGCACTACCAGGCGGTAGTTGACCTGGTACCAAGGTGTGAATAGATGGGAGCAGGTCCCTTTTATGGGACCTGACATCATCAGGGGCACTGTGGGGGAATTTCCTGCTGCAGGCCCTTTAAATCTTAGGTAGGTGCATGTGCCTACGGGCAGCATCCTGTGAGGTTGGCGGCGTTCTGCTGCAAGCGGCATCTGGCATGCTGAAATGTGGCGGTCAGCTGCATCATCGTTCAAGGAGCCTGCCCCGCGGTTGAAACTGAAGGTTAGCGCAGCGGACTGTGGCTCTGCCGCACAGATTGCCAAATACAACAGATAATCCTGAGGAGCCTATTGTAAATCTCCTGTCTGATTACCTATTTAAAATTAATTGTTGAATGGTTTTGATTGTTTCACAATTTTGTTTTGTTTTTTAGAATGGTTTTTGTATTATGTGTTTTTACTTGTTGAAATCCAGTGGGAGCAGAGAGGAGAGGATCACTTTGCTGGTGGCTGGAAAAAATCAGTAAGTACTACTTGGAGAAATGTTTAAAACTTAAAATTATTGGGGAGAAGTAAACTATTGGGGTATATTATTTAGAGTGTTTGTGTGTTTTGTTTTAAATAGGTAGTCAGAAAGTCAGGCAACAAACAGAAGCTTGTGTGGTTTATTTTAAATAGGTGGTCAGAAAGTCAGGCAACAAACAGAAGCTCATGTGGTTTATTTTAAATAGGTAGTCAGAAAGTCAGGCAACAAACAGAAGTTTGTGTGGTTTATTTTAAATAGGTAGTCAGAAAGTCAGGCAACAAACAGAAGTTTGTGTGGTTTATTTTCCAACCCTCCCAACCCTCTCCCACCCATCCTTAGATCATCCTTTAAATTATAGACAGGTGTAACCTAAACACTTAAAAAAATAAAAATAAAATCAGCCTTATAACTTAAACTCAGAAATTCCCCACACCTTATCAAGGGTTTGATCATTTCCTTGTAGGCCACTACCAGATATATAGGGGTGGATTTTAAAAGGCCCGCGCGCGCCAGCGCGCCTATTTTGCATAGGCCGCCGGCGCACGTAAAGCCCCGGGACGTGCGTAAGTCCCGGGGCTTTCGAAAAGGGGAGGGAGGGGGTGTTCCCAAAACGACACGGCGTTTCGGGGGCGGGCCCGGGGGCGTGGCGCCGGCCCGGGGACGTGGTCGAGGTCTCCGGACCAGCCCCCGGGACCAGAGGACGAAGCGGGGCTGCCGGCCGACAAAGGTAGGGGGGGTTTAGGTAGGGCCGGGGGGGGGGGGGGTTAGGTAGGGGAAGGGAGGGGAAGGTGGGGGGAGGGCGAAGAAAAGTTCCCTCCGAGGCCGCTCCAAAATCGGAGCGGCCTCGGAGGGAACAGGCAGGCCGCGCTGAGCTCGGCGCGCGCAGGTTGCACAAATGTGCACCCCCTTGCACGTGCCGACCCCGGATTTTATAAGATACGCGTGGCTACGCGCGAATCTTATAAAATCCAGCATACTTTTGTTCGCGCCTGGTGCGTGACCAAAAGTACACGATTGCGCAAGTATTTAAAATCTGCCCCATAGTGAATACACTAATACATTTAAAGGACCCTAATCGTACGCAATCCTATACCCATAGCAACTTAAAACTTAACTAGCAACTGAACAAATTTAAGATGAAGGCAGCAGTCCAGCAGCAGGAAGGCCCTCCCAGTCTTTTGCATCGAGTGTCACATGTATGATTTTTTACCCACCAGTGAGAAGTTGTATATGTGCATCCGATGCAAAGAGCTCCTGTCTCTCAGAGAACAAGTCCAATCTCTGGAGGCTAGAGTGGCAGATCTGGAGGAGCTGAGGCAGACAGAGAGGTATATAGATGAGACCTTCAGGAACATAGTAGCCAAGTTCCAACTCCAGTCTGGCATCCCTGGTGCTGCCTTGGAGGAGGAAGTTCTCATGATTGGAAAGCATCAACCTGGTGCAACAGAAGCAAGGACCTGCTCTCCACGTGGTGCATCCTCCTCTCGCACTGAGGATGTGTCTCCCAGGGCTTCTGCCAAGGAGGGAAGAGTTCAGTCGGCCGTCATAGTTGGTGATTCGATTATTAGGAATGTAGACAGCTGGGTGGCTGGTGGCCTGAGGACTGCCTGTAACATGCCTACCTAGTGCGAAGGTGGCAGACCTCACACATCACCTAGATAGGATTTTAGTCAGTGCTGGGGAGAAGCAAGCTATCATGGTACATGTGGGCACCAACGACATAGGAAAATGTGGGAGGGAGGTTCTAGAAGCCAAATTTAGGCTCTTAGGTAGAAAGCTTAAATCCAGAACCTCCAGGGTAGCATTCTCTGAAATGCTCCCTGTTCCACACGCAGGTTCCCAGAGGCAGGCAGAGCTCCGAAGTCTCAATGCGTGGATGAGACGATGGTGCAGGGAAGAGGGATTCAGTTTTGTAATCAACTGGGAAACCTTTTGGGGAAGAGGGAATCTTTTCCAAAGAGATTGACTCCACCTTTACCAGGAAAGAACCACGCTGCTGGCGCTAACCTTTAAAAAGGAGATAGAGCAGCTTTTAAACTAGAATAAAGGGGAAAGCCAACAGTTGCTCAGTAGCGCGTGGTTCATCTACATGCAAAACAATCACAGATGCACTAGCAACCATGGGAGTAGAACAAATAATCAATGGACCTACTCACAAAGCAGGACATATCCTTGACCTAGTTTTTATCAACATGGACACCTGGAACTCATACCACAGTGAAATAACAGAAATCCCCTGGTCAGACCACTTCCTCATCCATACCACCCTGACCCACAATGGTACACCCACCAGAATAGAAAACAATATAAGAACCATCTCATACCATCCTCCCTTTGATAGTGAAACACTGCAACAAAATCTCCAAGAAGAGCTCAAGATCATTGACTTAACAAACGCAGAAACAGCCACAATCTCATGGCTCAATATTACCAAAGCCGTAGCTGATAAAACAAACCCAATCATCATAAAAACAATAAAAAATCCAAAATACTACAATCAATGGTACAATGACAGCATAAGATCAGCTAAACGGGAACTCAGGAAAAAGGAGAGATACTGGCGCAAGAACAAAACTGCCCCATTACTCAATGCATACCGTTTGCAATTAGCAAATTACAAAAAACTTATCCATAATGCAAAGAAAGATTTCTACTCGACCAAAATAATTAAATACCAAAAGAACCCCAGAATGCTCTTCACCATCGCACAAAACCTCATCAAATCACCAAATGAAACAAGAACACCTCCCAGCACAAACAAAAGCAACGATTTTGCAGAATACTTCACCGAAAAAATCAGAAAATTAATAAACAACTCCAACAACAACACCATCACTCACACCCAAACTCCAATATCTTCTCTGGAAATAAAATCAACTTGGCATGAATTCGACTCCGCCTCCTCACTAGAAATCCAAAAAATATTTATTTATTTTATTTTATTTATTTAAAAGAATTTATATACCGCAAATTAAACAGGATCTGTCTGGCTAAGCGGTTTACAAGTATATAAACATACATAATAAAATACACAAATTAAAACAAATATACTATATCAAATAATAATAATAAAAAAAATGAATCCAGCTAACCATCCCATCGACAGCATCCCCATACAAACTATTAAACTGCTCGACAATCCAATAATTAAAACATTAATGGACATAGTTAACCTCTCCTTCACCGAAGGGTAATACCCTGACTGCTTAAAATCAGCAATCATTAAACCATTATTAAAAAAGAACAACTAGACCCGGAGAATATCCAAAATTACAGACCCATATCAAATTTACCTTTCATCGCAAAAATCATAGAAAAAATCATCCACTCCCAGCTCTCTGACTACATAGAAACTAACAACATACTTCACCCTGCCCAATTTGGTTTCAGGAAAAATTTAAGCACAGAAGCATTACTCCTGTCATTAAATGACACAGTACTTCGAGGATTCAACAAAGGAATAAGTTACATTTTATTACTCCTGGATTTATCAGCCACTTTCGACACAATCAACCATTCCATCTTACTCGACAGACTATCCGAAATAGGGGCAACAGGTACTATACTAAAATGGTTCACCTCCTATTTATCTCAAAGAAGTTTCCAAGCAATATTCAACAACAGCCTATCGAATAAAGTAAACTTAAATACAGGAGTCCCTCACGGATCTGACCTGTCAGCTACACTTTTCAATATCTATCTCCTACCAATTTGTCACACTCTGGATCGCCTAGGTCTGACTCATTTCCTATACGCTGATGACATTAAAATACTGGTTCCAATACAGAATATGCTTGAAGAAACCTACGAGAGAATAAATATCTATCTCACTGAAATCAAACAATGTCTATCCACCCTAAAACTCATAATAAACATTGAGAAAACCGAATTAATCATGCTAGACAAAAAACCCAATGACTTACCCATACAACCACTCAAAACAGAAAACCCAAAAACTATAATCTCTCCTATTAACCATGCTAGAAACCTAGGAATCACCATAGACAAAGAATTGTCATACAAAACCCACATAACAAACAAAATTAAAGAAGGATATCACAAATTACTCACACTCAGACGTCTTAAGCCTTTCCTTACACAGAATGATTTAGAACAGTCTTGCAACTATTCATATTTTCCAGCATAGACTACTGCAATTCTCTACTCCTCGGCCTACCATTTGCTACCATCCATCCACCCCAAATACTACAGAACGCAGCCGCCACAATTTTAACAGGAACAAAGATGTTACGAGCGCGCGCGGGCGAGGTCGTCGTAAGCGGGTGGTGAGCCCTTGGGCCATGGCAGGACTCAAGGAGGAGCCCCAAGCCACACCGTGGGAGGTGAGCAGAGCAGGCATGGTGAGCCAGGCAGGCAGGAACAGAAGCAGGGAGTTCGACCCTCAGCCGGACCTGCATGCCCATGGTAGCCAACACGGGGAAGTTGACTAATGAACGGTCCTCCGACTGTTCCCGGCCCTTTCGGACCTGCCGCTGGGAACGGCAATGGGCAGCAGGCTGGACAGAGGCGAGGGCAGACAGAGTCCTTACACTGAGGACGTGAGACGAGGGCTGAAGCAGACATCCAAGAGAGGCTGAAGCAAGACGTTGGAGACATCAGGGCAAGGGCTGAAGCGAGACATAGGAAAGATCCAGGCGAGCAGGAACTCCGATGCTGGGATACTGACATCCGAAGCCCCTTCGGCTGGCAGAAGCTCAAGAGCCCGTGGGACGAATCCCTCCTGTTGGCCACTCCAGGGCCCAACAGGACAGAAGGCTCAGGAACCAGACGAGGACGAAGGTCAAGGCAGAGACACGAAGACATCAGGGCAAGGGCTGAAGCAAGACATTGAGGCACGGTCAGAAACAGACATCGAGACAAGGTACCATCTAGACACGGCAGACCACGGAGGACCAGGATCGGGAGAGGTCACAGACAACTGTGTAACCCAATCCAAAGGCAAACAGGAACTAACAAGCAAGTCCTTATATACTGGAGGTTGTAGGCAACTCCCTGGGAGGAGTTAGACAGGACCGCCCCTTGCTGGCCCTATAACTGCGGTAGAGAGCTGCGAGCCAGCCCCTAGAGAAACGGGCGTGGCTGGAAACAGGAAGTCCAAACACAGGCATGCCTCAGGAGCAGCTAGGCCTCTCAGGCCCTGGAGCAAGTCCCGGATGGAGCGTAGGCGAGGCCCTGGCTTCAGAGCGGCCTCCGGGAGGAAGGTAAGATACCTCCTGTAGCGCAGCAGCAGGGGGGATCGCAACACAAAGAAACACGAGCATATTACTCCAACCCTCATCTCTTTACACTGGCTTCTAATAAAGTACCAAATTGACTACAAAGTTTTAACAATCCTCCACAAAATAATCACAGAACAGCAAAACTACTGGCTAAGCAATCACATCGAGCTACACACTACTAAAAGGAACCTTCGCTCAACGAATAAAGGCCTCCTCAAAATCCCTCAAGTAAGAACTACTCATCTGATCTCAACCCGTGAGAGAGCTATTTCCATAGCCAGCCCTGCACTGTGGAACTCTTTACCAATCAATTTAAGAACACAACCAAACACCAAAACCTTTAAAAAAGATTTAAAAACCTTGCTTTTCAACAGAGCCTATTCAGATGTAATCAACCATCATCACCAACAGACTCCCACTCAATGCAACACCAAGAAATCAGAGATACCATCATGTCCACTCGTGGAGTCTAATCACATAAGAACATAAGAAATTGCCATGCTGGGTCAGACCAAGGGTCCATCAAGCCCAGCATCCTGTTTCCAACAGAGGCCAAACCAGGCCACAAGAACCTGGCAATTACCCAAACACCTAGAAGATCCCATGCTACTGATGCAATTAATAGCAGTGACTATTCCCTAAGTAAACTTGCTTAATAGCAGTTAATGGACTTCTCTTCCAAGAACTTATCCAAACCTTTTTTGAACCCAGCTACACTAACTGCACTAACCACATCCTCTGGCAACAAATTCCAGAGATTTATTGTGCGTTGAGTGAAAAAGAATTTTCTCCGATTAGTCTTAAATGTGCTACTTGCTAACTTCATGGAATGCCCCCTAGTCCTTCTATTATTCGAAAGTGTAAATAACCGAGTCACATCTACTCGTTCAAGACCTCTCATGATCTTAAAGACCTCTATGATATCCCCCCTCAGCCGTCTCTTCTCCAAGCTGAACAGCCCTAACCTCTTCAGCCTTTCCTCATAGGGGAGCTGTTCCATCCCCTTTATCATTTTGGTTGCCCTTCTCTGTACCTTCTCCATTGCAACTATATCTTTTTTGAGATACGGCGACCAGAATTGTACACAGTATTCAAGGTGTGGTCTCACCATGGAGCGATATAGAGGCATTATGACATTTTCCGTTTTATTAACCATTCCCTTCCTAATAATTCCTAACATTTTATTTGCTTTTTTGACTGCTGCAGCACACTGAGCTGACGATTTCAATGTATTATCTACTATGACGCCTAGATCTCTTTCTTGGGTGGTAGCTCCTAATATGGAACCTAACATCGTGTAACTACAGCTAGGGTTATTTTTCCCTATATGCAACACCTTGCACTTGTCCACATTAAATTTCATCTGCCATTTGGATGCCCAATCTTCCAGTCTTGCAAGGTCCTCCTGTAATGTATCACAGTCTGCTTGTGATTTAACTACTCTGAATAATTTTGTATCATCTGCAAATTTGATAACATCACTCATCGTATTCCTTTCCAGATCATTGATATATATATTGAAAAGCACCGGTCCAAGTACAGATCCCTGAGGCACTCCACTGTTTACCCTTTTCCACTGAGAAAATTGACCATTTAGTCCTACTCTCTGTTTCCTGTCTTTTAACCAGTTTGTAATCCACGAAAGGACATCGCCTCCTATCCCATGACTTTTTAGTTTTCGTAGAAGCCTCTCATGAGGGACTTTGTCAAACGCCTTCTGAAAATCCAAATACACTACATCTACCGGTTCACCTTTATCCACATGTTTATTAACCCCTTCAAAAAAATGAAGCAGGTTTGTTAGGCAAGACTTCCCTTGGGTAAATCCATGTTGACTGTGTCCCATTAAATCATGTCTTTCTATATGCTCTACAATTTTGATCTTGAGGATAGTTTCCACTATTTTTCCCGGCACTGAAGTTAGGCTCACTGGTCTATAGTTACCCGGATCACCCCACTCAAGAAATTTTACAAGATGTTATAACCAACACTTTTTGTTGCTTCTATTTTGTACCTAACTTGTTCACCTATTATACTCACTATTTAAAATCCTATTGTAGCTATGTTAAACTATTATGATTACTGTAAACCGTTATGATGGCGAAACTGAATGACGGTATACAAAACATGTTAAATAAATAAAATAAATAAATGGTTCAGAGGGAGGTATCTTCAAAGGATACTAATGAAGCATTAGATTTAGGGCATCCCAACAGAGAGATTCCAAGAATAAGGAAAGTAGTCCAAGTGCCTATAATTAAAAACTCACCTCAGTTAAAAGATTCCAATTTATCCCTGTCAACTGAAAAGCAGAAAGTAAATATAAACAAAAAACTCATTCTGAAATGTTTGTATGCTAATGCCAGAAGTCTAAGAAGTAAGATGGGAGAATTAGCGTGTATAGCAGTGAATGATGACATAGACTTAATTGGCATCTCAGAGATATGGTGGAAAGAGGATAATCAATGGGATAGTACAATACCAGGGTACAAATTATATCGCAATGTCAGAGAGGAGCATCTTGGTGGTGGGGTGGCGCTTTATGTCTGGGATAGTATAAAATCCAACAGGATAAAGATCCTGCATGAGACTAAATGTACAATCAAATCTTTATGGGTAGAAATCCCTTGTGTATTGGGGAAGAGAATAGTGATGGGAGTATACTTCCATCCACCTGGCCAAAATGGTGAGACGGACAGTGAAATGCTAAGAGAAATTAGGGAAGCTAACCAAACTGGTAGTGCAGTAATAATGGGAGATTTCAATTACCCCAATATTGACTGGATAATTGAAACATTAGGGCATGCTAGAGAGATTAAGTTCCTGGATGGAATAAAAGACAGTTGTTATGGAGAAACTGGTTTAGGAGCTGATGAGAGAGGGAGATGGGGCTGCTTGGCAGATCATAATATGATCAAACTTGAATTAATGACTGTAAGGGGGACAATATGTAAATCCACAGTTCTAGCGTTAAACTTTCAAAAGGGAAACTGTGGCAAAATGAGAAAAATAGAAAAAACGGAAAGGTGCAGTTACAAAGATAAAAAGTGTGCAACAGGCATGGACATTGTTAAAAATTACCATTGTAGAAGCACAGACCAGATGTATTCCATGCATTAAGAAAGATGGAAGGAAGGCAAAACGATTACCAGCATGGTTAAAAGTTAGGTTAAAAAATGCTATTTTAGCTAAAAGATCTTCATTCAAAAATTGGAAGCAGGATCCATCAGAAGAAAATAGGATAAAGCATAAGCATTGGCAAGTTAATATAAGACATTGATAGGCTAAGAGAAAATTTGAAAAAAAGTTGGCCACAGAGGCAAAAACTCACAATAAAAACTTTTAAAAATATGTTCAAAGCAGAAAGCCTGCAAGGGAGTCAATTGGACCGTTGGATTATTAAGGGGCACTTAGAGAAGATAAGGCCATCACAGAAAGATCAAACGATTTCTTTGCTTCAGTGTTTACTAAAGAAGATATTGCAGAGATACCCATTCCAGAGAAAGTTTTCATGGGTGATGATTCAGATCAGCTGAACAAAAACATGGTGAACCTGGAATAAATGGTAGGCCTGATTGACAAACTGAAGAGTAGTAAATCACCGGGACTGGATGGTATACACCCCATGGTTCTAAAAGAACTAACAAATGAAATTTCAGACCTATTAGTAAAAATTTGTAACCTATCATTAAAATCATCCGATGTACCTGAAGATTGGAAGATGGCCAATTTTACCCCAATATTTAAAAAGGGATCAGGGGTGATCCGGGAAACTATAGAACGATGAGCTTGAATTCAGTGCTGGGAAAAATTATGGAAACTGTTATAAAGAATAAAATCACAAAACATTTAGATAGACATGGTTTGATGGGACACAGCCAGCATGGATTTACCCAAGGGAAGTCGTGCCTCACAAATCTCCTACATTTTTTTTGAAGGGGATGTGACAAAGGTGTGGACAAAGGTGAACCAGTAGATGTGGTGTATTTGGATTTTCAGAAGGCTTTGAGGGGCTGGCGCAGGAAGGAGGACTCCCAGGTGAAGAGCTGGGAGCACCGGACCAGGCTCAATGGCAAATGCTCTCAGGTGAGAATAAGGAACCTCTAATTCCGGGAGTGATGAACCCCCTGAGAAAGGAGGAGAAACTAGATCAAGCCACACCAGAGACAGTAAGATCAACTGAGTCTAAAATAAGATCTGACCAGGTACAGAGGCAAGGAGCAGGCAGCAGTGAAGTGTGGAGAGGGCCTCACTTAATTCTCTGGAAGCTGGAAGAGGTCGAAGTAGTTTGGACTATACGACACCTGAAGGTACCTGGGTTGTATTAAAATCAATTGAGAACTCTTTACAATCAGTATCTCAAGTGGTACTTGAGATTAAAAATCAAGTATTGGTAAATACCAACTTGATTACATCTTTCAATTTAAAACTAGAAGATATGGGACAGAGAGTTACTATGGTTGAAAAAATTCAACAGAATTTAGTAAAGTCTGATATGATACATAGTAAGAAACTGGAAAATTTAGAAAATGAAATGAGAGTGCATAATTTGAGAGTCCTGAATTTTCCATTGGTAAATTATTCATCTCCATTGGATTTGTTTAAGAAATATAGGTTGCAAGTGTTAAAAGTACCTGAGGCTGCATTGCAGGTAATAACTAAGATTTACTATCTTCCTTTGTTTACTCAAGGAAATATTGCTTCACAAGAAGGCCCAGCACTGGTGTCATTTCCCCTAGATATTTCTAAGATTCTTGAGTCATCTCAAGAGGAAGAAAATATTATACAAAGGAGGACCTTGTTGGTATCATTTGCCTTTTTAATAAATCAGAATAATGTTTTGAAGCAATGTTTTAGAAATCGGCAAGTATTATTCCTTGGCCAGAAGGTATGGATATACCCAGATTTAGTAAAAGAAACACAGATAAGGAGAAAGAAATTTCTTTCTATGAGACCTGCTGTGATTCAATTGGGCGCAAAATATGAACTTCAATACCCATGTATATGCTGTTTAATTTACCAAAATCAAAGATATGTATTTTTCGACTCTGACCAGCTAAAAGTTTTTATAGAAGGCCATCACCAAGGAGATCCCACTGCTGGCTCGGTGTAAAGGTAAAGCAATATATCCTACCGGCATTACCAATAGTATGGAATAGAACTTTTTGCAATATTTAGTGCCCATATTACCTATATTTCCGGTACATGATTAAGTTATGTGAATTTACAATTATATTTCATAATCATATTTCTATTTCTTTTTAATTCTTCAATGTATTATCTGTGAATTAAAATTGGTTATTAATATGATTTCTACTTTAAAATGCTAAATTGTACCAGATTACATAGTTTCTTGCATAAGAAAATGAAAATCATTAAAATAAAAAAAAAATTAGTATACACACAGGCGTAGATTTTCTAAATCTACGTACGTGTGTACTTTTGTTCGTGCACTAGGCACGAACAAAAGTACGCTGGATTTTATAAGATACGCGTGTAGCCGTGCATATCTTATAAAATTCGGGGTTGAGGCACGCAAGGGGGTGCACATTTGTGCAATTTGAGCGCGCTGAACCCTGCGCGCACTGCCCGTTCCCTCCGAGGCCGCTCCGAAATCGGAGCGGCCTCGGAGGGAACTTTCCTTCTACCCCCTGCACCTTCCCCTCCCTTCCCCTACCTAACCCACCCCCCCGGCCCTATCTAACCCTTCCCCCTACCTTTGTTGGCAAAGTTACGCAGGCCGGAGACAGGCGTAACTCTGTGCGCGCCAGCGGGCTGCTGGTGCGCCATCACCCGACCCGGGGGCTGGTCCGGAGGCCTCGACCATGCCCCTGGGCTTGCACCACGCCCCCGACATGCCCCCCGGAACGCCCTGAAATTCGCGCCGCCCACCCGACATGCCCCCCCAAGCCCCCTTTGTGAAGCCCCGGGACTTACGCGCGTCCCGTGGCTTGTGCGCACCGCCGAGCCTATGCAAAATAGGCTCGGCGTGCGCAGGGTTTTTTTAAAAGGGTTACGCGCATAACTTATGCGCGTAACCCTTTTAAAATCCAGCCGTAATAGTATACTCTTTACTTACAGTGTGTTGCTTCATTTCAGGTCAGTGTTTGGACAGTGTTGCATACAGGATCTGCCTTCCTCCTGGAAACATGGCCTGACCTGGTTATCCCCACCTTGATCCCAGCTGTTATTCCCCAGTCTCTGGTTATGCCCCCTGAGTTCCACCTGCCCCACATGATCCTTTCTATAGAGCATACTCTCCTTAGTGGATGTAAAGTGGCTGCACAGACAAATAGAGGAACACTAGGGGCCTCATTTTCCAGAAAGATCGCGCATGATAAGGGACGTTTCGCACACGAAAAGTCCCTTATCGCCTGCGATACCAAAATGGGGGCGGAGTCGGCCCCGGAAGAGGAGGAGTCAGGGCTTCACCGGGACCGACTCCGCGAAGATGCTGCGGACGACGAAAAGGTAAGGCCCTTTTCGCGTCCGAGTTCGCGCCCAATAGCTACACCTTCTATGGTGGCACTACTGGGTGCAAAACCAGCAGCGATCTCACCGTGACGATGCGATCGCTGCCAGCTAGCGCAGGCCCGCCCCCCATTTCGGCCCCTCACCCCTCATTCCCTAAAGTATCGCAGGCCTGCGATACTTTAGAAAATGAGGCCCTAGGAGCGCTGCCTCACACTTGGATACTCTGGTTTTACCTAAAAGACTCATCCTTCCCTCAACCAGGAAGTATTACAGTGGCAACACTGTGACCTGGGTAATAATCCACTGATTCCTGTCAAAACCCCAAGCCAGATCCCTACTGGACTACACTTTTGTTCTTACACCCTCCACTCTCTGTCATGAGAGCAGGAAACGAGCTGCTGTTGGTTGATCAAAGGAAGACCTTCTCCCCTCACTATAGTGCTCTACCCATGAGCCCTTGGTTGTGGATAATAGGGCTATAGTGATAGTAGATCGGGCAGGTGGTGAGTTTAACATTAAACAAGTCCAAAAATTTCAAAGATCATAGACTAAGTTATTCATCAGCAGAAAGTTTATTCGGGCTGCACATAAGTATCATTGATTAGAAAGTGTGTACCCTGATATGGGCCATGTTTCTCTGGGGAGACTGCATCAGGAAGGATAAGGTAGGTACAAACACCTTACAGCAAATCAATGGTGGTATCCGCAAGGGACAAGGTAAATACAAACATCTTACATCAATTCAGTTGTAATATTTGCACTCAAAGATGATAACTTTTAAACAGGCGCAAGGGCATGCATGTGCATACTCATGGCAATTTGTTGCCTGAGGCGAGGGATAGGATAGGATGAGATGCCCCCGCCTCTGCTGCCGCCCCTGCTAAGGTACCCAAAAGGGATGCACTCTCCAAGAGATAGCCTACACCAACTCACCAAACAAAAGAAAATTCAAATTCTGGTATCACCTCAATAGCAGCCACACAAACATCTTTCACTGCCAGAAATATTTTGAAGTAACACCTGGGAACGTTTGATTTTCAGTCATCCTAAGATTGTAGTAGATTAGTAGAGATGAAAGGGAGCAGGAAACACCCAAACATTCTCCTCTTCTTCTTATTCCACTTTCTCATTCCCCTTCTCCCTCATTCATTCATCCCCTTCCCTTTCACTCAACCCTTCCCTTCCCTCTCATTCACTCCTCCCTCTTACTCTTTCCCTCTCTCTCTCTCTCTCTCTCTCTCAGGTAAACACACAGGCTGGCTCCTTCTCCTCCCTCTCAGTCACTCACCCCTTCCCTACTCTCTCAGTCGCTCAACCCATCCTTCCCACTCATTACCATGCAGGATCTCTTCTCACTGGGGAGGGATGGGGACCCCCTCCAGTGCATCACCTCAGAGCACTGTTGCGCAGGGCCAATGCTAGCTATTTTGCTGCCCTGTGTGAACAATTACATGCTGGCCCCTCCTCATCTTGTTTGGTTTTTTATTTTTTAACATTTAATTTGTATTCTTTTTCTAATCAGGGCCAGTGGAAGGGTATTAGGCATCCTAAGTATATCTTGCAGCTTTGTGCCCAGGCCTCCCCCCAAATCAGCCCTCTCCACACACAATTTAAAATTATGCATTTATAATGCAAGATTTTACATGAAAAAGGACACTCAAAGTACAGACTTCTGAAGTAAAAATATCACAGCATGTATATTATATTTACATGCACTGCTGTGGTGTCAACCAGAAAACCCTGCATAAAAGCCAAAAAGACACTTGGAACATATGGTATTAGGACTATTGTAATGCATGTTGGGTGTGAGCTTGGTCTTCAGAAAGCCATGAGTGAACTAAATTACAATTACAATATAATAAACCTCCCATTCCAAAACAGTACTAACCGCCAGCACTCATACAGTAACAACTCTACCTATGAAAAGGCAGCACTGCAAATATTACACCAGGCCTTAAAACACAAATATACCACTTATCAGGAAAAGAGAACAAACCAAGCTGCTATAGAGCCCTACACAGAAACCTCACGCTCGCAGAATACCTCACCTCATTCACCCATGTAGAACCCAGAGAGACCCTCACTAAATATAGAATAAAGACACCATAAATAGAAACATACAGATAAAAAGTAAACTGTAAATTGCAACAAGAACATATAAAGTGCACCAATGTAAAAATAGAAACAGCACCATTCCTCAGAAAACTTCAAGCAATAAAATAAAAAAATCTAAATCATCAATTATAATGATAAAACCCTACTAATAAAAATAATTATTTCAAATCAACTGATGAACAGAACAATATCCAATAATTAAAAATGCATATATTATTATTTGTTTTTACATTTCCCAAATACCAATAAAATATTTCATAATATCATATGGATCAAATAATACCCAATTGAAATCAATAAGAATAAAAAAAACTCACTCTCCATATTTGGGAACTTTTGACTTCTGGTCACCCTGAGATTGTCATGGATTAGTGGGAGGGGAAGGGAGGTGCACAAACTTTCTCCTCTTATACACACACATTCATTCTCATGCTCACACAGACATACACAAACACTCTCAAAACTCATATAGGCTCACAGATATACAATTAAATGCTGGCTCTCTCCTTCTCTCTCTGGTGCATACACATGTTGACTCCATCTATTTTAGATACACACACATACACTGGATCCTTCTCTCTCAAGCATGCACAGATACACACACATACACGCTGGCACCCTGTCTCTCAGGCACAAAGACACACACTGGCTCCCTCCCTCTTTCTCAAGCACACACATACATGCTGGATCCCTCTCACTCAGGCACATACATAGGCTCCCTCTCTCTGAGGCACACACACACAGCTCCCTCTCTCTCAGGCACACACACACATATGCACACATACAGTGGCTCTCTCTCTCTCATGCACACACACATACATTGGTTTCCATCTCTCAAGCACATACACACATATTGGTTCCCATTCTCTCAAGCGCACGCGCACACACACACACACACACACACACTGGCTCCTTCTCTCTTAAACACACACACTACTGGCTCCTTCTCTCTCAAGTACACACACCCACACAGGCTCCCTATCTCTCAAACGCACACATGCTGGCTCCATCTCAGACAGACAGACAGAGAATACACACACAAAAGCTAGCTCAAGCACACATACACAGTGACTCCTTGCTCCTTCTCTCTCATGAATGCACACTCCCTCTCCTCCAGTTGGGACAAGATCTCCAGGGTCTCCTCCATTTCGATTGCTGAGACTGGTGCAATCCTTTGGCAACCGCCGGGCTGCTTTCACTTTGGCCACTGGCTGGGTTGAGATCTCCTGGTGGCTGTGTGGGCCTCTTTCACTTTGCCCGCCAGGTGAGATGGGATACCCTGGTGACCATGCGAGCCTCTTTCACTTTGGCTGCCGGGTGAGATGGGAACCCTTGGTGACTACAGGCATCTAAAATTGGTGATGCACGACACACACCTTTCTAAAATTGGTGGTGCATGTACACCACTGTGCACAATGGATACTATGCCCCTGATAGATCTACTTCCTGGATGGCCAGACCAGGAGTGGACAGAATATCACTCATGTACCTAAGGGGCTTGGGTTGAACATCTGATGATATGCTCAAGAGATATCTCAGTGCACGGGCGCCTAACGTTTTCTGAGCTGTATTGGCACACCGGCACTCGATGCCCATTGTCACTCATCAGTGTACAGTACCTGATGATTATCCCTTGCAAGAAGTAAGAATTTAAAATTGTTGCGAACGTCGCTGCCCGACGTCTGCACTACACCCACCTTACCACTTTGGCGACTCCCTCTTTGCCTGTGAGAAGTTTGGCTGCCGTGGCATCCCTGGACCGGCTAGATGCTGCACACCGCCATGTTTCCACAGAGCCTAAGGGCGCACACGCAGCGCGGCCCCGACTGAGGGAGCAGCAGTAGCGCGAACCTCAAGGGCGTCCCCCTGAGATGACATCATCCGCACCAGAAATTTAAGGTCTCTGAAATTGCTAACGTATCAAGTTAGCAAAGGTTTACCGGACAAGGGTTACTCTACCTAAGCTACTCTGCCTCCACGGACTTACCAGGGGTCCCCGCTCCTCGGGGGCCTCGTTTCTCTTTTGCCTTTCAGGTCGCAGTCTGGAACCGGTACTCGCTCCTCGAGGGCCCTCGTTCCCGGACTTGCTACTGAATACCACTTCTGCCAGGAAGCCTTCGCTGCTTACATCAGTGAGCTACTCTCTCTCTCTCTCAGTGTTCCCTGGAACCAGGTACTCGCTCCTCGAGGGCCTACTTCATTCCAGCTCCTGGGCTGCTTCCAAGAACTATTGTGTGAGTGTTATCATCAA
This sequence comes from Rhinatrema bivittatum, assembly GCF_901001135.1. NCBI lineage: Eukaryota > Metazoa > Chordata > Amphibia > Gymnophiona > Rhinatrematidae > Rhinatrema > Rhinatrema bivittatum. The sequence goes on along the minus strand of NC_042615.1, from coordinate 236,274,644 downwards.
GGTTCTGTTCCTGAACTCTGCATACCCTGCCTACTCACTATATTCAGTTTCTCTACAGCACAGTTATCCAGGATCACTGTTCCAGTATCTGAGGGACTACAGCCCAGTCAGGCAATTCAGCTCACTACTGCCACCTCTGGTGGTTCAATATACTGTTTAATAAAAGAACTAGTGTGTGTCTGTCTCCATACTCTGAGCCTGACCGGTGGTCCCACTCGGGAGCTCCCCTGGCCCAAGGATCCACCCACAACTACCTCAAACACTAACAAAAATGACTTCTGGTTCGTTCATTGTAATTACCATTTAGTTGTATAAATAAATACATATTGATTAGGAACAGCTAAAACTGAATAGAAAACAGATGCTTTTCTCCCTAGCAATCAATGTCAAGACATACCTAACCTTAAAACCAATGAAATCTTTTTGTGGAAAATACAAGCATTAGTTTTCCAAATACACAAGTCTAGGAGGACAGACAAACAGCTAAACATTTTGGACAAAATACCAGGGACTCAAAATAAAACATTCCATTCAATATATTTGTTGAGTTCATGTGAAAGAACTAAATCAAGTTTAAAAATCCAGTTTGAGTGGTTTATTTGGTAGATAGCTCCCTCTTGTGAGAAATACTAGTACTTTAGATATCAGGGCAAGTTCTATGCAAAATAAAAAAAATTATATGTTTGCAATTTCAAATAGTATGAGACTGAAATATATTTCATCCAATAAAAAAATATAACCTTATATTCATTTTTTATTGACCTTTATTTTCGCACATTCACATGGACTAACAAAGCAATCACACTACTTTAACTGAAACTCAGAAATTTCAAAGCGTGATTAACCCAACTATATATTTTCAAATATTATTTTACTGTTTTAAGTGAGTGCACCATAATCATACAATTGATTATTTAAAATAAGATTGTTGGTTATTCAAAATGATGTCAAGAAGGAAAACTAGCATATGTTTCAATACCATGTATGACTTGACATTTTATGTGATATGCAGTACATTATTCATGTACAAAATAGAGAGTGGAGTAAGGACCACACACTGCAAAATTTAAAAAAAAAGGCTGGGGTGTGTGGTGAAAATTTAGAAAGTCCTCTAAAAATATTCAAATAATTGATACATTCTTTTTTCAAATTCAATTCAGTTTATTCAGGATTTGTAACCTATTTAACAGGTTGCTACAGTGTCTCTATAAAAGTTATGTAGAAGTGTGCAAGCTGATCATTTTGGGAAGTTAAGGCTTCTCTTGCCTGTTGTCCCCCCAGATGCAGCCTTCAGTCAAAACTTAGGATCGTGTCGGGAGACTCTTTCTTTTGTTAAATAGTTTGGAAATCCTTAATAAATTGATTTGAATTTTTAAAAAAAGGAATGTATTAATTATTTGAAGATTTTTGGAGGACTTTCTAAGTTTGCACCACACACCCCATCCTTTATTAATACACAATATGGGCAGGGGTTAGGCCTTCGACCCTGCTTCCCAATTGTTGCGCTGGAGGTGGACCCTTGGCCTGGTGCAGGATTGGTACAGCCCTCCGGCTGGACCCGAAGAGCACCTGCCACCAGGAGGCAGAGCACAGAAGGAGACAGAGGCTAGCTGGAGCTTCATCAATAGCAACCTGGGGTTCTCTCAGGTTGAGCCCTTGGTTACCCGGGCCGCTTGGTCTTAGGTGGGCCTCGCAGGATCTCCTAGAGAGAAAGTTCAAGGGAGTGCCCACCATGAACAAGGGGGCGCGGTCGGTATGTAAACAGAGAAGTCCAAAGGTCGCAGGAGGCCAGAAGAGAGTGTCCAAGTGTATAGCGAGGATCAAGGCCAGAGTATCAGTCCAGCATGGTCAGCCAAAGCAGGGTCGGTAACAGAGGTCAATCCGGGCATAGTCAAGTCAGACAAAGGTCAAGTTCCAGGCGGCGATCAAGAGTAGTCAGAGTTCAGGCAGAGGTCAGGTCAAGCAGCAATCAAGAGTCGTCAGAGAACAGGCAAAGGTCAGTACCATGAGATCAGTCCAAAGGGTACTACCAGGAATGGAGAGACGAAAGAAGAGGAGACACTGGAACAGGAGATGCTGGAACTGGAACAGGAGACACAGGAGCAAAACACTGGAATGCAGGAAGGCAAAATAGAGACACCGGAGTGTACGACCCGATTGCCAAGGCACCGTTCAAGGGAACGGGCCTTCCTTTTTATACTAGAGAGTCATGATGTCATTGGTGAGTGCCAGGCCTGGGTTTCCCGTGCTTGGGTCTTTAAAATGGGGAACGTCAGCCGCGTGTGCGCCTAGGGGCGGAGCGGACGAGGCCGGGAAGCACAACACCAATCATCCCAGCTCCGCCCCCCCCCCTCCATTTCACCTTGGAATTAAACCACAACACAAAATGGAATTCAAACAATATTTATGGACAGATTATGGCCGCAGCAATAGAGCAATTCATCAACCAAACAATGCAATTACAACAAAACTAATACATAAAATAGCCTGCCTTAGCATATCAAGGTATCCTCAAATTCTCTCCCCAGGTGACCAGCACCTAATCCAATAAGCCAACAAGTTGTTGACAGCCTAAAACTAGAAAATCTGGCTGTAGAAGTCAGTTGCATGGACGGGGTTGAGGTAAGCTGAGGTCCTGACTGTAGAAGTCAACTGACTTCAGCTGAGCGCTGCTCTTGCCCTGCCCTTTTTCCTCTCCCCTGCTGCCATTGATGCACTAAGGTTCCAGATCTCAAACTAGTGGGCCACTGCCCCTGTGACATCCTTGCCCTCCCACCTGGGCCCTCCACTGCAGGCAGCTGCCCTTAACCAAGATAGAGTGAATGGGAGGTTTGAGAGGCCCTGTTAACTTGCTGATCACATGCCATTGTCCCCTGGTAATGCCTCCCATTTGCCAGGGGAACCTCCACCTCACTCGCTGTGGCCAAATCTGTCAAGCAGAGCATCCAACACATCCTGAAAGTCACTGTTGAAGATATCCCAGCCTATGTCTGACAAATGCGTTCTGTCTGGCCGAAACATTCCTGGGCTCTCATTTAACAATTCATTTTGGATATGTAGCTACACATCCACCTATTGATCTTTCTCCTTGCCCTATCCAGTACCTGGTGTGACCGTTACCCCTCCAAACTGGTCTGGGGTGAAGCAGGACCATATAATAACTGATTGTGGAAACCATCCAGAAATCTCAATGAAATCTTTTTGAATTTTTTGTTCAGCTCAATGCTGCACGTAGTTGCCAAATTGTTGCCCCCTAGATGAATAATCATCCCATGGGGTGTGTGTGTGTGTGTGTGAAGGCCTTGCTCATGTGCAGAATAGTTGGCATCAGTTGGTCCCACCTCAACTCCAGTATCTCTTTCCAAATTAGCGTCAGGCAATGCTGTGCCATGGCCAGGTGCTCACCCAACGGCAGGCCCATGACTCACTTAAGCGTCCATTGTACATAAGAATGCCCTATTACCCAGATGAAACGCATTTGTGACGTTGGACCTGGGAACAGAGAAATCAGATTAATGACTAAGACAAGAAATATTCTTGTGGTCTAACATACAACTTGAACTTCTTTGACCATCATCTGCCTACAGAACCAACATATAAACTGGTTCAACACCTCCTTCCACTTCCAACCCCCATGAAGATCAACTAGATCCGTCAAAAATGGCACTCTACCTAAAACCTCCCCCAAACTCACCAACCTCATCGCTACAAGAGAATGTGCATTCTCCCTTGCCAGCCTTGCCATCTGGAACACAATGCCCCCTGAACTAAGGCTTGAACCCAACACCCAAACCTTAAAAAAAAAACTGAAAACCTGGCTCTTCGAGCAAGCCTACCAATAACCCTCCCTCCCACTCCACCACACCCCCAAAACACTATCCCACATGCATGGTACAGCCTCAATAATTATTGTTACTTGTTACCTGTCACTTGTTACTTGTTCCTATTCCATTCTGGCCTACTACGTTCCTAACTCCTCGCTTTTTAATCTGTAGAGTTGCTCCCTGTGGTTATTGTTAAAACACTGTTTCTCAATCTGTTATGATGTAATTTCCTTCTCAGCTATCCTTGTTTTACTGTCAACTGATGTGATGTACCATACGAATGTCGGTAAATAAAAACGTTAAATAAATAAATAAATAAATAAATTAATTGTTGCCATTGGGTGCAAGCCAAGCTCTGCAGCCGTGATGGCTGTCTCAGTCTGGAAGGAGTGTGTACTGTAACTTTCCCCGGAAGCCCCACTTGTCTGCAGGGCCAGCTGGAGCACCTTCACAAACTGGTACCGGGTCACCGGGCTACCATTGGCATGCACCAGCAGCTGCCTGTCATAGGGTGGGAGCACTCCTAAGTAAAGTCCTGTGCAATGGACTGGAAACATATTTTCCCCGGCCCATCTCTGCAAAACTATTTTGGAATCTTTTACTCACTAATCCGTTTTGAATCCCCAAATGGTAAGTACTAACTTATGTCCTAATGTTACATTAACTAACTGTAGGCTTGCTACGCCTGGCCTAGAAGCTGACTGAGCCACCAGCTCACTCACTCGCAGTGCCACAAAGAAAGTGAGGGAAAAAGCGCACTGAAAAAGACAAGCCTCGAAACTGTTAAACAGAACACCATCTAAAACAGGGGTCGGGAACCCATGGCTCGCGAGCCAGATATGGCTCTTTTGAGGGCTGCATCTGGCTCGCAGACAAGTGTCGCCACACTTTCCAGTCCCCCGCTGACCCAGCTGCTCCCCGGTCCTCCTCCGCCCGGGCTTAAAATGCTGTCAGCCCGGGCGGAACGCAGCAGAATAGCTGGAGTCAGCGGCACCGGCATGCTCTCTTCTTCCCGCCCCCCCCCCCCCCCCGCGGCCCGGAAGAGGAAGTGGTGAGCATCGGGTGCGTGCGCGGGAAGAAGACACCACGCTAGTGTGGTCTCTTCTTCCCGCCCCCCCCCTGCGGCCCGGAAGAGGAAGTGGAGAGCATCGGGTGCGTGTGCGGCAAGAAGAGGCCACGCTAGTGTGGTCTGCGTCGGTCCGACGAAAAGAAGACTGCAGCGCAGCTCGGAAGAAAATGAAGAGCTTCAACCGCGGCCGATGGGACTCCTCCTCCGCGAGGGCTGAAAATGAAGGAGGTTAGCGTTGGGAGGAGGCTGCTGCTGCCGCGAGTTCCTGGGGTGGGGGTGGGGGAGAGAGAGTGAATGAGCGAGCAAGCATGTGTGTTTGAGATCCTGTGTGTGTGAGTGAGAGATTGCATGTATGTGAATGATTGAGAGCTTGTACATGTGAAAGAGAGTATGTCTGTGATTGAGAGCCTGCCTGTGAGAGAGAGAGAGAGAGCATGAATGTAAGTTTACCATTGGGAACCTGTATGTGTAAGTTTGTGATTGAAAACCTGTTTGTGTGAAAGAGTATGTGTGTATGATTGAGATCCTTTGTGTGTGAGATAAATCATGTGTATGTATGATTAAGAGCCTGTGTGTATAAGTAAGAGAGAGATCATGTGTGTCTGTGTGTGATTGAGAGCTGGTTTAGGTGATGGAGCATGTGAGTATGTGATTGAGAGCCTGTGTTTAAATGAGAGAGAGAGACCATGTGTGTCTGTGTGTGATTGAGAGCTGATTTAGGTGAGGGAGCATGTGAGTATGTGATTGAGAGCCTGTGTGTAAATGAGAGAAAGAGAGGACATGTTTGTAAGCATGTGAATGAGAGTCTGTGTGTGAGAGAAAAAGACAGCATGTATTTATGTGATTGAAAGCCTGTGTGTGTGTGTAAGCGTGAAAAGATAGACAGCATGTGTGTAAATGTGTAATTAAGAGCCTATATAAGTGAGAGAGAAAAAACATGTGTATATGTGAGTACTGAGAGCATGTGTGTATACGTGTGTCATTGAGAGCCAGTGTGAGAGAGAGCGCTGGTATGTGACTGAGAGAGGAGAAAGTTCCAAGCAAACCACCCCTCCTCCTGCTAATTCAGAACAATCTCAGGACACCTGGATATCAAACGTTCCCAGGTATGCAGAGCAAAATAATTTTTGTATCCTTATTATTTTTCATTACTGGGTCTTTGTGTCTGCTATTTTGAAATATTTTGTTGGTATCTGGAAATGTTTTATATGAGTTTTTAATTATTGGATATTCCACTCATCAGCTGTTTCGAAATATGTTCTTTTTGTTAGTACAGTTTTACTGCTGATGATTTTATATTTCTTGATTTGTTTTATAAGGATGGGTGATGTTTCTTTTTTCCTTTGTTACACTGCATACAGAGACTCTGGCTTGTTGCAGTTTCCAATTCAGTTTTTTCTGCATGCTTCTTGTTATGCGTTTTGGTCTCTTTATTCTATGTTAGGTGAGGGACAGCACGTGATTCAGGTGAGGTTTTCTGCTGGCGTGTAGTTTCTGTGTAGGGCTCTATAGCAGCCTGACTTGGTCCGTTTTCCTAATAGGAGATGTATTGGTGTCTTAAGGCCTGGTGTAATATTTTCAGAGACTTATTGTACTTTAAAAGTGTGATCTTACATAAAATGCACACATTTACTTGTATTTAGTTTTAAACATATTGTATGGCTCTCATGGAATTACATTTTAAAATATGTGGCATTCATGGCTCTCTCAGCCAAAAAGGTTCCTGACCCCTGATCTAAAACCTCAAGTAGGTGTATCAAAAAGCTGTGTGTAATAGGTCAGCTCATGTCCCAAGGCCTGACCCTTTCTCTGGCCGGGCCCAGCTCATCATGAGCCTCCTGACTGGAAATTGGGCAGAGAGGCTAGGGAAGCCCAATGCCCTTGTATAGCCCCGAGGATCTGGCTATGCCCTGGTCTTTACAGTACAAGATGTATTGAATCAACATGTGCACCGGTATGGGCCAGACGCCCAACCTGCCTTTCTCCGAAAGGAATGCCTGAAAATCAGATAAGGCTTGGCAGTAGCTCTTCCTTGTATTATACGCCGGGGAACCCAGGATCAACTCCCAAACATTGGAGGGCCAAGCTGCCATATCTCCTTCAGTAATGGGGTGAGGAAGCGATCCATCTCGGAGCGAAGCACCTGAAAGACGCCCAGTTAAAGCGGGAAAGGTAATTTGAAATATTATTCTCAGAACCTGTAATATGCACTGCGCGACATGTAGTGTTAAACTGCAGAAAGATGAGCACCAGTTTTCTAATGAGCACATTTGCACCTACAGTTCTAGCAGACAGACCATTAATTATTTGCACTATGGACAAGTTGTCAGATCTAAAAGCAATGCTGGCCCTAGCTAACCATCTCCCCCACAGCTTTAGGATGACAACAAACCTAAAAAGCTCCAAGAAGGTTAGATCTCTAGTGATCCCAGACTCATGCCATCCCGCAGGCCATGGATTATCACACCAGGTTCCCCTGAAGTTTATGCTGAAACCTATGCCCCAGGAAACATTGGTGAAGAGTTCCAATTCGCTGCTTCGCCTTGTAGGGTCCTGCAAAAGGTCACCCTGATGAAATCCCGGAGGAGATGATCCTATATCTGCATGTCCTGCCTGACTATGCTTGTAACTTGTTTCACTCGTTGGTCACAGACGGCTGCGACCTCTCATGCTCACCTCTTTTTTCCCAGCTCTATCAATCCTGGGAAGAATGGCGGCCTCCGCCAGCCAACGCCGACCTCCCCGGCATGGTGTGGGCGTTGCCGACCGTCATCTTGTTTCCAGAATCACCTAAGACGTGCACGCGCAAGGGCCTCCTTTGTACACGTCATAGTGGGAACCTCAGGGGCGTCCCCCTCCGGATGACGTGAGCTCGCTGCTGTACTTAAGCTGACCGGCCCATTGCTTCTACGAGTTAGCAAGGAGTTCCCTCGTTGCTTAATCCGCTTCATTCTTGAACTTCAGTTCCAGATTCTCTCTTGGCATGTGGACGCTCTGGGTACCCGCTCCTCAGGGGGCCCTTCCGTGTTCCTGGCTATCCGCTCCTCGGAGGGCCTTCCTGCCTTGGACTTCTACCTGTCCTGCTTCTTGGGACATTCTCCTGGAACTACCTCTTGTGAGTACATTCTACAGACTTCAACGATACCAACTTACTGAAGCTTCTCTAAGGTGTACCCCGGGCTCTGGGCCACTACCGTCCTCTCTTCAGTAGAAGTTGTTCCTGCATACCCTGTGTTGCAGGGTAGTGCTGTTCCACCTATGAGATCCACTTCCAGGTTCCTGCACCTCTGTATACATCACTAGCACCATCTTCAGTACAGACATCCTCGGCGTACCCTGCTCCATGGGCCACTACCGGATCTGCATTTCTGAGGTAACCTCTAATCATCTACAGGAACTTCCTGGTGTACCCCGCTCTGTGGGCCACTACCGGACCTTCACTTCAGTGACATCACCCCATTGCTCAGAACTGCTGAGACCGCACCTGCTGATAGTGAGGCTCACAGGGCTCCTCCCTGTGGGCGGAGACACTTCTTACCTCAGCCCAGGGTTCACATCCATACAAAAACATAACATAACTTTGATGTGGTGATGTAATCTTATTATATTTGCTGTTGCCAAGCCTAACCTGTGCACAAATGCCCTCCACATTGGGATTACCCAGGATGCAAAACTAAGTAGACCAATGAGGGACTGAAACTGCTGCAATGTCACCTTCCTAGACCTCTATGTCCCGAATAGCTTTGCTTAGTTTCAGGACCTTGTCCCCCGGCAATCTGGAAATCTGTGCCTGTGTGTCCAGCTCCATACCCAGGAAAATTATCGACCTAGAATGCTCCTCATTTTTCTCATTGGCTAGCAGAATGTCAAAGTCTGCAGTCACGTCTTGAAATGTGGGCAAAAGGGGACTACACTCCTGCGCATGTCTACCAACAAACAGGAAATCATCCAGGTAGTATACGATGCACATGGATCCTGACTGCTGCTCGTTCACCCAAAGCAGAAAAGAAATGAACAATTCAAAATACCCGAATGAGATTGAGCAGCCCATCAGGCTACACCTGTCAAAGTAGAACTGACCTCTAAATTGAAAACAGAGGAGGTAAAAAGAGCCAGAGTGGACTGGTAGCAGAAGAAAGGCAGACTCTATATTGGTCTTTGCCAATTTGACACAGTCGCCTGCCTCTCTGATAAAAGCTATGGCCAAGTCTAAGGATACATATGAGTCTGCATCAATTGCGGGTCAATCAACTTATTCACTGATCTTCCAGGCAGATAGGACAGATTGTGAATGAGCGTGAACGTTCCTCCTCTTAAGGAACCATCTCGAGAGAAGATAGAACCATATTAGGAAAGATGGGAACTTGAAAGGGGCTCGCCACCTTACCTAAAGTGACCAAGCATTGAGCTGCTGGGTGCCTGCTGTCGCAAGAGGAGCAAATGTGTTTGAATTTGCAGTGGGCCCATGTGGAGTGCCCAGCATTGAATTGCCTACACGTTTCTAGCCTGCCTACACCAGGTGATAACGATCTATCTCAGAACCCACTGGCAATAAACCCTAGCCTGTCAGAGCCCATCTTATCCAGTCAAAGGTCCAAAACCCAGTGCCTCCATGAGATAGCAAATGTTGCTTACCTGTAACAGGTGTTCTCACAGGACAGCAGGATGTTAGTCCTCACATATGGGTGACATCACAGGATGGAGCCCTGTACGGAAAACTTTTCTGTCAAAGTTTCTACAAAGCTTTGACTGACACTGGCACACTGAGTGCACTGAGCATGCACAGCCTGCAATTATCCCTGTGAACCACAGGTGTCTCCCTCAGTCTCGTCTTATAAAAAATTAAAACCATCATCTCATCCCTCCGAAACCATCCCCACAAAACTCCTGCTAGCTATCCCCGAGGTGATTGCCAAACCCCTCTCAAATATCCTTTACTGTTCTCTAGAGCATGGCACAGTCCCTAACGTTCTTAAACAAGCAGTAGTAAAACCCCTACTCAAAAAACCCAATCTTGACCCAGACACCTTATCCAATTACAGACCTGTCTCTAACCTACCCCTCCTAGCTAAAGTTATTGAAAAAGTTGTCAACTCCCGTCTCTCCGATCACCTGGAACAAAACAACATTCTCCCATCTACACAACACGGTTTCAGAAAGCACTTAAGTACTGAAACCCTGCTGTTCTCCCTACACGATACCCTCATTAAAGGAACCGACTCAGGTACCTCTTATCTTATTGCCATGCTTGACATCTCGGCGGCATTCGACACAGTCAATCACGATGTCCTCCTCAACATACTCAGGAGTATCGGGATCACTGGCAATGCCCTATCCTGGATACGATCATATCTCCAGGATCGCCTTTTCACTGTATTAGTAGATAACAATGAATCTGACCCCATCAATCTTCCCCAAGGTGTTCCCCAAGGTTCCTCCCTCTCCTCTACCCTATTTAATATATACATGCTTCCCCTCACTACCCTCCTCACTAACCTCCACATCAAGCATTTCATTTATGCCGACGATGTGCAACTCATCTTCCCATTCTCTGACTCTCTCCATACTGCTCTGCTTAACTGGGAAGCCTGTCTTTCCTCTATCAACAAATTACTAAATGACATGCAACTAGCTCTAAATCCCAGCAAGACTGAACTCTTAATCATATCTAATAGGCCACCGCTCCCAGACATCCCACCTGCATACTCATCCACATCTTTCCCATCACACGTTCGCAACCTTGGTGTCCTTATTGATAACCATCTTACTTTCAAACCCTTCATCAAATCCATCATCAAGGAATGCTATTTCAAGCTCCAAACCATAAAAAAACTCAGACCACTGCTACACTTTTCTGATTTCCGCACTGTACTCCAGTCTATCATTTTATCTAAGGTAGACTATTGTAATGCACTCTTTCTAGGCATTCCCGCCACCTATACCAAACCCTTACAACTACTACAAAACGCTGCCGCTAGGATACTATCAAATTCAAAAAAAAGAGATCACATCACCCCCACACTTATCGAACTTCATTGGCTCCCTATACACTCCCGAATTCTCTATAAAGCCCTTTCCATCATCCACAAAAGTCTGTTGAACTCTAACCTCAATTGGATTAACCCCCCACTCCTCCCCCGTACCTCGAATAGACCCACACGTACAGCCCTCCAAGGAACCCTACGTGCCCAACCCATCAAATCTTTCAAATTATCATCTACCATAAGCAGAGCTTTCTCTCTCGCTGGCCCCTCCATATGGAACTCCCTGCCTCCCGATATACGCCTGGAAACATACACACCCACTTTCAAGAAAAAACTGAAAACATGGCTCTTCCAGCAAGCTTACCACACATCACCTGCCATTACATAAACCCCCACTGTTTAACTAAAAATTGAGTAACTAAGAATTTGCTACATGACTAGGAATCTATTTCTCGGAATACGTCTCATGCCCATCGATTTTGTACTTTGACTCGGCTACTTATGTAATTAGCTTTTGTAAATAGTTGTGATTTTGCTGATTTTGCTGTATCTATTTATTGATATCACGGACGCTCGCGTCATAGTCAGCTCTATACCCTATCCCACTTTTAACCACCTTGTTCTCAGTTACATGTAAGGGCCCTGCCCAAAAGTTAACCTGTTTTTTCAATGTTATATGTAAGGGTTCTGCCCATTTGTTCCTTTTTAACTGTAAACCGATGCGATGTGTAAACGGTCATCGGTATAAAAGAAACTTTAAATAAATAAATAAATAAATAGCTAAAAGCACAAGCGAAACTAAAATAAAAGTGAAAACGTATACAGACCCAATTCCGCGGGGTGGCGGGTGGGTTTCGTGAGGACTAACATCCTGCTGTCCTGTGAGAACACCTGTTACAGGTAAGCAATATTTGCTTTCTCACAGGACAAGCAGGATGGTAGTCCTCACACATGGGTGAGTACCGAGCTGAGGATGCCTGAGAGTGCACCAAATGCACCCAAGACGCTTAAAAGGCGCAATGATGGGGGTGGAATTTGGAACGGAGGGCATCCTGAAACCCTTAACGGGTTGGTGGAAGGATGTTGGGTGGTTAAACTGAAAAGAATAGGAGTAGACTGACTGGCCAAACATGGAGCATGCCGGCTAGTCGTATCTAAGCAATAATGGGCTGCGAAGGTATGGAGAGAGCTCCAGGTTGCAGCCTGATAAATATGTACAAGCAGCACCGCTGAAGGGAAGCTATTGAGGCTGGGACGGATGCAACAGAGTGTGGTTACACACAGTGTTGTAGTGAAATGCCTGCTTGTTGGTAGGAAAAGAGATACAGACCGTCAATTAGGAGGAATAGGTCTGTTTGCCCACTGGAACTCACAGCTTGACTCTTGCCACAGAAGGAAAGAGTTAGGTGGAATTCCTATGCAGTGTAGTGCGATCTAGATAGAATGCAAGTGCACTATTACTATCCAAGGAGTGGAAAAACCCTCTCGCTTTGGTGAGAGAGAGGTGTTGGGAAAAATGGGCAGAGTATTGTTATGACTATGGCTGCTGTGCAGCCGCTTCACCACCAGAGGTCCCTCAAGAGCATGATCTCCTGGCTGGCCCAATCTGTCCTAGTCATCTGCTCTATGTTCTGGACTTCCTTTATAACCCTGCTGATCCAATCCCTCAGTGCTTCGGCATCGAGCTCGTTTGGGCTCCCTGCTCTAGCCTCCTCTCTGCCTTGCTCTGTTGCCTTCGGGCTTCTGCCTTGCTCTGTTGCCTTCAGGCATTCTGCCTCTGTGTTGCCTTTGGGTTTCTGCCTTGCTCTGTTGCTTTCGGGCATTCAGCCTTGCTGTGTTGCCTTCGGGCTTTTGTGTTTTGTGTTCAGTGTTAGTGCTGTCTGGTTAGTCTGTCTATTTATTGTCAGTCTTGTTTCCCCGGGTTCCCTCAGTCCAGTCACTCATACCTACAGTCAGTATCACCCTTACCTTCACGCTATCCTGAGTCCATCCTTACCAGCACCCATCTCCAGTATCCTGATCACTTTTACCTGCACTCACTTTCACACATACCTCCATGCTGCTCCTGTGTATCAAGTTCACCCTTACCTCCACGCACTCTGTATCAGAGATACCACCAGCCTGTATCAGATTCCCTCCAGCTAGCTCCCACCACCACAGGCATCCTCCAGTTAGCAATCAGCTCCATAAGTTCCAGCCAGTACCCAGTTCAACACACTTCTGCCTGCACCAGATTCTTCTCCAGTCAGTATCAGAGGTTCTATTGCTACTCCTGTTTCTCTTCACCCTGAGTCACTCCTGCAGGTGGTGTTCACTACACCTAACCGGTGCCCAATCGTAACAAGTATATTCTGAGTAAGGTGAGATGCAACGTCTACCTTAAGAAGGATATGAAGTTGAATACGTAAAACCACTTGGTCACGGAGGAACGCAGGGTCGGATGAGTATGTAACAAGGTGTGTAACTCACTGATCCTGTTGGCAGAAGTGACGTCTATGAGGGAAAGAATTTCCCATGCCAAACTGTGAAATGAGAGGAATGGAAAGGCTCGAACGGAGAACGTATGAGACTTATAAGCACGAAATATAGGTTCCATTCCGTGACTAGTGAAAACAGAGGCGGCTTGATCAGTGGATAATCCATGGTAAGCTGACTCAGAAGGGGTTTACCATTAATCGGGTATCCCCACTCCTAAATGATACACCAATTGGAACAGAGGTGTACCTATGTGGAGGATGTCTGGGGAGCAGAATCCGAAGGAGCAAGAGAAAATAGTGGTGTAGGAAAAGGGTAATACCCTTTTGTATGTGTCATGTGGTAAATCATGCCATTTTGAATGGTAGGATTTATGTGTGGAAGGTTTTGTGATGCTACCAGTACCTGAGAACATCAGTGAGTCTACAATTTGTGACTCACTGGTGAGAAGGCGAATTGGTCACTGGTGTGATAGATTGAGAAGTATGGGAAGCATACTGGTCTCGGCCAGGACGTGGGTCTGAGGAACAGTGAACCCCGTCCCGGTTCAGCATTAGAAGAGTGCTGGCTATGAGAGGCAGCGGAAGAAACACATTTAAGAGGCCCTTGATGGAAGAAAGGCGTCTATGGGAACGCATTGGAAACATGTGTAGGGAGTAGAATCTGTGCACCATATGGTTCTATTCGGACGCAGAGGGCAAGTTCGGTTGACCTCTGTGCTAGAAGATTTTTCTCGCCACACATGTAGTCCGAGACCATTTGAGAGGATGGATACCTATATGGAGAAGGTCTGCTAGTGCGCTCAATAAGTGTCTTAGATAAGTGGCCCAAGGATGCATAGAGTGAGCAAGGGCCAAGGGTAGAGCTGCGCAGCTTCCTTGCAGAGCAGCTAAGAGGTTGTGCGTGCTTGTGTGTTGGAAAGCACATTGTCCCTATGCTGTCTGTCTGTCTGCACAAAGATTTGTTGCAGAGGCAGTACTGAAAGTCATAAGGGTATAACTCATGGCTACAAGCTCCAGGAAGTTTATGTGAAACTGTGCCTGGAGCGGAATAGACGCATATTGGGTTGAGAAGATTTTAGGTCAAACTTACAACCCTGAGTAAATGCGAGCATGAGCAGGATCAGACTAGGTTTTGGTTCTAGATCTGCAATATAGATGAGGGACGAAAGCGGTTGAACAGCTTAGTCTCACTGATAATGGAATTTCACTGAATCTAACCCATAGCAGTTTTGGATCTATGAGGAAAGTGCATAGTGAAAAAACCCCATAGCCCGACAATGAAGAATTGAGGGGCTGAGGTTATGGAATATGCACGCAGGGACGTGTAGGAATTTATTAGAATGTCTGCGCGGTTGCTGGACAGGAAGGTCATTGTGACTGTGGTGTCCAGAAGTGTTGTAGAAGGGATTTATGGCAGTGACAGTAATCCCAGATAGTAAATTTATACTTAGTTATGAAGAAGCTAGAACTCCTTGTGTGGACTGACTGTGGTTATGCAGCTGTCCATGCAAGGAAAGCGTGAATGAGGTTGCACTCCATAGAGAAACAGCAGTCACCAATAGTGATTCAATGAAATACTCCAGTTGCCGAAGCTGGTGCAACTGGCAGAGCTTGGGATTATAATATTGTTGTCTCACCATGAAGCACATAGAAAGATTAGAGGTAATGTACTTAATGCGATATGAAAGCATGGTGACAAGAGATACCATTTTACCTGTGCCTTCTGAAGAAAGTTGGTATTTCTGAGGTCCAGGATGGGTGGAGAGTAACTATTTTCTGTTGAAAGAAAGAATAGTGTAATTAAAAACCCCCAACCCCTTCCCTCCTGCGCTTTGTAGCGTCGGGGGAGTGTACCGGGAACCTTGGTACAAAGTGGGGTGGCCACTCTGATATCCGGCCAGTTGGGAGACCAGGATGTGTCAAACTGGCGGGGCTGATGTAATCTGGATATCATGTAATCTCCCACGGGAGCGTGAGCGGTAAGGTCTTACCTGTATTTCTGTGTGCTGTACAAGGAGACATCGAGACCTATCGTCAGGCTTTGAGGTGGACTTGCACTTGAGGCAGAATTTGCTGGATCTCATGTTTAGCAGATCAGCAAATGCATCTGGAACTTTGGTTCTGAATTAGGAATTAGAAGCCAGAGTATTAATCAGTACAGAACCCCATTGCTGAAAATGGGAGGATGTCCTGATGCAATCCCAAAGATATGATAGAGAGGTTCTCTTGGTATTGTGGCTGACATAGCTAGCAATAGCGATATGTGACACTAATAAGGTTCTTGGAAGGTAGATGACCTAGAATTTTTCAAAATATGTGGTCTGAATTAGAGAATACATCTCAATGGGAATGCCGCAGAAGTGGGTACTTACCATCCGACGTGGATCACCGAAGAACAAGCCGGTGAAGTTTGCTGGCTCTGTGGATTTCAGGAGTCATCGAGGGGTAGCCTGTCAGACGTAGACGTCCGTCTCAACTCTGATGCCTGGTATGGTGGCGCAGGTATAGAGGAGACAGGCTGAGCATGGCTGGCGCTACCACAGTGATTTTGTGGAGGGCTACAATCCCGCACCGATGTCGATGGGGCATGTCTTGGGAACAGGGGAACCATCTTTGGTTTGTGAACCCAGCCCTCATCGCAGCAGATCTATGTCTTGTGACACCAGTGCAGAATTCTTCGGAACTCATTCCAGTGTTTCTGGAGCACCAAGGACTGCCAGCACTGTGCGGAACAGTGGTGATGGCAGTGGTGATGTTGCTCGGCCCGGGCATTCTCCAGCACCAAGAAGGATAGCACTGATGTGCTGGATGGCGTTGGTGGCAGATGGTCCCCGTCTCGGTGACGATGGTGTCACGGTGCTCAACCCGGTCTTTCCCCAGCGCCGAGATGGATGCCCTCGCTATCTTGGATGGCGAATGATGACAGACTGTCAGCATACCTGCACTGCTCCTGGCACTATATAGTGTCGTAGGCTAATACGGGGCTTTAATAAGAACCCAAAGCATGGAGCACTGTGTTTAGGCGAGGGCATTACGTGGAGATGCTATGTCGGTATTGATGGTGTCGATGGCGGCCGAAGCAGCCTCAAGGGTATCGTCAAAATTATATATGAAAAAACGTCGATGATCCGGGCAGAGCAACGAAGACAGTGACGGAAGCACTGATGGCATCGGCATAGGTATCTATGAAAACGATGTGGCATCGAATAATCGAATAATCGAAAAAAACATCGTTGGCATCAGAAAAATGACACCGACGGAAACAACATGGGCGTCGAGGGCATCAATGTTTGGAGGTGGGTGCCGACGGCATAAGTGGCATAGCCACGGGCATCGATGGCATGGCCATGGGCATCAACGGCATTGATTGCATCGACTCGGGCACCAATGGCATTGATGGCATCGATGGCACCGACATGGGCACTGATGGAATTGATGTTGGCATGGATGCCATCGATGGAATTGGCATTGATGGAATCCACCTTGGCATTGATGGCATCGGTAGAATCGACCCTGGCATCGATGCCACTGACCTGGGCATCGATGCCACCAATGGAATCGACCCGGGCATCGATGCCACTGACGGAATCAACCCTGACATCGATGTCCCCGATGGAATCGACCCTGGCATGGATGCCATTGATGGAATTGACCTGGGCATCGATGCCATGGACCATAGTATGGATGGAAATTATCCTGGCCTCGATGGAAGTGCCCTGGGTGACCATGGCATTGATCCGGGCATGGATGGCACCGACGACACAAAGGTGTGCGTCGATGGCATCCACCGGGTGATGATGGCACCGATGAAACCCAAGGAAAAATCAGTGCCATGGATGAAAAACATGGATGGCACTGATAGAAACGATGCAGCGACCGATGGCATCAGAGTATTGAGGGGGGAGGGGTACCGATGGCATCTAAGAATCCAGGACGGTCTGAAGGGGGTACCGACGGTAGCAATGGGGGCATCCACTGCACGAGGGTACCGAGGAAATCGAAGGACCTGAAATCGACAGGGGCCCTGGTGGCAACGGAAACCGTGGAAGTCCCTGTCCCACTAGCACTAATAACCAGGCAGTGTCACAGAGGGACACTCGCAGGCTATGTGTGGCTAACTGAAAACATAGGGAGAGGGAAGGCTGCAGTCGATTGGCAGGCCAGGGAGGTGACAGGAACTGACCAAAAAAACAGGGCATTGTACTCACTGAGCGTCGAATAAATGTACGCAAAGGGACACTGGTACAGGAAAAAGTGTTTGTGAAGTAAAGGTTTAAGTGTTTCCATGTAAAAAAGAGCTCCTAACCGCTATGCTTACTGCAGAGTGGAAAAAAGAAGACTGAGGGAGACACCTGTGGTTCCCAGGGATAATTGCAGGCTGAGCATGCTCACTGCACTCAGTATGCGTGTCAATTTAGCCATGCCCCCCCCCCCCCCCCCGCGTTTTCTTGATGGTATCTAAAAATCTTATTAATAGGTCATTCATCAAAATGCGTTATGGCGTAATGCACGTGATAACGTGTTAATGTATGCATTAACGCCATAACATATGCAATAAGAGCAATAATGCATAGTGCAAAAGCAAATTTTTGTGAGGGGCGGGATCAGGGAGGAGTTTGGGTGGAATTTATTAAAATGAGGGGTGCTATTGCACGGTTTTAATGCTGGAAATAACTACACCTTTATTTCCAGCCATTAGGCTGTGCAATATGCCCAAAATGGCCATAATTCAATTTGCAATACATTTTTTGAATTGCATTTTGGCAAGAGTGAGCCTCTGAGGAGGGCCTCACAGTGTGCAACTATTTATATCTCTATAGGAGGGCCATCTAATAGGTCGAGGTGAGGTGTTGGGGGTGGTTTAGGGTTTAGGGGCCAGTTTCTCATGTAGAGAGAGATGTACGAACAACATTTTACACCTTGTTGAAGATTTGATGTCATTTAGAGTGAGGAAAGTCTCACAAAGATGAAATTTCTACTATGTTCTCTCACCCTAGCTTAATGGAAGGCAAATGACCGCGGTGCTGGGAGCCTCTGACCCCGGCCCGCCCCACCCCCGCCCTGCCCCTTTTCCGAAGCACCGGAACTTATTCATGTCCTTGGGCATTACGCACATGGCCGGGCCTTTTTAAAATAGGCCTGGTGCGTGTAAGCCTACCTAAGTGCATAAATCCGCCGGATTTACACACTTAGGGGAAGATTTTAAGAGTGCGCGTGGGCGTACATGTGCATGCGCTACCCGGCCCGCACACATGTACCCCTGATTTTATAACTTGCACGCGCAAGTTATAAAATCCGGGGTCAGCAAGCGCAACGGGATGCACAATTGTGCACCTTTGCGCGCATCGAGCCTGCTCCGAGCTGCGCTGCCTTCCCCTGTTCCCTCCCAGGCCGCTCCGAAATCAGAGCAGCCTCAGAGGAAACTTCCCTAACCCCCCACCCTACCTTTCCTTCCTCTACCTCTCCCACCCTTTTCCCCCCGCCCTTTGATGACTTCTTTATTTTTATTTCAAAACTTACTTCAGCCCTGGGTTGAAGTAAGTTGCGCGCACCGGCTGATTGCCAGCACGCGATCTCTGACACAGCCTCTAACCCGCCCCTGGAATGCCCACATCCCGCCCCCTCCCCTTTTTGCAAGCCCCGGGGCTTTACGTGCGTCCCGGGGCTTTATGCGCGTCGCCGGGCCTTTAAAAAAAAAAAAAAAAAAGGCCCAGCGTGCGAAAGGCTGGTTGCGTGCATAACCTTTTGAAAATCCGGGCCATTGTTTCCACATGGTAACTGATTCACTAATCAAGTTAGTTTTCTACTCCCAGTTTAGTTTAGATGTTGTTTGTCTAGATTGTCCCATTGGTGTGTATTTGTGTTTTACTCAAATTGAATTATTACAGGCTTTAAGTGTTATTAATAAAGAAAACATTATTTTCTATATATCATTACTACTTTCTTATGTACAAATGCATTTTTCCCATTCTGGCTTTGAGTGCATTTTTTGTATATTTAATAAGCACTTTATATTAACCACAATTAAGACTAATAATGTGCTTACTTTTAATACATTCATGCAATTGTTTTCTTTTTTATTCCTCAGTTGCTTTTTCTACCACTGCCTCGGCGAACACCCAGAGGCCCTAAAACCACACGGAGCCTACCTCACTGGTTCTGATTTCTGCCGCATCTCCTTCTCTCTCTCCTCAACTGCTGCTGCTTTTTTTTCAGCTCGCTATCTCGTTCTGCTTTTCTCTTTTCTCTTTTTTTTCCCCCACAGACGCTGCTGGCTCCTGCCCTCGGTCCCGGAAGCAAGACCCGACGGCCCCTCCCCCCTCGGCCGACACTGCTGACGTCATCGGCGGAAGCGCGACAAGGGGGGAGGATAAAAAGACCACGCCGGGACCGGAAGGAGGACTCCTCCCCCGCTACGGACTACCACTGCCTCGGCGAACACCCAGAGGCCCTAAAACCACACGGAGCCTACCTCACTGGTTCTGATTTCTGCCGCATCTCCCTCTCTCTCTCCTCAACTGCTGCCGCTTTTTTTCAGCTCGCTATCTCGTTCTGCTTTTTTCTTTTCTCTTTTTTTTCTCCCACAGACGCTGCTGGCTCCTGCCCTCGGTCCCAGAAGCAAGACCCGACGGCCCCTCTCCCCTCGGCCGACGCTGCTGACGTCACCGGCGGAAGCGCGACAAGGGGGGAGGATAAAAAGACCACGTCGGGACCAGAGGCGCCGCGCGCCAGCGTCGCGCTACAAAGGGGCATGCGTACAAAGGGGCATGCATACAAAGGGGCATGCCCCTTTGTACGCATGCCCCTTTGTACGCCCCTTCGTACGCCACTGAGAAACACACAAGAGAAGACAAACGGAAAAACAAAACAAAACCAAACTGAACAACCATGGAGAAAGACAGTGAAAGAGAAGAACCGGGAATACACAAGATTTCAACATGCCTAAACAAAGGTAAATATAAAAGCAACTACACAAAAAACACATAGAAATAAACAAATAGCAAACACAAAACAACACATGAAAACGAGCAACCTCATACAAGTAAAGAGAAACAAAATCCCAACAAATCCACTATCAAACAATTTATTATGGCTTACCTTTCTTTTAGTAAATGCGCAATCCATCACAAAAAAATTCCCAATCATCACAGATCTGCTCTATGATACAAAACCAAATTTTATTGCAATTACCGAATCCTGGTTAAAACATTCAGACACAGTACTAAAGAATCAAATAGCTCACAGGAACTATGATATTTTTTCAATCCCTAGAATAAATAAAAGAGGGGGGGGGGGCTAATGCTAATAATTGAAAAAAAACTCAAATGTAAACTGATACCAACTACTCTACCGAGAAACCATGAAATCGCCCTTTTTGACACTATTAATCTACAAATTTGCCTAATATACTGCCCACCTAGCCTACTCGAACTAAACATCTCCCCTCTAATTGAATTCCTAACCACACATTTAAATACTTCAAAACCCACTATTGTAATAGGTGATTTCAACCTTCACATAGACACAAAGCCATTATCCAACACCTGCCAAACACTATTGGACTTTATGAATGCATTAGGTTTCACTCTAATAACTGACAAACCCACGCACAAAGCAGGTCACTCTCTTGACTTATCATTCATCAATCACAGTCACTTAGAACACATGAAAACAGACTACACACCCATCCCCTGGTCAGATCACTTCCTCATAAAATCCACCCTGAAATTCATTGAACCTCTAACATCACAAGAAAAAACATAAGCCCACTAAATTTAAATATCGACCACCCTATAATTCGGAATTGCTGAAAGACAAGTTAGAAGAGAAACTAACAAAATTATACTACTCCAACTGCCACTCAGCAACCACAACATGGATGCATACAACCAATAACCTAGCCGATGAGATAAACCCAACAAGATACATCAACATCAAAGAACCCAAACAAACTCCTGGCACAATGAAAAAATAAAAGAAGTCAAAAGGAACCCAAGAAAGAAAGAAAAAGAATGGAGAAAAAATAAAAACACTGATAACCTAACCAAGTATAGAAAACACCTAGCCTATTACAAACAAATAATTCTCAATGCAAAAAAACAGTTCTACGACACCAAAATAGAGAAATATGCTAACAACCCTAGGATCTTATTTTCAATCGTAAGAGATCTCACTAATGACAAATCCAACTCCCCACAAAACCTACCAATAAATAAATGCAATGAAATAGCAAACTTTTTCAATGACAAGATCAAAAACCTAAAAACAAAAATTCCAGATACAATAAAACAAGAAATCAAAATGAAAAAAAGAGACGTTGAACAGTGGAAAACATTTGATATGGTATCTGAAATGGAAATTGAGTCTATGCTAAGAAAACTAAACCCTGCCCCCCATCCATGTGACTCAATACCAACCACTGAAATTAAAAAAATAGCCAATACAGTATCCCCTACATTAACAAAGATAGTGAATCTCTCGTTAGAGGAAGGAATTATCCCAGATAATCTGAAAGGGGCAATCGTTAAACCAATTTTAAAGAAAAAGAACAGCGACCCGCTTAATCTGAGCAATTACAGACCTGTATCAAACCTTCCCCTAATTGCCAAATTAATCGAAAAAACTATACAAAAGCAACTAGCGGAGCACTTGGAGAATAATAACATCTTGTATCCATCACAACATGGCTTTAGAAAACACTATAGTACAGAAACACTACTGCTAGCACTAACAGACAACATCATGAGAGGTTTTGACAATGGCAAACACTACATTTTAGTGATGCTGGACCTATCAGCAGCATTCAACACCGTAAATCATGACATACTTTTAAATAGACTAGAGGAAATAGGATTGAGTAATATAACCATCAAATGGTTCAGATCATATCTAAGTAACAGATATTTCCAAGTTCAAATCAAAGATGTAATGTCAGAAAAAATTCACTTACAAACAGGAGTACCACAAGGGTCAGCTCTATCTGCTACACTCTTTAACATTTACCTGTTACCGTTATGCCACCTACTAGCCGGACTGGGCATAACACACTATATATACGCTGACGATATACAGCTAATACTTCCCATAGATGAAACCATTGAAAAAACATTAAATATCGCTAACATGTACCTCGACATCATAAAGCAATTACTAAACCAAATGGAGCTAGTAATCAACATAGAGAAAACAGAATTTCTACATCAAAAAGACAGAGATAATTCAAAACACTATCACACTCAAAAACAACCAAAAGATTGAACTAGCGGAGAAAGTACGGAACCTAGGAATTATAATTGACACCGAACTAAGCTTAAAACAACATATATCCTTAAAAGTTAGAGAAGGATACGCTAAACTCATGGTACTCAGAAGACTCAAATCACTGCTAACACCAAAGAACTTTTGTTCAGTCCTACAATCATTGATTTTTTCAAGCACCGACTACTGTAATGCGCTATTACTAGGCTTACCATATACCTCACTCAGACCACTACAAATCTTACAAAACACTGCTGCAAGAATTTGACCGGTAAAAGTAAAAGAGACCACATCACCGAAACCCTAGCAGAGTTACACTGGTTACCTGTGGAGCAGAGAATACAATACAAAACACTTTGCATCTTACATAAATTAATACATAATGAAAAAGCGGAATGGCTTAACACAGCCCTCCATGTACACGTACCAAACAGAAACCTAAGGTCAGCGAATAAAGCACTTCTTACTATCCCATCAATTAAGACAGCAAGACTAACTCAAGTAAGAGAGAGAGCACTATCCTTGGCAGGACCCACACTGTGGAACACCATGCCACTAGAGTTAAGGTTGCAAAAAGACAACAAAACCTTCAGAAAAGGCTTAAAAACTTAGTTATTCAAGCTAGCCTACCAAATAGAGAAGGAGAAACAGTGAGGCAGGCGAAGTATGAGATATGAACAAATAAAGTGTGTAGCTATATTTCGATTTATTTTTTACTCTACCTTCTCGTTCTTCACAAGATGAGAAGTTGACACTTATAAAATTAGATTTGTTTTTAAAC
Source organism: Rhinatrema bivittatum (assembly GCF_901001135.1). Classification (NCBI taxonomy): domain Eukaryota; kingdom Metazoa; phylum Chordata; class Amphibia; order Gymnophiona; family Rhinatrematidae; genus Rhinatrema; species Rhinatrema bivittatum. The sequence goes on along the minus strand of NC_042615.1, from coordinate 236,251,251 downwards.
TGATAGTTCCTGGACAGTATTGTATCACACCCCAATTATATCATTGAGAAAACTATGTACCGAATCATTATGGCACGCGTGTAAATTAATGTATCTCAGCATCCTTATTTTATGTGCCCATTGTAAACCGTTGTGACGGATCCTTCCTAACGACGGTATAGAAAAGATTTAAATAAATAAATAAATAAATATCTGCTTTCCTTTTGACAGATAGCGCCATTGCCAATTAATACATATACAATATCTATGTTCAAATAATCCCTGCCTTATTATTTTTTATTTGTATTATTAACCTTATTTAATATTCATTTTTGCTTGGTGTATCAATAAAAATTTGTTTGAAATATGAATAAAGTGTAAAGGATTTGATGCGATCACTGGGCAACAAATTTTCACAAAAGTCATGTTACGGAAATGAAATTAGTCAATTCTTATAAATTTCCATGTGCTAAACACAAATGTGACTGTGAAAATGCAAAATTGGCTCTAGTTTTTTTGTAATATGCAATAATATAATTACATCTTGAATTGTATGCCAATAGCTCACTGGGCAACAAATTTTCACAAAAGTCATGTTACTGAAATGAAATTAGTCAATTCTTATAAATTTCCATGTGCTAAACACGAATGTGACTGTGAAAATGCAAAATTGGCTCTAGTTTTTTTGTAATATGCAATAATATAATTACATCTTGAACTGTATGCCAATAGTAGGAGACCTACGGTTAATACCGTTTGAAAAATGAAGTCATAGACTATGTCTTAGATTTCTTTGCTTGTCTCTTGTACACCTGTTCGAGAGCATCTCTGCAGAGTGTCCAGCAGTAGTCAGCCAGCATGAATATTTCAAATGCTCACCCTTTCTGACTGGGCTTCATATAGTACACTGCTGATGTCAGCTTACTCAGCAGCAGCATGACAGTAGAACTGCATTGCATCAGAAAATGATGTAATAAACTCTAGATGATGTGTGCATGATGGTATTATGCAATATGATGCAATATTATATCATTCTAGGCTTATTTAGGATGTTGTTACAGTCCTACTGGATAAATTTACACGACTAAACATAGAAAGTGAACTATATTAAATATCTTCAAAACAAGAGCCAATAAAAACTTTTCATGGTCATATTCGTGTTCAGCACATCAAGATACTACAGAGTAGGACATTTTTAGGTCAGTAACACTTTCATTGTTGCCCAGTGTTATTTAGAAAAACCTTTTATATTAATGTTTTCATCTAATGTATGGAATCTATACAATTGTATATTTAATTTGAAATATGATTTCTAATTGTGATATTTATTTCTTGTAGTCCCTGATGTAGGCCTAATTTTGGGCAAAAGTCAGCCAGAGTCAGGCTGTTGAGTTGTGAAACTTTTGTTTCCTCATTAAAAATGTCCTGCAACTAAGATGACTGCTCTACATTTGTTTCACCTGCTTCCTGGCTCTAATAGACTCTTTCGTATTGTTTTCTGGGACCATCCTATTGTCCCCTATGCCATTTGCAGTATGCCCCCCCTTCCCATGAGCTAGCCAGCATTGGGCAGGAGCACCCATCCCCAAGATGGCTGCTGCCAGCATGAAGTGCAACATCCCTTATTCAAGATGGCTGCCTGTATCCACCTGCACCCTCTACAAAAATGGAAGCTTCCACTCACCAATGCATCCTTTACAAAGATGGCCACCGCCATGCAAAATGCCCTCAACAAAAATATGTGCCACCCTGGTCGAGCACCCAAAACAAAAATAGCCGCTGCCAAAACTAAGCATCCACATAAGCGATGACTGCTGACCTTAAAACCCTCCTGATGCCCTCCACCCTCTTTTACTGGAGCTGCACCCCATTAAAATGTAGCTGCACTAACCTTACACCATGCACCCTAAAGAAATTGCAGTTGCTGGGTCGCTACGATCTAGCAACCCCCGAGTCAGTAGTAGCCAAAACCCTTTCAGAATGCTGCACCATAATTGTGGCTGCTGCGCCCCTTAAATACCCATGTTGTCACTGAAGTGATCTCATCCTTCTATTTTTTAGCTTATTGGCCCTAAGGATCGCAGCTCTGGTTCATCGACCTTTTTTGCACTCGGTAACACTAAATCGCGGCTCTCCATACTTGCCTGAAACCTAGCTCGAGGTGGTCACAGCATGCTTCCCACCAGTTCCCACCTTTACCTCCCTCTTTGCTCTAGCAATTGGTGCTGAATGCTGAAAAGGAAGGGGGACCCACCAGTTGGGTGGGTTCATTAACCTTTCCTATTTCTTGTTTTTTTTATTCCCCGTACTTGCCATACCTCCGAATTCTTCAAGGCGCACCTGCTTCCAAAGACACATTGTCACACTGCTGCTGCTTTCCTCTGCTCAGCTCCATCTCAGGCTTATCCCCACCAGCTATGCCTCAATGAATTGGCACAAAAAATATGTGCTGCCATGCAGCTCTGCAATCGAAATAAAACTCTGCCAGTGATTCAAATCAGCAATGCTGCCAATGTGATACAGAGCCAAAAATCCAGCTGGGTAAGTGGGAGTGCCGGAATGGCCCGCCGAGCTGAGGGGAAAAGGGAGCCCCTGCCTGCTGGCTAGCCCATTGAATCCCCCCCTCCCCAATAACCAATCACAAGCTGTCCCAACTCCTCCTTCCCTCCCCGATTCCCCGCTCCTCATCCTGCCCCTCTCTCTTCTTTAACCATGTTCCACCTACCCTGAAGAATCTCTCCAACCTCCTCCACCCCCTAATTGTGCCCTGCTCCCCGAGGGCTCTGGCTCAGGATCTTTATTGTTGGACATATCATGCTAAGTGATTTTACTCAGAAGTCACTGATTCCACAGGGAATAATAGGCATCTGTTAGAAATTATATTAGCCTTCAGTAGCCTTTTCCTACATATCTAAACAATTTACAGTTAACCAAACGCTACTATAGCCTTGCTGTATGATGCATAAATTCATGGTTCCTAAGCTACAAAATATTTGTCTATACCTAGTCAATAGCATCCCAAATGTGTAAGTTATAAAATAGTTTTTTGTCCCAGATACTCATTTTCTTTTCCATGAAGATCTTGAACACTGTTCATATGTGAAACTAAGGCATCAGAATAAATACTGTATGTGATCCTTTCCGGTTCTACTGGCAATAAAAATAGAGTTTTAATGAAAAACTAAAAATATATCTTTTAAAGAATATATAACACTAATATCAAATCAAGTGAATGTGGAGAATGCAGAGCTGCTTACCTATAACAGGTGTTCTCCTAGGACAGCAGGATGTTAGTCCTCCCATATGGGTGACATTATCGCATGGAGCCCAGCACGGAACTTTGATCTCAAAGATTCTAGAGCTTTCAGCATACCCCACTGAGCATGTGCAGCTGTAGTCATCACCCTTCCTCCCTAGGCAGAGTCTCTCAGTCCATGATATAGCTAATATATGGAGAAACCAACTCCCAGGGGAGGTTTCATGAGGACTAACATCCTGCTTTCCTAGAAGAATACCTGTTACAGATAAGCAACTCTGCTTTCTCCTAGTACAAGCAGGATGGTAATCCTCACATATGGGTGAATACCAGGCTGTCCGAGCAGGACAACGCAGTAACCGCATAGTGCTGGAGCACTACTCCCTCCTTTGTCTGAGAGGCAGCCGACCCACTTGGGGTGCAAGCTGG